>NW_027279037.1:0-489857 GCF_046629955.1 Centroberyx affinis | reverse complement strand
TCATATTATGAGGTTGTTTCTTTCCAATAGAAGTTTGCTGTACTGTAAGCACCAGCAAATAAATACTGTATTGTCCACATGATGTTCAAGGAATTTTTCCAGTAATCTATGATTAGAACAATCAATTTGAAGTTCTGCACAATTCACCATGGCAAAAAAAAATCTCAAATAGTGCCGAAATCGATAGAGCAAGCAAGTTTAAAGGTCCCATATTCTCCACTTTCCAGTGTTTTATTTTATGTCTTGAGGTCCATTCAAAGCTGTTTGTGTGGTGTCATGTACCAAAAACACTCTCAATCCATTTTTACACGTTCATTTTCCAGCATCTCTCTGAGCCTTGCCAAGAACAAGCTGTTTCTGTCGCTGTGCCTTTAAGGCTCATTAATATTAACGACCCCTCTGTTCTGATTGGTTAACCATTTCAAGAGTGAAATGTCAGACACCACAGCGCAGGCAGAATTCTAATATGGATTGTGTGGATTTAGTTGGCGACCATGCGTTTTGATACTTTCACAATGTTTAGATAGCACATCCAACTCCTTTATAATCAAAGAGGCAAGGGAAATCCTGTTTTACACAACATGGGACCTTTAAAGCCAGACATACTTATGAACATCGGTGTTTATAAATGCTCCCAGCAAATGAAACACCTTCCGAGTGATCCCATAGCTAGTAGCTTGCATACATAGAGAGTGACTTAACCTTCTAAAACATGAAGTCACATATCATTCTGGCTACAGGTTTTGTTTACTGGGGTTCAGGTCTAGGGCCCGCCTATCTAAGCCTCTTGTCTAATCCCAATTTAAAGAGTGGTCTTCCATTTGTTCAGTTAAAACAGCAGCGAGTTAAACACGTCCCAACACTCAGTTCATTGTTGTGCCTTTCTATGGGTGATGACCATAAAGTGTATCCTGTAGGCTGTGGCAAGTTTTGTTACTGTAGATAATCATTATATACAGTTCAGAGTCTATACAGGATGTGTTAGATCAAGAGGATAGGACGACTGATCGATAAAAAGGGCAAATCAATGCATTGTGGTAAGAATAAAATATGTTTTAATAGATGATGAACAACTTGGAAAATATGGATGATGAACAGCCATGGCTTTCAACCATTACACTATATATAGCATATTATACTGAGAGGAAGGATGATTACTGTACTGAAATACAGTAAGTAACTTGTTAAAGACAATGAATGACTTGTTTTAAACACCGTTGTTCCTGCCTTTCTAAATGCAACACTCATACAGACATATTTCACAGAATATGTGAATATACAGGTTCAAATAAATATTTTCACGCACTGAAAAGAACTAAAACAAATTAATGTCATAAATAAATGCCCCTAAAAATACAGTAGCCTTCTACTGTTGATCTAGCCTAAATGATAATAGTGCAATACTGACAACACTTCTCTCTATCTAATATGCCACAGACAAAAATAAAGTAATAAAGTAGCAATAATACAAAAGCTAGTGTGTGTGCAGACTTTTGCACAAGCACCACAGCTTCCATGGACTAAAGAGTGAGTGTAAACAGTGTCACTGTCAATCAATGTCCCTTTAGAGTAATGGTGCGTGATGTGTAAGGGGTGAGCACATGACACTAATTAAAAGTGCTGTGAGCAGAATTGCACATTGAACTCAATACATATAGCCAGTACTCAAACCACGGGGCGACGAGGGGGTGGGGGGGCACAGACCAGACCCATTTCCCACTCTCAGAGCGTGGATACTTTCAACAGCATCGACTGGACGAATAAACACTCTTGGCCTCTGTGCAGTTAATGGAAAGTCACGCTGGTCACAGATAGTGTAGGCTTTGTTGAGGCAAGTTGTAGTGGGTGTCGTATGATGGTGATCATACTGTGTGTTGCTTGCTTTAGTATACAGCACATTTCTCCCTACAAAATGGACAATGCTAAAATATTGCTTGGCATTCTGATTCAAATCAAACATAAATTCTATGACGTGTTTCTTAATAATGTAATGCGTTAAAAAAGAAACCCTGATATTTTGTATACCTTCATGCAAATGTACAAATGTACATTTACTATTTCAGTGAAAATGGTTTATTCCATTTTTTCATTCACTTCACACCTTGTAGAGCCTAGGCCTAGCATCACTCCTCATGCTAGTGACTCATTGTCGGTGTGATGACATTCTCAGCTCTAGTAGTTATGTGCCAGCTTGTGCTCCTTAAAATGATGTATGATGGCTACTGACTGAACACACCAACATTAGCAAAATGATGAGGTGTCATAAGTGATGAGATAAACATGCACTGCATGTCTGTTTCCCATTCCACCATTTCAGTATCAGAAAGCACAGCCATGAAGCTCATAGATACACAATGTACAGAAATAAGACATCGCCATGGTTACAAAAGCATAAAGCTGTGGCATCTCATACACATGATAAGTCAGATATACCGTACAAATTGAAATGTTTACAACATGGTCAAAATGACAGCATCTACTGCATGCTTGATTGCTGTGTTTTGTTTTGCCATCAAAGGCTTTTCCTCTATTTTCCCCCAGCGCTGACCTTCTCTGTTTCCTGAATTATTCAATGTCTATTTTCTGGTCCCTGCTCTTTCACTCAGCCTCCTACCGTAGCCTACCTACCTACACCCACACAAGGGCATGTTGTGATGTGCTATTGAAACTACATTGTCTCTCCTTTTTCTCCCCTGCAGCTAGCTCAGCCCGAGTCATTGAAGGAAAAGAGAGAATGGAGAAAGACTGGGGCAGAGTACGATAAATGAAAGGGATGAGAAGAGGAAAAAAGACAGGTGGAGAAAAGAGAGGGACAGAGAGACCACCGACCTTTACAATGTATGTCACTCCTGGACCAGAGATCTTCTCACTTGAGTGTAGCCATCCTCTGGAGGGTTTGTTCACCAGTCCCCCACTTCCGCCTGGGTTCCAATCCTCTCCACTGGGCTGGAGCTCCTCCAGCCTGCTCTTCTTGTTCATGCTGCTGGCTGGTTCCAGCTGGGAGCAGGGGGTTGCGAGGGAGGCTGAGCTGCACAGAGAGCTGCCCACACCGGAGGCTGCTGCCGCTGTTGCGCTGGGGCTAGGGCCACTGGAGCCGCCTGAGCCCGATCCCCCACCCCCCTGCAGCTTAGACACAGCCAGGTCCTTGACAGCTGAGGGCAGACCCTTGATGCCCAGCAAGCTGCCTGAGTTGCTGAATTTCAGGCTGGACACCTTGTTGATGAGGGTGCAGAGGGTGGTGCCTCCATCTTCCAGGTGGTCAGAGCCGTGGCCGGTGGTGGTGCTGGAAGCAATAGTGGTGGAGGAGGGCTGGACCTCGGTCGGGGGCGTGTAAGACGTCTCGGCAGCAGACTGGGGGGTGGCCGAGACCTTGGGGTTCATGGACAGGCCGTGGAGAAGCTCATCGACGGATGTTACTGACTCATTCCTGAAGCGGTTGTATTTGGTACGGTGAAGCATACCCTTCTCTCTCTTGCTCTCTCCTCCTCTCCACCGACCGACACACAGCCTGCCTCTTTCACAAGTGTGCTGGCAGACGTGGCTGAGCCGTGCTGATTACCCTCTCCTGTAACATAGCAGCAGCAGTACAGGCAGCAAACGCCTTTTAGCAATCACAGGCCACCTGACAGTAATTTTCTCTATTGAGGTTACAGTGATGGTTGTGTTGAGCTGCTGCCACTGCTGTCGCCAAAGTCCAAGCTGCCTTTAGTAAAATCCAAAGCTGCAATCCAATCCGTCAGAGAGAAATAAACAGACACAATCCATGGAAACACAACATGGAAGCAGAGGAGGCAGAAGACGGAGAGAAAAAGGTCTCTAAAAAGCTGCCAGTGTTGTGGTGCGGCTTGTTTGGTTTCCAGCGGTAAAGATGATGATGAAGATGATAATGATATCTAGTCTCAGATACACACAAAGTAAGAGAACAGAGGAGGCTTTATGTTGGCGATGATCGTTGATACTGCAAGGGAAGAGCAAATACTCTCTACTGACTGCTGCCTGCCTGCCTGCCGGCTCGGAGCTAAAGCATGACTCACTGATCTGAGAAAACCTTCTCAACAAAAGGCTTGCTGAACACTGCAAATCACTTCCTGTTGGAGGGAGAAAAAATCCTCCCACTTACAGCACAGTAGAACCAATCAATTTTCAAATTTCCCAGTCTGATATTTCTTCAACATTGTAGGAATGCTTCTTAGTTATTCTTGCTCTCTTATTTGGTTGTAATGAGAAAAGGAAACAAAGGATTAGAAGTAGCTTGATGATCTAACTTAGTAATTAAAAAAAAATAATAATAATTAGCTTGTGTTCATGTTGTACACTCTTATTGTCTTAAAATGTACAAATGAATAAAAGAAGTACAAATGAAAGGATGATACACAGCGTATGAGTTGATCACAGAGTTAATAATTAATATAGTGAAATAAGTAATCAAAACTAGCATTCATGTTATTGACAGCTTACAATAAGTGTGTCTTCCCTAACAGAAAAGACAATAATAAAATCTCTATTTAAAGCTATCATAAAGATACTGTGTTCCACAAAGGATGTAAAAGATATCTCTACAAATCCATGGAAGAAATATTATAATGAAATTACTGCAAGACTGGAAATGCATAACATCATTAATGTATTGTCCATGTAAAATTATAACAGCTGCAGAAAATGGGCATGCATTACCTCCATGCCCAAAAACTATGACTGGCTAAAACACCTGTTTTCTGTACAAATTATTTCTAATCCACTTTTAATATGAATGAAACAAAACATAAAATTATTCAAAATAAAACAGTTTTCAGTCCATTTGCCTCATGTGCATCATCAATTTTCCCTCAGCATTCTGCTACAAAGGATTATAAAATGTCGTTCCACTACTAGCAAGCAGATACAGTCTCACAGCCTGTCTAAAACACCCAGCAATTGGTCCTGGTTCAACTACATGAATGATACAACAAAAAAAAAACACAGTATGAACGACATGTTTCTCAGGCAGATGATGAGTCAATGAAGCAGCCAAAAGGATAAGAGAAACAGCTCAAGAGTGTCCTTAAAACCAGCAGCAATGAAGCCTCTTCGTCTCCCCGGTAGCAGAAAGCACACGGCCAGACACCATTCATGTAAAATGTCCTCAGGAGCATCTAGCAAAGCCGAAAGACTGACACTCATTCATAAGCAGCTTCCGCTCTCACTCTGCTGCAGATTTCGCACTGCAGTCCCTCCCAACATCTCTCTTTCCTGCCTGGCAAATATAGAAAAAAAAAGGCAGCACGTCTGCTTTCTCTCCTCAGAAACAAAGGCACACACAAAAGAAGGGAAGAAAAGAAAACCCCTCGCAAATCAAGAGAAGAGCCAAAAAGACAAAGGAGAAAAAGAGCAGAGGACAATAAAGGCGTGCAATATTTAGTCTTTTATGTGAATGAAATAGCAGGCTGGCATACCAATGTTTCTGTGAATGGAAGCGAGGCCTTTCTGCCTCTGCAAGGCAATCCCTAGGGATGGCATGGTCTTATCCAATGAGGAGCCGGCTGGATGACTCATTCAGGGAAGGCTTGCAGAATAGTGGAAGAGACCATTTCAGACGCAGGTGTACATTTTGTTAGCTCTGAAAATGCTATATAAATGGCACATACACCATCAGATATGAGATAGTTAAGTAATATAATAAGATAACATATGGTTAAGATAATAAGAATCTAAAGAATATCCAGGATAGAAAATATAAAATATAAATGACACCCCCAGTTTTTTTTTTTTTATTATTTTGTCACCAGTATGAGCTTTTTTCCACATTCATATGAACAGTGGCCACCTACACATTCAATTAGTAATGAACAGTTTATTTGTATAAGGGCAGACAGTACAGACACATTGAAATAACAAATGCCTGATATGTATATATATGTATGTATATATATATATATATATATATATATATATATATATATTCAAGATATGTATCAGCATATATTCCATAATGATCAGCTAAATAAACAACATTTCAGCACAATTAATAAGGGTTAATATTCAATATATTCTCTTAAGAAACAAAAACAATAAAAAAAAAAAAAACAGTGTATATTTGTATTTGAATTCTATTTGGACTTGGAACTTGCCATTATAATGATATGTTAAAATATATATATAGCCTATATATGTTTTGTATGTTTTTGTAGCTATTGTTAATTACTGTCTATGAAGTACTGTCTATCTTTCTGGCCTGTGCTGCACAAGAAGAAGAGCCTGGTCGAGTGCAATGCTTATTGTTTCCTTTTGACTCATATATCATATACATAAAAAATATTTTCCCATACTTATTTTTCCCCAGGTCAATCCTGTACTTGCAGTGGCTTCTATTTGTCAATTATCAAATTTGTAAATAGGTGCTGTGGAAAACACAACAGGGTTTTCAACACACTAAAACTAAACAGAATGCATAATAGTGGGTGATAAGTTATTTTTCCACTTTTGATGGCAGCATGCTCCAACAGACAGTATTGATGGACCAAAAAAAAACAAAAAATCAAAAGACAATATAGCCAGAAGCGACCATGTAGGGTTTTAGCCCAAATAGACAAATGTTTCAATTTTCAAAGATAACTTGAGCAAGTTTCATGGAGACAACTGTTTGAAGAACATATATACAACTTATAAAATATACACAAGTTAAAGTGCCTGATGGAGGATCCCCACTATCTCCTGTGGCAGAGAGTGAGGACTTGAGAGGTGATTGTAGCTGTGACTGAGCTGGTTTATTGTTTAGTCAAAATAGCAAATGTGAAAAGTAGTCTGATAGCAATTTGATAGCAAAAAGTATGTGTGTGTGTATATATATATGCATATTTGTACATAGTAGTTAGATGTTTAGGTTTACCTCTGTTCATTTTGTTGTCCTTGTTTTTAGCTGTATATTATTCTGTGTAAGTACATTGAGAGCAACGAAAAAGTCAAATAAAAGAGTCAAATTCCTTGTATGTGTAATACTTGGCCAATAAAGCTGATTCTGATTCTGAACAGTATCTGTCTGCATCTCAAGGGAAATTATTTTGAAAACCTGGGTTGTCAAAAAAAGGGTTACATGGCAATTATATTATATTGCAATTATATTACATGTACACATACATGGTGATGATTTGTGGTTTCTTTTAATTCAATTTGCATGGAAATGGAAAACTGAGAAAACATGACAAGAGAATAAAACAATTACCATTCCCACATGCACCAAGGCAAACCAAAACAGTTGTGTTGTTGTAATTCCTTGCTCAGCCACAAGAGACCTGCTCTCAACAGTGATCGCATATTGGGGCTTTAAAGGAATTTGAGGGGCACATTTGGTTACCTGCTTGCTTGCTTGTTTTAATATTACCTGTACAGTGCGGTGTGGTACTTTTTGACATACTCGTCCCCTGTCCCTGTCTGAGCCCTCCTGTGGGCACAGAAGGCAGGCACCAAGTGAGGAGCAGGGCAGCATAGCTGATGGGGCAGGAAGGGAACTACTTTGAAATTAATAATATAATAATAAATAAAACAGCGCTCTGCCGTCCCTGGCCACCTGCCGCCCTAGGCAACTGCCTATATTGCCTATAAACCATAGACTGCTACTGACTGCTCTTCATTGGTTTGTATCATATGACTCACATATGTACTCCTCTGGTGCAGTTTGAAATAGTGACGGAGTGATACAAGTAGAATTCACACTCCTATAGATCATCTAGCAGACATTAAATGTTAAATTATGTTCTTCAACATAATGATGATAAATCTGAGGCGCCCATATTTAGGCCGCATAATGGAACTTTTAAAATGAAAAAAAGCAATTATCAAGCTACAGATAACACAAACACTGTGATCACAAAGACAGGCAATATTGCATTGTATCGTACCATGGAGTTTCATTCATTCTGTAGACCACTGACCCTGTGGAATGATCTGTCATACTTTACATTTTATTGCTTTTTTATGGTGTTATCAATGTAAAGATAATCATAAACAAGTGTAGAATCAGTTAAGTGGATGTATTTATTCAACATTATTACCTTTTTATTAAAATATAGTGATAACTGCAGTTGCCCAGATGTTCACACATACTGTTGGAGAGGAATTTCTATGTCATGTAGAAAGCTACATCCATGGTCAAATAGGACTGTGTAGGTGACCTAATTTCTTTAGCATTATTGCCTGTGATTATACAATCTTGTGTCATGATTCTCAGAATCTGAATGAAACGCTATAAAAATGAATGGCAAATGAAAACACTATTGACTACCTACTGGAGGGGAGCAGAGTGATGTAAGAATTTCCTGTGTGAACAATAACATCCAGAGCCTTGAGAGCTCATCTCCATAATCGTGTCTGGAGCGTCATTTGAGCTTTCTGTGAATGGTTCATTAAAGAGGCAAGCGGAAGTGCTAGAGGATCATGTAATTTGATGTGTGTGTGTGTGTGCGTGTGTGTGTGTGTGCATGTGTGTGATTAGGGTGATTAGCTCCATATACTGTATATGCTCACCATACCTTAAAACATTTCTCTAAATCATCAAACCAAAGACTTTTTAATTTAAACCTGCAATCAGCGATTTCAGGCCCATAACTAATCCTGAAACTAATGCTATGTGAATCTCTCGATTTGGTGATATGCCACGCCCAAAACCACGCCCCCTTTCGGCCAATCGACATGAAAAGTTAATCAGTTCTTCCTTGGTCCATAACCAACCTTACAAGTTTTGTGCAAATCCGTGCCCAACTTTTTGAGATATCCTGCTAACAGACGGACGGACGGACGGTCACACAGACGCAGGTGAAAACATTCCCTCTTTGGCAAAGGTAATAAGATGGCTGACCCTATGCTGAAACAGCCCACTCAGCAGTTTGAAAACTGAATTGTACCAACAATAGGCAAACGGAACTGCCACACTACTGGCTTGGAAACCAAATTGTATCAGAAAACAGTGAGCTTAATTATGTAAGACAATATAGGCCTACTGAAGTATTTTTTGACCATTTGCTCTCCAAGGTAAATTAAAGTAATTCATTAATTTAATGTAAAGATCTGCAAGATCCATGTTTATTTTATTTAGTAGTCTAGTAGTAGGATATTTTATGATTACAGAGGAAATTTGATGGCAAGAACTACAGCTGACACAGCTCTCTCTCTCCTCCTCAGTGTGTTTGCTCACTCTGTGTGTGATGACGTGTGTTTCCGCACCGGCTGTTGCTAGGTTACGGAGTCATGAGCAGCGGGAGTCGGACAGATATTTAAAAGTGGCCTCTTCCTCTTCTTCAAGCTCTCCTGTCAAACGTAACAGATTGTAAAAATATAAGAGGGTATTCTTAAAGGAATTGTTGCTGTTGTTGATGTTTTCACTGATTCACTTGCAATATTTAGTTGTTATTGTTAATTAACCCATAACTTTCAATTATTTTTATTTATGAATTCAAAACCGACTATAAACAAAGTGCAGCAGCCATTACTCACATTTTATAAGTACACTAGGCTGTAACTTTAATAATAGGCTACATAATAATTGAAGTGGCTGCAGATCTTTTGTTTAACAATTGTTTTAATCACATCAATACAGTTTCAATTTTATAGTCAGTTTGGGACTGCGTAATCTAGTTCACTTCATAATTTAATATTACTTGATCACGTTGTATTGTTGCTTTAAAAAACTACAACCCACAGAAACGTGGCAGAGCTGAGTTTTATTTCAAAAGTACCTCAGGGAAAAATATTAAAAGTATCTATATATCTATAAACACACATGACTCAGGACAAGACCTCAATGTTCCCAATGATAGGTACGGGCATGAGCCAAGGTCGTTTTGTGAAGAGGAATATACAGTAGGCCCATAAATAATTTATCCCCATAGGCTATGACATGGTAAATCTTCACTTGTGATTTGGAGCCTGGGGTTGGCTGACACACTTTTTGCTCTCTGTTGCATTTCTCTGGCATAATATATGTTAAAATAATCAAAATAAAAGCAAATCGAAGATTAAGATCTCAACTATAAAAAAATATATTTTAATGTCCACAAATGTTTTATAAAATTAGGTTATTCATAATCAAAGTAATGTTGCGCACTTGTGCCAACCAGTTCATGCTATGGGGTTGGTTGGCACAATGTTAAGATGCTGTAATTAATTAAAAGAATGAATGAACAAATAGAAATAATAATAGTGCTGTAGTTACAGGGTAACAAAACAAGAAGTCCGGGAATTAAGGGGTAACAATTTTGTAATAATAATAATAATTATTATTATTATTATTGTTATTATTAATATAGTTATTATATATATATATGTATATATATATATATTTATATATGTATACATATATATGTATACAAGTGGTATATTAAAAGCAAAATGGACTCTCAGTGAAAAAACAACCACATTTAGAATAAATATTGATTATATTGTTAGTAATAGAGGTATGGCCACACACTCTCTGCTTTAGGCAACAGGTTACCCAGAACTGCAGGAGGTGTGTTCTGAAGAAATGTACAAAGACACTATAACAGTAGTGTGCAAATAAATGTATTCAAATAAAATGATTCAGTTGTTCAATTCTTCAAAGTGAATAGGAAGATGACAGGAGTTCAGAAGTGGACTGTAGATGAGAGGGCAGTCAAGCAGGGCTTTGGTTCATCTCCTTCTGTTTGGCAGGTCTGTTGGAGTGGCGTCTCTGCTGTTGCAGCCATGTTGTCAGCAGATTTCTTGTTCTTCTTGAATATGCGGGACAGCCAAGAAAAGAAGCCACACTTCTTCTTCTTTGGTTTTGTCAACAGGCTGTCTTTGGCACTGGAACTCTGAGGTCCTGTAGGTTTGACCAGTTGGACGGGTGAAAGTGTCTTTTCCAGGGTCAGACCGGACAGATCCTTGGTGTCCTTTACAGTTTCAACCACAAGGCTTGGTGGAGCTTTGACCTCAACCTGGATGGCTAGAGCCTGGGACTCCTGAAGCAGGTTGATTGATCCTTCCTTAAGCTGGTGAATCAGGGTGTATTCAGCAAGAGAGATGGGGAGAACCTCCTCTGAGGTGGAGTTGTTAGGTCCAGCAGAGAGGACAGGGACTTTTGTTCCCTCACAACATTCAGGTTGATGCAGGACGGTGACAGAGCTTTCAGCAGCGGCCTCAGTCTGTGCACAAGAGTTGACCATTTCCCTCTTGATGATTAAAGGACATTTTTCGTCCTCCTTCTCCAAGTCCTGGAGGAACAGCATCAGTTTAGAATCAGCTTTGACGATTGGCTCCCATTCATCAAGATGATCTTGAGTAGGGGCATGGTGTACAGCGTAGGCAGCCATAAATGAACTCACTGTTGAGGAAGCATTCATGTGCTTTTCAACAAGTTCCTCCTCCTCCAGGAGGACTGAGAGGAACTGCATCAGGTGAGAATCAGTGCTGACTAGTGGTTCCCATTTGTCAAGCTGGTCCAGAGTCGGCCCATGCTGTGGGGGGCAGTCAACTACAAATCTAGAGAGATGTGATGAAGCATAGAGGAGCTCCTCACCAAATCCCTCCTTCTCAAAGTCAAAGTGGGATTTGACCAGTGGCTCCCACTCATCCAGGCAGCCCAGAGTGGCTCCACAGGGTGAGCAGCAGTCAGACACAAATCCAGATGTGTCACATGAGGGAGCATAGAGGTATCTCTTTCCAACTGCCTCCAGGAGGTAGTGATCGTCAAAATAAAGGGGGAGTGCTGAGGCAGCCTCAATCTCTCAATGATTTTGAAGTCATCAGTCATTTGAGCCTCATGGGATGGAGCCTCAACAAGGCGGAGCAGGTTGGATTGAGCCTCAACATGCTGAGCTGGGTGGATGGATGCTCCAGCATTACCTAACACTGTGTCCTCTGTCATGAGAAGAGACTCTTTCTCTGTGGGAGGAAGGTCTCCTTTGTCCATATCCAAGAGAAGCTTGTATGCTGATGAAGCTGTGCTGGCTATTGGTTCCCATATATTGACGCTCTCAAATCCACAAGCAGGTTTGGAGTCAAGACCAACAGCAGACTGAGGTGAAAGGTCACAGTCGAGCTCAGCAGTCACTCCAGAGAAACTAGAGGCTTCAGCATAAAGGTAATGCTCCTTATTCAGGACTTTCGCAAACATGCAGTTGATGTTTTCATGGCGATCGTCATTAAGGGCGTTGAGTTGAGCAACCATTCACATGGATGCTGAAGGAAATGCAATGGCAACATCTTTATATTCAAATAACCATGAGGCCACCTGATGTAGCTTCATTCAAGGTCAACATGCTTCATCATAACTTCATCTTATGCCTTTCATCATAGTTTTGTTTCAACAACAAATCTGTGAATTTACAATGTAAATCAAACTGAGGAAGAACTGGACACAAATGCAAATCCTTCAACACAAACAAGTCTATCCTGACTGACTGTCTCTTGTTTGTCTGTTCAGCAAAATCCTCTGTACTAATATTTTCATGTTAAATAATACAGTTATAAATACATGTGGCTTACCAAGATGGAAATCACTCTCCATGTTTTCCTTTCTAAAAGGTATATTGTTGTATATTGATGAATGCAACATGAGTTTTCTGTCTCAGTTTGCAGGTGAACAGCGATCAGAGATGAAACTGTGAGTCTGAGTCTGTGTTCAGGTCAATCGCTCCTTTATGACACTGACATTCTAAACTCTATGAACTCTGCTGCATTCTGTCCAGCTGCATTATGATTCATCAGATGAAGCTCAGGCCCCAAGCCTTGATGACAGAGGTGTCTCACTTCATACATGGTTTATAAACTACACATGATTAAAAACACATAACTGAATATTTGAAATTTGAGATACTGTATTTTTTATGCAGAAAACATCTATTTAATTGCTAATTCCTATTGGACTTTCACTGTTTTAAGCCAGAAGTTAGCTCACTCTAATCTTACTACTACCTACTACTATTGCTACTATATTACTATTACCTATTACTACTACTGTCATATCTGAGGGGATACTTTAGGAAAATAAAAAGAAAAGTTATTCATCTTCAATTCAGCTTTTCAGATGTAGAATTTATTTTTTCCAGAACAACCTGCATCAACCGATGTAGTTAATAGAAACAGGGGTAGCACTTTACAATGGCCTTTTCCCAGTGCATGAACCTTTAAGCACCAATAACATTTGTTTTGTCCCCCCTAATTACGTTATTACCTCCGCCAAGGAGGTTATGTTTTCAGTGCCGTTTGTTTGTTTGTTTGTCTGTTTGTTTGTCTGTTAGCAGGATTACGGAAAAACTACTGGCCCGATTTTCACGAAACTTCGTGGAAGGGTGTAGCATGGGCCAAGGAAGAACCCATTAAATTTTGGAGCGGATCCGGATCCGACTCACGAACAAGCAATAATAGCACGAACCTTGGTGGAGGTCTGCGCTCTCCAAGTGCCCTTCTAGTTGTACCCTGTAATTATTTATACAGTAATTACGAAAACTCTCATAATTACAAAATTGTTACCCCTTAATTCCTGGACTTCTTGTTTTGTTACCCTGTAACTACAGCATTGTTATTTTATTAGTACCCCATAATTACAAACTAGTTACACCGTAATTAGCGGGCTGTAAAATAAAGCGTTACCGAACATTTAATTCAAATAGAACCAGAACCAGAAAACATGAACATTAAATAGTAATATTGCATTAAACATTAATATCAAAAATACCTCAATTAAGTGTATATTGACAGTTACAAGAATATGATCCTTAAATAAATAAATAAAATAGTCTCCACCCCTCTCTAGCCACAATCCTATAGTGTTGTTATTTATCTTTCTTACTTTCTCTCTCCCCCTCTCTTTCTTTGTGCGTGTGTGTCTGTGTGTGTGTGTGTGTGTGTGTGTGTGTGCGTGCGTGTGTCGATGTGAGGTCTCAATCAGATCCTGAGTCAGATGAGTCACAGTTCTGGCAGTAATAGAACGGATGTAGACATGGAGTGCATAACACATGCGCCCACTTTTTGCAAGATTGGCACTGAATCCAAAATTCCCCAGGCTGGCTGTTTGAAAAGGGCTTGACACAGGAGACAGAAGTATTCATCTTCGTCAGACTCCCATGATGATGAAGTCCTTTTCCGGCTCATTTTACAAGCAGGAGCTTTGGATGGAGCTTTGGATGGCTTCTTGTGTCTTTTCAAAGAGCCTCTTCTTTATTTTGGCCTTTTGCTCCCCTAGATCTCTTTTGACCAGTGTGTCTGTCAGGATGACGGTTTTTCTCTTCCTCCTGACAGCACCACCAACTTTCCATGGCCCTGCCTCAGGGAAAGGCTGCAGCTCGTCTGGGGTGGGGAGACCTTTCCCAGTGCCACTTGGTTCAAGCACAGCGTCGTCCATGTCGGGGTGCAGTGCAGGGACAGCGATGAACTCACTGGTTGGGACAGGGTTTCCCAGGTCCGTAACATAGGATGAGGCAAAGTCCCGCTCTGAAAAGATGTCCCTATTAAAGGGGAAAACAGTCAATGCTGAGTCCTGACTGGATGTTCATTGGGGTTGCAGCCAAGGGATATGCTATGGCGATGGGAGCAGTGCGGCAGAAAGGAGAGCACCACTACACCATTTTCCCTGCCGTAGTTCAGGCCACTGATAGACAGGTGTGATTCATGATTATCCAGTCAATGAAATGTTCTTCTGTCATCCACCCTGATGGGTTTGCACCTCCTTTGCATCCAACAGGGCCATTTATGATGACGCTGTCCCTGAAGTTGACCCTGGGGAATATAAAATAGGGAGGGATGCTGCTTTCCTGTGGCCGACACATGTAAGGGTCACCAGTGTCCCTCACTCTGCCGAGGTCAGGGACCCTATCTGTTTAAATCCCCACCTGGCAATGATCCTGTCCGGTCTATGGACAGCTGTCACTCCTGCCTCATCCATATTCTATATGTCACATGGAGCAAAGTTGTGCCTGTACATGACCATGTCGAGGTAGTCCAAAAAAGCTCAGACATTTTCTTTGTTTCTTTGCCTCTGGGTTGCGGATTGAAAGAGATGGGTGCGTCTTCACAAAGGCAGTAAACCAGTCACAGCTGGCTTGTTGCAGCTCTGACCAATTCTTAGGCACCTTGATGCTGTGTGCCACTGCAAGCTGAAAAGCTGGGTTTCTCACCTCCGACAGGTGACAGGCCATAGTAAATGTAGGCTGACTTGAGCAGATATTCGACCAGCTCTCTTTCCAATTCTGGAGAAAATATTTGTCTGTTGTTGGTGTAACCAACAGCTATCCCTAGCTCCTGCTTGCTCTCAATCTCTATAAATATATATACATATATAATATATATCATATATCATATTTATGATACAATATAAACAACATGAACAACACATGACTATATATGATTTAATATTGTTAAATCACAAGTGGCTTGTTGGCATTTAACCAGAGACTTTTAATTCTGAATGGAGTTAAAGATTCTGGCCTCTGGTTCCTGGTCCTTTTTTGTTAGCGCCCCCCCACCTTAGACAGGAAGTAACCGAGGCTCTATGGTCTCACTATGGGAGCAGCGTGCTCAGATTCTATCTCCCTATGAAGACTTGAGACTAGTACTTGGGCTTTTTATGGAAATCCAAGGGTATTCCGAACATATTGACACCAACATTATGTTTATAGGACAATTATATCTGGTTAAATATAATATATTCAGCTATATGTTAGTAGAGGCTTTGCCTCTGTGGGGACGTTGCTAGGCAACCAAATAGACAGAAATTTAAAGGAACATCAGACTACATATGGTGGACCAAATCACAATGTGAGCATGAGAGACTTACAATGACATCAGTGAAATGAAATAAAAGCAAATACTCTGAAATGCAAAGGTTGTTGGTGTGAATTTTTTGTTCTCATGGCAGTTAGAAAAGTGAAGTCAGCTTGGAGATCATAAAATCTGACTTTGCACTTCTGTGGTTTCTGGTTGATTGCTAGCTTACAGGCAGCAAATTTGCATGCAAATGGCACGCAATCATTTCCATTGTTGTACAGTACTGTCGATTACCAAGAAAGAGCTAATACATTAGATTATTTTAAAATGACGAAACTCTGTGCAGCATTTGGCTGCAATAACAGGAACAAAAAAGTTTTCCCGCCCACTTAGGGGACAGGAAGGGAAGACCATTCTCCTACCATTGAATTAATATGCCATGCTTCATCTCCCTCCCCTATCCACACACACACACACACACACACACACACACACACACACACACACACACACACAATATACATATTTTATCCTGTCAGATATGCATATATTACAGGCATAGGCTAAATGCTGACCAAAGGTTAGCAACTTAACAAGTGAGCTAAAGTGTGGTTAGCAACTTGCCTTGATTAACAAATATAAATTTGATTTACTTCTTCCGTATTTTAGTCTAACAGGGTTGACATATTATGCTTTACTGCATCAAAATAACAATATATAGACCTAATGATGACAGAACAAAATTTAGATACCAGACTCGGATTACCTCAGGATCAGGGCCCGCCAATGAAATGAGGCAACTTCCGGTCCTTTTTTTTTTTTTTTTTTTTTACAGCCTTTTCTTAAAGGGGCAGCGATTCCAAGGACTGAGAAAATATTAAATAATTCAACATGTAGGCCTATGATTTGCCTGCATCCACTTCCAAATGCAAATTGTCTAAAATGTATAAAATTCATCTTGTGAAATGTTTTTGTTATCATAAAGGCTAATCCACACAGAATGTTTTGAAATTGGTGTTGTTACACATTGATATTGGTATACTACCCCACATATACCAACCAACCTCTCTAACATTAGGACAACCTCTGTGATAATATGATGTTACCCAGCTACCATCATGCATCACAGACTTTCATCTTATATCAAAATATAACTAATTTCTACCTCTATTAACTGAATGTAACACTATCTACCACAGTTATTTAGTGAAGGACTTTTTTTATTTTACTTTTGATCATGGGTGTGCTTTCTACGCCAATACTTTTGATAGCCTACTGCAAAAATAAAAAATTGTCCTCACCTCAATATTTAGTGGCTTTGTGATGGCGTCCTCTAGTGGCTGGAAATTGACTGTATGCCAGCCCCAGTCTCTCTGTTTCATGTATGCCTGTTGATGTGTCGCAATGTGATCCAACAAGCTCCCTGAGGCGATGACACGGGTTGGTTTAGAAACATGCTGATGCTGGTTTTTTGAATAATTAGATTTTCCTTCTCTGGTTTAAACTGAGATTCTGTTGAAAACATAAACAACTGATATCCAAGTATTCTATTTTTTCCATGGCCAAGGAAATGTCCTTTTTTCCCACAAACTGTCAGGAAGATGAGCATCTTGTGAGTTTGTGGCAGAATCAATAAGTTGCCTGTCTTTGCATGGATTGATTTGTGGACGATGCAACAAGCCAATTCTCTCTACAGTAATGCTGGATAAGACATAGGACAACAATCCAGATGGCTTGTATGCCTTTTGTGGTTACTTTGAGTTTCTCAAACCACTGTCTGGTGCTAAATGGAACTGAAAATGGCAACTTTGCATTTTGTGTTGCATTGCTTAAATTTCCATCAGTCTTGGGAAAAACGGTGCTGCCTTGACATGTATGTCCTTACCTATCTGATAAATAATAAACAATCTACTTCATATTGTTCTGAGATGTTTTTTACGCTGTTAAAAATGCATTATGATGAAACTTTGTTCCAGCTTGTGCTTGTTCAGTTGGTCACAAGAGGGTGCTATGGCCCCAGCTGTAGATTACTCATCAAAAAAGAAGGAATTTCAGTGTCACACTGTGATAGCTTCGACTACAGAACAACATATTTGGGATTTTGCTCAATGTTGGCCAGTGTAAAGACAGAGTTTTCTCCATGAAATGATTTGTATTGAAGACAGCCATTGAATCTGTGGCTTATTTTGTTTGTTGTTAATCCTATGCCCGCTATTCATTAAGGTATCTGTCTTTCAGATTTGGCCTACAACCTTCATGTCTACAGAAAAGAGTTTAATTATTTCCAGCTAAGGATACAGTTTTATCCTCTGAAAATGTCATATGGAGGGTGGAGGTGTGTGAGTGTGTCGGGGTGGAGGCTGGTTAATAATTCAGATGGTAGAAAAAGGCTGACATGTCACCATGGCAGAGAGTCTGGATGGTCATTGGGGGGTAGCGGTGATGAAAAATGCCTGTTTAGAAATATGTGAATATTTCATCATGTCAATTTATGTCAAAAGTTAAAATTAGTACAAGGGTCTGAACTCAAACGTGATAAATGAATAAACAGAAAGCAAAGGTGACCAAAATAAGGTTGTACACAGACGTTGGGATCAGTGTAGACAACAGCTAAAACAAACTCCATTTATTTCTGCTACAAGATTGTCTTAAAACCGAAGGTAAATACAGAGTCAGTGTTGATATGGAGAAAAGATAACTGCAGACAGAAAGCAACAAAGTGCAATCTGTAATAAACTTGCCATCCATGGCAGTAATCCATGACTTCAACTCCTTGTGAATGCTGGAGCTGTATTTGAATTTCAGTCTTGATATTGTCTCGTGCTGAAGCCTAATGTGAAATATAAGAGGTATACAGTATAATGGTGGTTGTAAAGTACAAAGTACTTCACCCCTACAACAACGTGATGCTATTCAAAAACCCTAAAATCAACTTGGGCTTTAATTCTGTGGGGGGGGGAAATCCTACATGCCCAATATAGATTAAAGTAAAAGGGTCTGCAAGACTGTGGTGATGGAGTCAAAATGCTGGTGAGAGAAGAGTGCAAACCTCACAGAAACTATAGAGGCCTGAACTGCCACAGATGCAGCGCAACATCACTTACATAAACACTGTTAAATTCTCCGCTCATACACCTCTTTATGTTTTATCGTTCCATACGAGCGTCGCTTTCAGAATGTTCATTTTGATCAGTAAAAATAGAAACGAATGCACATCTGTCAGAAAGGCGGCCCACACATCCTCAAACTAAGGAAACCGATGAGCTTTGTCTCCTCCTCAGTTTGGGCAGGAGTCCAACGCTGTCGTCGCAGCCAGGTGAGCCCCTGTACACGGCAGGTGTTGTGAATCCTTTTCTTCACAGGTCCATCACACTTCCATCTAAGAAGTGACACTGGGACATCACATCACATCAGTTTATGATAGTTTCAGTGTCTAAGGCCTGGTCCACCTGGGGCGAGGACCATGTTCACAACCGAATTCAGCCGAGACAAGTGAAGCTCATGACATCTTCAGAGAGCTCCACGGCCATCACAGCTTTCCTGTGGAGGGAAGGAAACAGAGTTGCATCTGTTCACTCTTTATTTAATGTGTGTACAAGTAGTGGAGGTTTCTGTTCAGTATCAAATATATATATATATATATATATATATATATGAAACAAATATTTGGAGATCCATCTCATATGTTGCTGCATGAAAAGCTAAAAGCTATTTGCAATCGGCAATGGCAAATCTATAGAATGTTGTAAATACCTGATATGAGAAGTTGAGGTTCAACAGTTCAGTTTTTCAGTAGTGTGGAAACTACTCTGAAATGTATTTACCGTTTACTAACTACTTAAAAATGAAGGAAGTTAAATATTTTTTTTGTCAAACTAACACACTTCTTAAAGAAAGAAGTACATCTACATCCAAACTAAATTCTTAAAAATTATATCCAAGTCCTGAAACTCCTATTTATACTGTGGACACGATTCAAGGAAGATGAACTTGTGTTGCTAAAGGTCCAGATCACCAGTTCATCTCATAGGTGCAGATGATTCAAGATCAATTGTAAGATAATTATAATTCTATAGTGCTTACTTTTCTTCTATTTTTATTCTTATCGCCTGCAAATATATATATATATTTTTTTTGCATTTCAGCTGGTGGATGTTTTAATTTGGTGAAAGAGAATTCAGCTCGGACCTCCCTCTTTATCTCAGCGTTGTGTTCAGGTGTACAAATGAGTACAGTTTAGCCTTGACAAATATGAAACAGCCCAAATGTCAATATGACGGACACTGCATTAAAACAAAACGGCACATAATGTCCAATCTAAAAACCCTAACCTAAATGGAAGAATGAGAGTTAATGAATTACACATGTAGGAGTCGTGCATAGCAAAAATAGAGTAGAAAGATATATCGATAGATGCACAGATTAATAATATTTATGAGCAATACATTAAAAATAATGTCACATATTAATCTTGCATTCTTGGAGGAATCTTTTCAAGGAAAATGTGGTTCAATATAATTAGTTGACTATGATATGTAATTGGCTAAATGTAGTTAATAGAATATGTGTTAGTTAAAATGCATGTAAAATTAGTTCACTGAAAAAAACACTGTGACAATCTGGATTAGTGTTTGTAAAGTCATTATTCAAACTGTAGAATCAAGAAAAAATGTGGAACAAAAGAATGATCATTTATTTTGTTGGAATATCAGTGAACCAGGTTTGGCTTTTAGTTCCTGGTTCTTTGCCAGTGCATCTGGACTTTGTACCTCTCCAGTTCTCGGAGCGAGTAGAAAAGCAAACTGGAGCAGAGTGTTCAAACATGCAGAGCACACTAAAACCGGCACACAAGGTGTTAGCATGACCCAGGCAACTTTTAAATCAGATGCACAGCAACTTGTGACTTTAATGCAATCAGAAACAACCCAGTCAGAGCAGTTTGTAGACCTACCCAGGCCTTTTCCCATCTTTTTAGCAGTTGCTCGTGCTCTGTGAGCGCACCTCTCCACTGGCTCAAATCTCTGGATGGAATACTCTCCTCATCTGTCGAGTAACAACATGTTTTATTGATATAAACTAACCAACAAAAAAAATAAAATATTAATAATAGGCATGGCATTGCTGATAACCAGGCCTTAGGCTTAACATTAATCCCCGGCTACTCTACATTTATTACTATAACAAAGCATAAGACATTGTTTGGTGATTATAATAGGTTTTGCTATTCCTTAATTTGTATCACATGGAAAAAAAGAGAGCAAACTAATCTCAGATCAGCAATTCTCTGCATACTGAACATATTTTAATGTCATACTTAACAACCATGTGTTAGCACTTGCTCCTCATACCTCCAATAGTGAGGCGGAGGTCGACCTCAGACACGTCGTTCCCTGTGCTGGCCTCGGCGATACAGTTGTAACGGGCGTCCTTGATCAGTGGCCCCTCTTTGAGCCAGCTGCTCACTAGCACCTCCCCCTGGCCCAGCGGGAGGCGGTACTCCATTATGGGGGTGTCCAGACTGTGTCCATTCATTAGCCAGTGAATGTGGACGTCACTAGGACCTGAGGGACAGAAGTGGACTTCATGTTGACCCCGGATGGTCAAGAACCCGCCAAGACACCGACACTCCACACGGACCGACATGAAACTGGAATACTTGCCTTCGGTAGGTCCCATCGCTGTGTTCGGTTTCAACAAATAGATCTAGAGGTTTGATTGATTACATATCTAGTGTATCATGTATAACGTTTGAGTTCTGACTCCTCTCCTTCAGCCTCTCTGCTCCCATGCCCACTGCACTCTGACAGGTTAATGGTAACAGTGACCTTACTGATGAAGCTAGACTCATTGATTCATACTTGATATTTAATCAAATTAGCATATTTTCAACAATTTTGCTGTTGCTTTTCAATGCAACAGGATCCTAATCTTCCCATTTTAATACCAAACTTACTTTGACCATATTTAGTAGTTTCCTTTTGTGCTATATGACATTATCCTCATTAG
The DNA here is from genome assembly GCF_046629955.1 of Centroberyx affinis. NCBI lineage: Eukaryota > Metazoa > Chordata > Actinopteri > Beryciformes > Berycidae > Centroberyx > Centroberyx affinis. The sequence continues at coordinate 468,158 of NW_027279037.1, read as the reverse complement.
CAATACAACAGTGATTAAAATATATGTGATGGCATAAGTCAAAAACTGAATAAACAAGCCAGTGTTGAAAACATTTGAAATCAAGATTTATTTAGCCTCCCTACCAACAGCAATAGCCCCAAAATGTCTGAGAATTTATGTACATCTTCAAAAGTATTTTTTCCATATATACAAATATATTTACACTTGTTTACAGGCACAGAAACGTTCCAGATGAAGTATTGAAACCAGATGTAACACGGTGAGCCTACTATAGTTCTGCAAAAGAGTTCTTTTGTTCTGAGGAGAGACACCAGTCTCACCACTCTGGATGAGAAGTATCCACGTATGAATATTGCAGGTTTCAGGTCAGACCTTCCAGGTGTACACATTAACAAACACAAAAATGCATCTTTCGTTAAGATGGAATCGAGACCTGTGAGAGAATCAACCAGTTCAAAAAAGGAATCCCAGCTTTGTCTCCTTTAACATTTACTCAGTTTTGCCCCTTATGTAGGTAAAGTCTTACTAGGCCTACAACGGAGATGAACAAATCACCACAGGTCAGACACCTCACAGCAAAAGGGCAAGCTTGTTCTGAGCAAATCCACACGCTTATACACACACACACACACACACACACACACACACACACACACACACACACACACACACTTACATACTCCAGGTTAGGTGATGCAGACAGGCCGGTCGGCGGGTAGGGAGATGTGGGGGGAATGTTGACATGCGAGGTGCAGGAAAGAGGAGAATGAGAGAAAAATATGGTAGAGAGAGAAAACAAAGAGGGACGAAAAAGAGAGAGAGTTCCAGACAAGAGCAAGAGTTCCTGAGGGGGGGAGGGGTTGGGTCGGGTCGAGGGGCGAGAGCTGCGTCAGTGTCACAGGCACCACTCACCCAAGGCCAGACAGAAGAGCAGGAAGGCCTCCTGGGCATGAACCCCCCAGGCCTGGTCCTTCAACAGGGGAGGCAACAGTCTCACCTCTGCCTCCTGGCCCTCCACACCGTGGGGCTCGGAGGAGGAGGAGGAGGTGGCAGTGGAAGAAGAGGAAGAGGAGGAGGAGGAGGAGGAGGAGGAAGGGAGGACAGAGGGAGTGCTACTTCCAGAGGAGGACAGGGAAGATGAAGTGTCGACAGGAGAGGAGGCTGTGAGGGAGGGAGTGATGGAAAAAGAGAGAGCATTGAGGAAGACAGCCACACAAAGACATGCAAAACAGACAGAAGGGAGAACAATAAAAGAAAGGCTAGGATCGAAAAACCAAATCAGAGGCAATAAATCCATATCAACGGAAACAAGGAAGATCGCAACTACTTATCCTATGAATAAAATGATAATATTACCACAGATGTGACTGATCTTAAATAATAATTCTCTGAAAATATTCTAAAACTTAAAGCTTAATTAAATAAAAAAAAAAGAATAAAATAACTTCAGATTGTTTCCAGGGCTCATGTTTGAGGAAAAGAACAATTGATGTTATTTTATCAAGCATCATGTCATACTGTACATATTTATGGTTATTAACAGACCATGTAAGAGAAGATGACTAGTAGAGGTTAATATGGCACAGGATCGTGACCCCGGGCAGAGTTGATCTTGTATCAATAGGAATGCAGACTTCACAGGGCAAAAAAAACAAAAAAACAACAACATAGAAACACAACAGTGTGTCACTCCAGACCACTCTGCACTAGACAGTGGTTTGAATTTTTCCAGCATTTTTTCCATTACGCAAGCCATCACCGGGCCACTGTTTTGTCTTTTTCTGTTCTTTTTACCCTCTGTTGCCACCCCACTCTGTGAGAGAGCGGCCCACACGCCATGTGCTGGAGGCGGCAACATCGTACGACAAAGCTAGGTAGTAGACGACAGCGTACCGAGCGAACCTTCCCTGAGAAATAACAGACTAGAACGTTGAAGCAGTTAACCATGTCCAATAGCCTGCATTGCTTCGAAAAAAAAAAACCCAAAACAAAATAAAACAAAAAACAAAAAAAAAAGAAAATACAAAAAGCTTCAAGAGACCATTTTTCACCCACGCTGTACAAAAAAGTAAAATGACTCCAATTTGGAAAACATCAAGGTAACTTACCAATTTGGTAAATAATGTTTCCAATTTGGAATTAAAGAAATAGCTTTTCTTGCTGGACTACGCCTAGAGGGTTACAGCTTCCATGAATACAGTTTAGGCTTGATCGTTGTAGGCCCTTGATTTCATCAGACAGAGGAGGAATTAAATCTCTGGAGGCGAGTGGGATGCCTAATAATTTAGCTTCACCTGCCATTGTACATAGAACATACTTTTATGTACAGGACGCCACTTAGGCTTGTACATCAATGGAAGAGGCAGCAAGAGAGTATGACCCCCTATAAATAGTTTCTATGCTAACGGAAACAAAAGTAAAACTGAGGCTTCTAGCTAGCAGTAAGGTTCGTCTGCATCTGCGAACTCGATGGGCTGAGATTCACAGTCCACATCAAAGGGTTTCTCCTGGGATGGGCTGTCCTCCCCGAAGCTGTGAGAGGGGATCCTGCCATTGCCGCATTCTGGCTCTGTCTCATAGCCGGTGTCACGGAGCGCCCGGAGCTGAGTTTGGGTGACTTGGCTGCCATTCTGGGTCGGGTGCTCCGTCAGGTCCAGTTTCTCTGTCACAGGCGGCTCCATTAGGCCCGCCTCGCAAGCCCGGTACTCGGGCTGAATGGGGTTCTTGTGAGTGCCCAGGAGAGCGGCCCGCAGCCGCAGGCAGGGTGCCGGGAGGTACTGCATGTAGCAGTTATAGGCCAGTGCGGCCAGGAAGAGGAGGAAGAACAGGAGGAAGAGGAAGAGGAGGGCTGTACTGTTGTTGTGCTGCAGATATTCAGCTGCCGGGTCCTGGGTCTCCGGCCGGGGAGGGTTGGAGCTTGGGGGAAGGTGCTGCTTGGGCTGGAACCTGATGGTGCTGCTGGGGGGTGGGGTTAGTGATGAGTCAGTTTGGGGTGGGGAGGTGAAGAGGACTGTGGCTGTGGAGCTGGGAGGGGCAGGGGCCGAAGTTAGTGGAGGTCTGCCTGTTTTACCATTACCTGCAGAGGCCTGGGTGCCCGACGTCTCCTGGTTGCCCAGCCCGGAGCGGAGGGTGGTGGTCTTGTGGCCTGCCTGGTATGGCGGTCTGGGTGGGAGGTCCAGAGTCAGGAAGTAGCCAGCCAGGAGGCGGCTGAAGTTCTTCCCGGCAGCAGGGGCCCATTCCAGCGACCAGCACTCGTAGTGACCCTGGTCCTCCGGTGCCACGCTGTAAATAAGGAGGCCGGTTTCACCGATGAGGTGGAAGCGAGAGGCCTCAGTGAGCGCCGAGCCGTTGGCCTTCCACATCACCTGGGCTAGGTTGGAGTGTACCAGGCACGGCAGCTCAGCGGAGCTCCCTGGTTTCACTGTCACACGCTGGTAGTCCTGCAGAGACAGACCTGGCACTACAAGGAAGAAAAGAAAAAAAACCCATAATGAGACTTTTGGGTAGCCTTCGTCTGGTCAAGTCAGAAGTCTAGTTAGGATGCTTTAGTCAGCACTGATATTGCCCTCTCTTTACTCTTTCAGTGTCTGTGCTAAAAAGCTAAACGTCTATCAGGCAGCATGGCCTGCCACATGTTGCACCCTACCTGAAGGACACTTGTCTGCATCACCATTCAGGCTCTGGATTAGACTCCTGAAAAAGTAAACAAGGATTATGTTCACAGGCACACAGGCTCTGAGATGCAGCAACTTCTCGTCTCAGACAGTAAAACAGGCTCAACAGGATGGAGTGGATTTAGCTGATTTAGAATGTGTCTCTTAACGTTGGTTTTGCTTTTGTTAATCAAGGCTGTAATGTGTGAGAGAAGTATGCAGAGAAAGAGAGACTGAAAGATGCAGATCAAGGGCGATGGTGAGTTACCTGTGTCTTTGGCTGGGGGTATCAAAGATATTGACACAGGCAGTAGTGCGAGGGTCCCAGGCGCAGTAGGGGTCTCGGGCCAGGACACATTCATCACAGGACAGATACCTGTCGCAGAAGGCTGTGGGTGACTGGACTACACCCGAGTCTGAACCAGCATACAGCGACCGTGTCTGTGGAAACACATGCCCACACGAAAACATATATAAATGGACCAAAGGAGTGCACAAACATGCACACAAACACCTACAAAGGTTCACATATAGACACATTTAGGAACATAATTCACCAAGCACTTCAGAGAGCATTTTACTGGCTTCTAAGGTCACACACATGCACCCTGATTCACACGCAAACTTGGTATACACCTCCACAAAGTGCTGCAAAAATCAGCAAAAATGCTGTCTGCAAAAGTTGTACTGTAGACTCTAGACACGCACACACGCTAATGTGAAGAGAAACAATGCAGTCTGATCCTTGTTCAGGGGAACTGGTGGTTTTGCTTTGGGAACAGACTTGCTGCCTCTTCTTGGAAACTTCCTCTCTGGAGTTTTGCAACAGTGAATATTAGGAAGCCACAGAATATCAATGTTCAGCACGTGCAGCTTTGCACACATGCATAACACACACACACAAGCACACACACACACAAGCACACACACACACGCACTCACACAATGCCTGACAGTTGTTATTCATATTAGGTGGGCACCAATCTGAAATCACCATTTCAAAATAAATTATCTTCCAACATCTGTGCAATAGTGTCTCTTTTCAGTGAAGCATTAGAGTAAAGTCACTAACCTGAGAGGACAGCAATAGATTCTTGATGGACTCAGAGGTCTTCAGGAGCTGGATCTCCTCCACAATATGGACTTCTCCTTCATACACCACCGACTTGTGCAGGACTCCCTTATCTAAAAGGTGGAAATGGTCAAATGTCAACCAAGGTAGAAGTTATAACTTAGCCTTTTTTGAAACCTAAGATTCTAAACTTGTATTAAAACACGTTGACTGTTATGGATGCATGAGAAATCTTAACTGCGTGCTCATCTCCTCTTTACAATAATCCGACATCATTTGGGCAACCTTTTGCTACAAACATTTTCAACCCCAATAAAAACGCCACAGCAACCAACACAGGGCCCTGTGGTATTCCATTCACCTGTTCCGGTGAAGATGACGTCATAGATGTTCCTATCGAGCGCATGCACCCTCTCCACAACAATCTGGGTGTAGTTGACGTCCTTGGTAATGAGGCGAGGCCCGTTGCCGATGGGCAGGACGGGGTCCTCCAGCAGGGGGTGGTCCTTGACAAACTGCAGGGTCTTGTCTGGCAGGTGGAGCGAGCTGCTGATGTTCTGCTGCCGGTTGAGGTTGTTAATGCACTGGGGGGAAAAAAAGGAGATGGGTCAGTCGTGAATGAGACCGTAGATTTTACTGTCATGTGCATCCACATCCACTGCATGTGAAATAAGATATTTAAGTGAAAAAGATGCATTCTTTCACCTATTAAAGAGTGCAATGTGTCTTGAGGAGGTACGATTAGGCCACATTAGGTCACTAATTGCTAGATTATTTTTTCTAGAAGAGGGTGGCAAAATGTGGAACAATCTTCAGACTAAGTCTAACTAAATCCAACACAAAGTAATTCTTAGCCCTGGATTATGGCAAAGATCTGCACCATGGTGCAGACAAAATAGAGTTCAGTTTTTATCAATCAAGTTGTCGTATGTTTAAGGTCCTTACTGCTCCGGGACGAGGGGAGGGAGTCATGCCATTGTACCGGACCCACTTGGTGTGGGACTGCTCCACTGTGGCCTTCTGCATGTATTTGCCCTTAGAAAATACCTCCTCCACCGTGGTCATGTTGTAGGCACACACCGCCGACAGACCCACATTACCCCTGGGGGGTGACGAGGACGATGGAGACGGAACAGAGAGAGAGAGAGAGAGCAGGAGGGAGGAAAGAGGAGGAAAAAAAGAGCAATAAGTCGAACTGACCCTTCTTGTGATGGGTATCATGATCATTACTGTGGCTGCAGTGCGTGTGTGAACTGTGGAAAGACAGCTCTGGTGTATGCACTATGCATTTGGAGGCTAAATTAAATTTCCAAAGTGCATTTAAGGGCCTATACTATACCGCAATATCCAATTCCATAATGCTTTTCCCTGACTTTTTCCTTCCCTGACCCATGCCCCAACTGTTCCCCTGCTTCTAACCACTGACCACTGGGAGGTGAAGACCCCGTAGATGACAGTCTCCCTCCAGTCCGCCGCCTTCAGGATGAAGACGTCATGCACCACGTTGAAAACAAAGTTGAGTTCAGGCATGGAGCACACCAGCTTGGCCTTCAGGAAGGACGTCCATTTCTTTTGCAGAGTCCGCTGCCCCCCCAGGTCGCCCTGCAGAGGGATACGGAAGAGTTTGAAAAACACTGACACATTTATCAGCGTATGGAGAGAGCAGCAGAGGCAGAGGAAAGAAGCTAAAGACAAAATAGACATGAGAAGAGGGAGAGAGAAACGCTGGTGTATGTGTGCAGGGTTTAATTATACATTAGCTGTGAAGTAGTCAGCGATAATAAAATAAAAAGAACAGCTGGGGTTGATTTGATGGCACCATGATATGAGAGAGAGAGAACAGGAGAGAGACAAAAGGGCATCAAGTCCAAGACAGCTCTTGATGGATAGAGGCAGAAAGAGATACATCAAGATGGAGGGAGAGAAAGAGAGGGATGCACACAGAGAAAGACACACACACACACACACGGGGGAAGAGACAAAGTGCTAAGGGGGGATGCGGCGGGTATGTGCAGATGGTGCATGACGTGTGCTGACCTTACAGACGCGAGCCACCCTGGGGATGAGCAGCTTGCCAAAGAACTCATACTCCACCGACACCTCAGTGAAGAAGTAGTAGATTTTGTCGTCCTCACCATCTGCTCTGTTTCTCCCCTCCCTGATCACGTCGGCAAATACAAAACTGGGCTCTGCAGAGAGAGAGATGGGAGTATTGGTAAAATACTATATGGTGTTCTAATTGGCATTGATGAAAAGGCAGCCTAAGAAAACTGGTCCGCTATTATATGTGGGATGCTTCACTGTGCTCCTGGTCCTAAGGATGCAGAATATTATACATCATATTTTTGTAGAAAACTTTAGAAAGTTCTTCTCAACTGTTGGAAACAGTCAAACACACTTGCCAGTGCTGGTGCAGTCAGATTATCTGCCAAAAAGCCATTAAATGCAAGGAAAGGAAAATGTACAGTTTATTTGCACACTCATTATCCATTGTTATTCATGAACAATGGAAAATATTTCCCTCTCCTCACGACATCCATCATTTGATCTGACACACATATATATTGTGCCAACTCACCATTGAGCCATGATGTGGAGTACTCAGTCCTCAGCAGAGACTGGGATGGAGAGTATCTGGAAATAATCGGTTCACTGCCTAAGAAGTTATAAGCTGTCCCTGAGTACAGCTCTCCGTCTGACAGAAAAACAGGGAATAAAACAAAAAAGCGATTTATTGTCCAGCTCAGCCATTTCGCTGCTTTTAAAAATGCCAGAATTGAGTGTTTTGTTAAACGCCCTCCAAAAAATATGATTATTGGGGATTATTATGCATTTAACTGCAGGGCTGTCGACCAAAAGGGCTCTTTGTGAGATTGAGTGAAACTGGCTTCAACTCACCAACCATGACGGTAGTGAAGCTTTGCGAGGGGTCGAAGGAGCACTTTCCCCTGCCATCCTCGGCCCGACCCGCCAGTGAAAAGTCAGAGAGAGACTGGAAGAAAAATTCAAGATTAAACAGGTTCAGCAATTGGCAAGGATGTTAAATTAAAGGTCGCCGTGTCAAAATTATAGTAAGCCCAAACACACATTTGAAATGCTGGTGCAGGTACTGGTTTGCTAAAGTAATTTTACAACTCATTGCGATAGTTAAATTATATCAAGAATACTGCATCAAATATGCAACACTGTAACAAGAGGATTGAGCATTCACTAACCAGATAGTCACACTGAGGTTGAAAGGCATGTGTTCCACAGACATACAGCCGCTTGTCATCTAGGACTTGGAGCACGCGGATGTAGTTGAGACAGTCCTTCTGGAGATCAACATTCAATAAACAAATTCAAATATCACTGATACTGTATTCTACCCTAAAATATCACTGATACTGTATTCTACCCTAAAATATCACTGATACTGTATTCTACCCTAAAATATCACTGATACTGTATTCTACCCTATTCATACCATGGGCATCTTTGAAACAGCATGTATGTAGAGGTGGGATAATGACTGATGAAATCATATTAAAAAGGAGAATTTTTAAGCTGACCTCTTTTGATTTTCCTTTAAGTGTGCACATCGTCATGGGAGTTTCTGCAACTGTCCACTGAACCTTAAAAAGGGATAAAAAAAAAATCAGGATGAAAACTTGTAGAAATAGCTTTTTTCCATTTATTTCCCTTTCACAAGCCTTAACTCATATTTTGATACCTTGTTGTTCCTGACTGTCACATTCTTCTTGCTGAGCTCAAAGATGGCCTCTCTGGCGCCCACGTACAGCGCGTCCCGCTCCTCACTCAGCAGCAGTGTGGAGTAGTTGAAGATCCCTGGCTCTGAAAACTCCATCAGGTCTATATCTGAGCACAAAGGATTAGATCACATTACTTCAAGCCCCAAATGACCCTAAAACTCAACAAGCTGCACTCCACTGAACAAAGTTTATATTCAAAACTATTGAGAACAAGATTAGGATTTGCCTTTCAGGTCCTAGAGGGAGAGGATCAGACCTGGTCAGTGATCCCACAGTAGCACTTGACTTATCAGATCTAGTACGCTGGATAAGGTAAGGCTACCAAAACACAGCTCTGAATTGCCTTGTGTCTATGTTTGGGGACTCCACAGCAATGGAACATGTTACTGACTCTCTAATTACAACATATTAGAGCATCCTGTGAGTGCATCGTTAGTTATGCCATGTGTCACTACGTGTTGTGATTAATGGCAAAACCTAGTGGAGAGTTTGTGTTAGTCAGACTGGCTGGCATTGGGTGTGCCAGGTGCAAGCGGGTTCAGGTTGCAGGTGCCGGGGCATAAACACCATGATGATGAAAGCAAATACCCTCACTGACTGACTGACTGAATGACTGAGGGGCAGTGAGTAGAGAAACCCTATTTTGCTAAAGGGTGAGCTGCACTGAGCCGTCACTGAGGTACTTAGTTACTGGAGCTATTTATGAAAATGGCAGTGAACAAACAGCGCTTCCAGCTGATGGTTAAGAGGCATAACTTGAGCGTCTGTGGTGAGACTGAAGAGACTAGGGCCTATGTCTTAAAATAGATGGTAGGAAACGGCATTTCTTCAAACTGAAATGAAAGCAAGCCATACCTAGTTGCAGACTGTATACTTCAAATGAGACAGTTTGAGTTCAAAAGGACACTGACATATTGACACTGATCTTTCACGTGCAATAACCTTGAATTTCAGTTTCAGTATGTTATTCTTATGCCATAGAAAGGTTCAACCTGTGTGAGTGAGCATTAACTTCTGTAATACCCAGAAATAATATTTGAGGAGTTTGTCCTCCTCCCTAATCTGTGGTGTCCGATACCGATGTAAAGTGCCAAAAATAATTAATTGGAGAAGATAACTGAAGATAACATGGATCACTGATAACAGTGATCCATGATTATTTTCTAGGGATTATGGTTAATTTCTGGTTAAAAAGATAAAGATGATGCCAACCCCACCATAATATAATGCTAACTAACCTTCACATTGTATGAGTCCACAATTAGTCAGTCACAATTAAATAAAGTGTAATTATCGTTTAGACTTTATGTCAAAATAGTCAAGATTCAATTTAAATCAGCACAAGTGTATCTGAGAAACATCTTCCAGAAAATGGTTTAGCTTTTCTAAAGATACGTATTGAAATGACTTTGGAGAGCACAGAAGTATTACATTTATACATCTATATATATGTAAATGCTAGCATTACCTTGGTGTTTCCAGGAGGTGCGAGGCACAGCATGGGGGCCATGGGTGGAGACCTCCAGGAGCAGCCCCAGAAACACCCCCAGCACGCCAAATCCCATGTTAGACTCTGATAACTTCGGAACGGTGAAGTTTCCTCTGCAACACACACACAGGCACACGTGAAGTAACCCAGTAAAACTTGATGCACCAGATCTTTTTCAATCTTTCCTATGAGGATGTAGAGAACATAGAAATAAATGGGTTCCTCAAAGCCGGATCTTATCATGCAGCAGACAAACGCGAAACAGGGACAGCAATCAAATCCACTTCCCCGTCAAACTGAAAGCTGGCAGAATTGCTTCATCCGCTTTTAAATCGCTCAGGAGGATAGTATAGCATGCCACGTGCATTTTGGATCCAAGCAGTGCAAATGAGCTTTTGGACAGACACTGTACAACGAAAAAATAAATAAATAAAAAGCCTCTATGACTAGGTTTTCACGCTAATACAAATACAGCCTTTGCTGGGCTCTAGAAAAGTCAACTATAAATCACTAACTAAGGCCATTCATATCCTTTCTCCTTCATGTTCATGAGTCAGCAATCAAACTGTACTGCAGCCCTAGTTCTGTGTAAGCCACCACATACACATCAAACAGTGTAAGTGTAGTGCAAGTCTAGTCCTTCTATGGACCGAACTGTTAATACTTTCACACGGCTCTGCCATTTGCAGTTTCCAAAGCCCAGATTTTCATTCCAGCGCACATCTGAAAGCTACTCTGCTCTAAAGCCAGGATGTCAACGATTGGCTGCTTTTGAAACTTCCCCTTTTCAAAACACCTGTGTGTTTGAGCAACGTGGCTCAGATAACAAAGCAGGAAAACAGATGGGCACGGGGTTCGCTTCACTGGGGTGAGAGGGGGAGGCGGTAAGAGCGGGAGGCAGGGACGCAGCGCATGATGAGGTCCTGAACTAACACGGGGCGATAGGGACAGAAAACATGCGCTCTCTATTAGTAGCTACACACACTGCTCTGCCCGCCCTTGGCTGGAACAAGCATAACACACACACACACACACATACAGCTGGCATGACGCTCTGGCATGCAAATTAACATGTGTGTGTGTTTACAGGCTATTAACCGTGTATGCAGTGTGTGGTGTGTACTGGAAGTGCACCTGTGTGTGTGTGTGTGTGCATGTAAACAAGTTATGACCGCAGAGTGATACACTTCAGTTTATTGTTGTTATGGGTGTTATGTAATGGCATAACACCTCAGGCTTGAGAAAATCCCCCCCTTTATTTAAAACATGTTATTCTGCGCTACTCTATTGTTGAGGCACAGTAAGGGGCGTAGCCGTTTACCTTGGACGACGATGATGATGATGATGATGACAACATTCCTGGCAGCTATCAACTTTTATCTGATGCGAGTGTCATTTTCCATTTGCCAATTTGTAGAGCACTGCGATCCTTCTGCCTTTTAACAGTTCATCCTGATACACTCACTTCATGATGTGCATGATAAGAAAGCCATTAGGCTGCTCTGTGCTGCGTCTGTGCGTGTTTAACACATCCAGAGCCAACGCAGAGGCAGAGAGAATGAGATAAACCTGGGCAATATATGAACAATGAAAAACGAAAGCTGCAGATTTAGCCTAAGGCGGTCGGTCGGTACAATGAAATTTCTGAGCTGCCAAGACACCTGTTTCAAACCAGAACGGTCAGCTGTCTCATTGTCGTATTGTTGTTGACAGTAATGTTGAGGTTAAAAATAATTGGGCAAGATGTTGTGGGTTGAGGGTAAATTTAATTGTAGATGCACAGTCAGTGTAGCAGAAGTCTAGAAAGTGTAAGTCTGCAATGCTAAAACTGGATAGTAGGGTTATTGGATTATTTTGCTCATTGGCTAGTGATGGCCTCCGCTGTAAATGCCGTAAAATAAGATACAATGACACAGTCCACACATTAAAAAACTAGGACTAGTATATGGTTTTATTCCAAAATGCTATGTATCCATTTTTGAAGGAAAAAATCCCTTAAATTAATCAATCAATATCTCTCTAAAATACAGAAGTTCCTGTTTTTTAAATTATTTTCTCAACAAGGACAAGCAGGATATTCATATTTAATAGATACCATAACTTGTTTTAATTTTGTGCTTACAATTAATTTTGTTGGTGTCATTTTTTTCTCCAAATGGTGGATATCCTATGGTGGAACAAAACTCCTCATATTTTGTGCTTTGGAATTATGTTTCCAAATGGTTTCAAACAAGTAAGTGCCCCTTTTTTAGGTCAACAGCAATATTTAAGCCCGGGAAAAAGCACAACAAGCTTTTAAGCTTAAGTGAAATATTAAAGTAAAGCTCTAAATCTGTATTTCTCAATCCTGGTTGTAATGCACGTATGTTGGCCAAAATTACTGCAATGCAGGACACAAGATACAATATAATCTTGACGTCAATTTGATGATCGTCAACCAAATTCATTCTGACATGGATGGAAGACTGATTACTTTCTTTTTGTTCTGTAAATGTTATTAAGATTTAAATGGTATTAAGTCAGAAAGTGATAACTGCCATAATTCAATTGTAAGGCTCAAGTGCTTCCTTTCTCTTGATCCGATCATGTGAAAGGAGCCGTGTTGGGAGCAGGGAGGCGCTCTGCACAATGCCTGCTCTGTGCCCTGGCTTCTCTCTCACGTCGCTTTACATTCATTTGTATGAAGTCGCCTTTTACGATATTGGAGATGGCGTGACTCTACATTACCTACAAATAGCTGATGGAGCCATGTGCTTTTTGCATGTGCACACACACAGATGTGCATGTAGCATTCACTTAAGGCTAGTGTTACTGTGGTGGGAGGAATAGCAGCAGGCAGATTGGTCTGGCTGGTCAGGTAGTTGCGTGCCGGTCTCTCCTCTTTCTGAGAAGGGGGAAGTGATCCAGCACAAAAGCAGGTTATTCAGGTTTTCCACTGCATGCTCAAAAGAAGCTGAAGTACCTGCAGCACACCTTGCCAGAATGGGTGGGCCGCTCACGTATAGGAGGGGATGAAAGGTTATCAGATGTCTTGTAAGATGGGGATTGAGATAACAGAGCTATTCACTCACAGGAGCAAACTAGCAGTCTCACAGTGTGACTATAATATGGATTTATCAGCATTCAAGCTATTGAAAACAAGGATTGTGTTCACTCAAAGTTATAATCAAATGGCAGAAGGGAAAACCTACTGCGGTATTGAAATAACAAAAAGGAAAAAAGGAACCACCATGGAAAAGGAAGCCTCCTTTTCTTTCGAGGTTCCTTTTTCCTTTTGCAAAGGCATAAATTACACACTGATATTTACTATTTCATGAGGCCATTTATCCTCATTTTATATCATTTTCAGCCAAAAGTACAGAGCAAATTATAAACTCATAGAACATAAATCATTGTCAGCTACTGTTTAATGACCTACTGACACCATTGTGGTTGGATTCATTAAAATATAGGTTAGTAATTAGTTACCCAGGGGGGAGATATATCACATGGCACAATTTTATAGACAATCAATGAGGGTCGCCACAGCTAGAAAAAAAACCTAACTGATTATTGATTGGGTTATTGAATGAGAACAAATGGCCCAGAGGTAAATTCTACTGGAACAACCCTCCCATGCAAAGTAGGAGGAATATCCTCAATACTGGGACAAAAGTGGAGCGATGGTATTTTTAGTCGGGGCTTCCACCTACCAAATCTAGCACTGGTGGAATTCCATCCCAGTTTCAGCCCTAGCCATGGACTCTACTTTCCTAAAGGGGGGTCAAATACACAAGGACCTATTGTTTACTGAAGATGAGGGTAACCTCCACTCTCTCACCCCCCCCCCTCCCCTCTTCATCCCATCCACATCATCACTGCACAGTACTGGACAATGGACAGAGAGAGAGAGAGAGAGAAAAAGAACGAGAGAACGAAAGAGAAAGGCATCACTTCTCCCTCTCATCCAGTTCTTTTCCAGTCTTGCCAATCTAAATGCCAGGCCAGCTTAGCTGCGAGCCAAGCCATGAGCCGAGCCAGCATTTCAAAGATCACACGGGCCCATGAGATCTGGATCTGAAAGAGCACTGTAAAGATGATCCATAGGCAGGCTGATTACGAGAGAGAGAGAGAGAGAGAGAGAGAGAGAGAGAGAGAGAGAGAGAGAGAGAGAGAGAGAGAGAGAGAGAGAGAGAGAGAGAGAGAGAGAGAGAGAGAGAGAGAGAATGGATGTGATTACAATACCCAATCCAGTAAAATGTGGTCAATATGGTGAAAAAAACCCCAGATGGAAAAGAATTTCCTCTGTTTTTTGGCCCTTTGCAAAAATCCTATAGCGACACACTGAATAAATCAAAGCTTCGAAACTAGACTCATCCCACTATCTGTGCACTCCTGATGCCCCCTATCAATCTGACCATGCCAAACCTCACTGAGGGCAAAGCTTTAAAAAAAAAGCTTCAAGCCCCTTTGAGAGTCACTGTTACAGTAGCAGAAAGAGCACACTGGCAGCTAGCCTATGGTGCTGAGAGATTTAGAGGAGTGGCCATACTGGCCTGGGATATTTAAGACGGTTACCATGCTGGCATGTCTCTTTGAGCTCTTTGTGTTCCCCTCTCAGCTCCTTTGGCTGCACAGGGAGGTTGACACCTGCTTGGGGCCTTGGGTTTCCCAGCACTGTGCTGCTAACTGGGCACGGATATTGGCAGGCTGCCCACTGAGGACAGGGGACTGGGAGGGGGAAATGGGAGCTCTGTCTATCTGTGTTCGGCCGCTTTGAATGTGAGACAGAGAAGTCAAACTTATCTATAAAGGGCTTTTAAGTTCTTTACAGAATACAAACAGATAAAAGTTAATAAAACAAGGGATAATAAGAGCAAGGGATATACATCAGAAACTCCAAGAAATGGGGCCAGAGGCTCTGTGCTTCTGTGTGTGTGTGTATGAGAGCACCAGGCCAGTCCACAGGAGAGGTAAGTGTATGACAGACTGCAGGGAAGTAGACAAAGGCATAGAAATGGCTCTACCAGACAGCGTCTGATTTCCTGACAGGAGGGCAGAAAGCTCGTCACAAAGCGCGCGTCAGACAAGGCTTCGCCCCTAGCTGTTTTATTTCAAATGTGGAGAATGACAAGGAGCCCTGTATCCTGCGAGCGGAGAGTGCGGGTAGTGGAGGGGCGGGTGGGGGTTGGGGGTGTGTGTTGTGAAGTGAGGGAGTCGGACATTCAGCGCCTGCCAACGCCTCCTACCCCGCACGCCTTCTATCCCTCGCTCCCTCTCTTTGCTATATAACTCATTGATCATCAGCATCAATGCACAGAGATGCTCTTCTTCCCTTTGCTCCAGCCCGCCAAGACGCCGCTACTCAATTTCTTCTGCTCCGTTGCTGAAATACTGACAGGCCTAACACACACAGACACGCCGACGCAGTAAAGGGGAATCGTGCTTAAAAGGTTGTTCATGTTCATGTGGGGGGGAAAGCATGTCTGGTGCAGTGAGCAGTTCAAGATGACGTTTTCATGATGTGCAGCACACAGTCTTTGCCGTAACTTGTTCACCTTACTCTCAGTGAACACAGCTGCTGTGGTTTTTTCGGCGGTTGGCCACTTCACACCTCCAATTAAAATCTATGCATAATTGTCCATTCAGCTGTGTGGACGACGGGTTATTCTCTTGTTAAACCATGCCCCAGCAACCAGACATGTGAAGTCACAGATCGTGTAGACTGCTCACAAAATCACCCACAAAGAAAACACAGGAACAATTAAGTGAATTGTGTTTGTTTTGCTCTGGCCAATGACTTCTCTGGAAGAGCATGACTCGACTTCATGCCAGCCTTCTGCCCTCTCAAGTGGCTCTATGCTCTTCATATGATTCACTCATCCCCATTCCTGTGCCGCCACACATCAACTTGTGGCTGGCTGACACTTCCCCAGGAGTCTCACAGGGACAAACACTGACAGTTTGGGTCTCTCGCTCTCTCCGATGCAAAGGAGAGAATACATTTTCTTTCATCAATAGGACCATCTGTACCCACCCTGCTGTGGGAATGGTGATAATCCAGCACCAGCAATTTATGATAATTAGTGTGCTTGCTGAAGATGCTATTACTTTTCTATGCGATCCGTCGTATAGTTTTTGAGATATTTCATATTTATTTGTGAGTTTTTTCCCTCTATGTCTCTCCAATACACTACATTAAATATATAATTACATATACTAATTATAACTACTAGGACCCTAATGATAATCTTATTGAGTCGGATAGACGGGGTCAGTAGATATCACTGTAGAGATTAAAACCTACGGGACAAGGTAAAGCAGGGGGGTCGTTTACAAATGGAATCGTCTGTTTTATGACCGGGGAAAGCTGATTCAATAGTCAAAACAAGAATGCTGAAGTTTCTACTAGTTGTAATTTCTTCTGCGTCTTTCTTTCCCCTTCCGTGTCTCACATAGTGAGAGCAGCTGTTTGCCGTTTTCAAATGATCTGAGAATATTCGTTGGAGCAACTTGATGGCTCAAAGTTACAACTTGGAAGTGTCTACGAAAGACTTAACACATGTTTTTAACCCTCCTCTGCTCTGCTTGTTTTGTTAACTGTTCATCCTTTGACCCAAAGTTAACCTTAGAATGATTTTGTAGTGATTTAACTTGATCTGTTAGGTTGGCCTTTTAAACACTAATTAAAAAAAAAGTGCATTTAGGACTGCACTAACTGAAGATGGAAGGACACAGCTACTAACACTACTGTTGGTGCTTCTGTCACCTACAGAGCTTTGGGAGTACAGGGCACAACACTCGCTCTTCAGTTCTCTGGTGGGGAGTTATGGGGTGTTTGGAGTTGTGTGAGAAAGTGGGTGAGAGAGAGATTGAGAGAGCCTCACTTGAAACACAATACTGAGACCACAGAGGCTGACATTCTGTGATGAGGACAGATGTCTGGTCCAATGCAAGTTACAGATTAATGGAGTTTGGCTACAGATGTGGCAGAGACACACACAACTTGTTAGTAATTCCCACTGAGGGCATGGAGTCCCTCTTATAAAACCAGACAGGGACCAAATAAGCCCATCTTACGATGATGATTGCTGACTGTCATACTTCCATCTGATTATCAAGGCTATGTTTCAAACTGTCTCTCCATTCAGTTTGTGTCACAGACACACCGCAACTCAAAAGAGCACAGATGTGCTGTGTCATAGGCAATGAATTATGGTCATTGTAGTTCACCAACATGCTTGGCACTATTAAAGCTTGATTGCTTGAAAAGTACATCGGCCAGCTTCATGCACCACGGCACCTAAAATGAATCCAAAACGAAAATTACTTGGCGGGCTGTTAATTTACCTGGGCAGGGTGCCCAAATATTAACATTGCGTGGGAAACACTGAATAGGGACGCCAACCTCTTTAATTTTCTGTAAGGTAAGCATCTTTTTGCTTTTGTCCATTGTGTAGAACTGGAAAAATAAAGATCCATAATGTTGCGTGCTTTCTCCTCTCACCTTCAAGGTTTGTCTTATCTGTTGTCTGAATTACCCAAAGTGTCTGGATGAACAAACACAGAAAAGAGTAAAACCTTCAGCTCTGGTCCAGGTCCAAGCCATCTGGAGTTGACTGAACAGAAACATCAGTCTTCACTTGTGAAGTATAAAGACACCGTGTCAAAGCCGCACCAGGTTAACAAAAAATCATCTGAAATGTTGTGAACAGCTGTATAACATCCACTGTCCAGCTTACTGAAAGTTGTACTGGAGAAATGATCTAAAAACTGTCATGCAACACATAATTAAAATTTAGCAGTCATGCTGCTCTGTCTTTTTAAAGATTTGACTTTTCTGTCCATCTTTCATTTACTATTCAAAGATTAAAACATTACCTACTACATTGGAAACATTCATTCACACTGCTGAGAATAGTGACCAAGTGTAGATGATGCTCATTTCTGATGCATCACAGGCTGGAAAAGTTGGGAAGAAACTATATCTAGTTATATTAAGAAACAAATAGGTAGAATTAAAATGTAGGTAAACCATCAATGACAACCAAATGTCTAAATTTGAGGAAGAGAGCAAGAGCTTGTGTGAAGGCAACACTATACACGGGATGTAAAATGGAAGCCCTCCTATATAATTACTAGTTGCGGGGCCCCTGCTGAGCTAGCAAGACGACCTAAAGTGGCCACAGCAAAGGCAAATGAGGGGTCAGGTCTAGTAAAGGGTATATTTAGTCTGCCGATGGCGAGCTTTTTAAAAACAACACGCCCTTCGCCTGAGTCACATGGCACTGGAAGATCTGAAAAAGGTCCCTATAAACATACGGACAAGTGAAGTAAGCTAGCTGGAGGAGCTAGGATTTGCTGTGTGGTGTTCCCCTTCCGAGTGCCGAATATGCTTCTGTAGTCCAACATTAAAACATAATCACCATGTATTTTTTCTTTTAATTAAAAGGAAAAAAAAAGCTGAAGACTTTTACTATTGACATCTGCAATGGCAAACATAAGAATGAGGGAACTTTAGCCTTGGTGGTCACCTAGAAAAGAAACAACTGGAAAAGGTAACCGACTACTTCTCTTCTATTTACAGATCTGGGAATACTCTTTATTTTATGTCATCCACATAATAGCATTGTGTGTTTGTCCCTTACTGCTGGACTAATGAACACAATGAAGAAACATGTTTAGATCTTACAAAGCACATATTGGAATAGCAGACAGGTGAATAATGCTCTTACTGTACCATTCAAAAGAAAAATCCTATAATCAAAATCTTGGGGTGAATACTGATAATGTATCCCAGGGTCGCATGGCAGCCACCATTTACAGTGAAGTCATAAGCCTTTCACTTAATGTAGTTTCCTTGAGGCGAGTGTGATGCCAGCCAGGCCTTGGGGAGCGTAATATGGGACTATTTTAGGAAGCTGCAAAAAGCTCAGCTGAAGGCCTTGTGGTCCCCGGTTGGTGAATGGTCATATTGGAGCTAGTTTCCTAAATAGCAATAGTCAAGGTTAGGTGACTTGTGGTCCCAGAGTGGGAGAAATCTCTGGGTCTGGGTTTGAAATCAACTGATGTGGGGGAAAAAAACAATATATAAAATCTATTACCCTTTATGTACCCTTTATTTATCCTTTATTTACCCTTTATTTATCTATTACCCTTTATTTACCCTTTCTCTGCCAAGGAGGTTATGTTTTCGGTGCCGTTTGTTTGTTTGTCTGTTAGCAGGATTACGGAAAAACTACTGGCCCGATTTTCATGAAACTTCGTGGAAGGGTGTAGCATGGGCCAAGGAAGAACCCATTAAATTTTGGAGAGGATCTGGATCCGACTCACGAACAAGCAATAATAGCACGAACCTTGGCGGAGGTCTGCGCTCTCCGAGTGCCAGTTCTAGTTAATGTAAGTAATGCTGCTAAACTTAAACAATTTGTGTTGCAGCGGTTGAAAAAATAAATGAATTAAAAGAGATACCTGCAGTCTTGCTGGGTTTCCCCACCAGTCGACGGAACATTTGATGGGGCTGTAAAACTTCGCTAAAAACCCTGCTATATATTCTCACTGTGCAAGTGTGCCTTTAAAGAGCGCTCTTTTCTCTTCTGCTTTTCTTTCAAAGCTGTCTTTAGCAGGCACTGATTTCATGGTGGTGATTTTGGCCGGCGGAGACAAAACTCTCCTTTGGGGTGCTGTGTGAAAACTCGCCCCATCACCCACTGGCTGCCACAACACTTCCAGTGTGTCCTCCTGAACTTGGCACGCCCGGAGATAAAACACTAATTTCACCGTTTTCTCCGTGGGACCAAGAGGGATAAATAACACAAAGGCATTCCTACAATTTTGAAATGCGTATCACACAGACTTCTCGTGATCTGATGGGCAAAGTTACAAAATGCTGCAACTGCAACACCTTCGTTTGTCCTTATGGTCATGAAAATGAATGAATGCATTTACGAAAATTTGGTCACTGAACCCACAGTGTCCAAATAATTAAAAATCTTCTGAAAATATAACATTAATTCATCATATAGAAATTGAAGAAAAAATGAGCAGCAAATACAAAAAAACAGATCACTGGGAAACAGATGTTGGGTATCAGAGCAAGGGCGAAGGCAAAGGTGGGCAGAATGGAAAGGATTTGTGCGTGTGCATATATATTATTATCTGTCACCAAAAGATTGTTAGATATAATTAACACATGGATCATCAGCTATCATCCCAGCACGTCTAAAAGCTGTGCAACACGCAGAGCGAAGAGCAAAGGAATCACAACTTAAAGAGGAAAATAAATCACAACTCAAGGTGAAGAAAGATAACCAACTGATTGGCAAAAGAGGAAAGTATCATTGCAAAAATATAAAAAAAAACAAAATCAAATCTTGGTGTTTTTCCCACAAGCACCAAAGCAAAAGGGAATCGGTGTTGGGTTGCCCAGGTGTGGTCATGCAGGGGGGATAAAGGGGAGTAAAGCCCTGAGGCGGGAACAGGGGTGTTGGGAGAAGCATGCAGCATTCGTGTTGTAGCATGCAGCCGCGAGCAGCGCAGTGTCGGGCTTAATGGCAAGAGGGGAGGAGGAGGAGGAGGAGGGGGGAGGAGTAGAGTTTCTGACCTGTGGCTCCTCAACAAGATGCGACGCTCTTCCTCTGGAGAGAATTATAAAATCCTCAAGCTAGGGAGGGGGGGGAGAAGACAGAGAGATCAGACATGACAGTTATGTGGGGTGTGGGGGCGTGTGTATGTGTGCGCTCTATGAGAGGGAGAAAGTGGTGTGTGTGTTGTCATCTTTGTCTTGTCTACTGTGCTTCATGGTCTGCGTCAATGTGTGTTTTTAAAACCCTGTCTGTGAACCAAACCCTTGTGGAACAATAAAGTATTGTAGAGTGTGTGTGTGTGGTTAGCTGTCACAAGACCATGGTTAGACAGATATAATGAAGGCAACAATGAAAACACGTAAATCATCATAAGATAACACATTATACCAAAAACATGATACAAAAACATCACCTGCCCGTCCACACACGCTCTCTTCTCTCTCCCTTACACACACACACACAAACACACACAAGTATGGTGTATACGCATTCTGGAAAAACCCCAAAACAAACAAATCAAGTAATACAAGAACTTTTAAATATCGTCTAAACACTTAGCCACAGATCATATGATATCTGTCTGGCATTCAGCATACTGTGCTGACTTTTTATAACCAAGGACAAATTAATTGTAGGCAGCCAAATGATAAACATTATCTTGTGTGAATACCACTGGAGGCACCTGAGGTGTGCGGCCGCTGTATTCATTTCATTTCTCCTTGTCTAGTGCCGTGGACCGGCTGTTCTGCTTTGGCCTAATACCATTTTCCAGCCTGTCTGGGTGTGAGTGAAAACGTAAAGCTGTGTGCAGCCATGCTGTGGATCCACCAGCTGTAAGTATTGTCCGGCTGAAAGTGAAAGCACTCTCCATTCACACTGGTTGAATTATATCTGCTCTGTGTGGGCCGGTCCCACGAAGGGTTTGCCATGGCAAAGCCTTACTTCTATGTAACTCAATATGTTTTGAGAACAGCCTGCACAATTTAAATGGTTATCATTTTTATTGTGATTTTATAGGGAGTGCAAAAGAAAGACTTTATTTATGTGTTAACCAAAATGTTGTTAGTTTAACTGTTTATTAGACTCTGTCCCTGTTAAATAATTAATTTACCATAATATGAACCTTATGATTGTCAGTCGTGTTTTTTCTACTTATGCATCATTGTCTAGTGCTTTGTAATTTGTCAACACATTTTTGTTTATAAATGTTAGATAAGATGTCATTTTCCCATGGAACAGGGATCAAACAACTTGTCATTAACATTTTGCCTTTAAAATTTGGAACAATGCGAACACTGGAGATGTGCATCACAATACGTTTTATAATGAGCCCTCTCAACAAAGAGAACAAAGACTTTAGTGAATATTATGCATCAGGCAACAACAGAACAGAAATTTTCAGTTGGAAAAATTCGCTGTTCATTTTTTTTTTTTAATTCTTGCAGGAAAACAAAATTTAACATGGGAAAGAAAAGGGAGGGAAAGTAGGAATCTTCTTGGTGCCGTCGTGACAGATGGCTGGCCCTCCATTCACAACACTTTCCGTTAGTCTGTTCCCTTAGACTGCTTCCCTGAGCAAAATGAAAACCCTTAAAAAGGCTGAATACATTCTCCCTACACAAGTACACAGGCTTTATTCCCACACTGCTCTCCAATCCAAATAACCCTGTGTCAGCAGAACGTATGGGCTCACCTACTCACTTTGCCTTCTGACAGGGTTTATTGTGTGTTAAAAAGCACCAGTGGGAAATGGTTTACAAATTAACTATGACTAGGACCCATGAACCACAAATAATTTTCAATTAATCTTTAGCTATAGTAAAGATAAATGAAATAATACGCCTAATACTAGTAGAACGACAAATAAAATGCCAAGCCAACAGAATAAGGCTGTTGTCAGTGTGAACATCCCTGGCTATGCAACAAAAATCATTATCCCAGAACAAGGAGACAATCTTCCAGACAACCGAATTCAGGTCACCCAAATCAACCCAAATATGGAGATTCATTAGCATTTGGTTGGTGGGGTACGCTACTGTAATGCAGCCCCCTCCCTCCTCTACAGTAAAAAAGAGAACAATCAGATTATTTCACGCAGAGATGATACACACCAGACTACAAAAATGGACAATTCACTTTCAAATGATCACATTTAAAACAAAAAAAGCTTTGTTTTTGCATGACAAAAAAAATGTTTCAAGTTTCAAATGTATTAAAGATCGCAAGTTGACCATAATATAGCGTAAATGCATGATTTGGCCATGGGGAATATTTACTCATATCAAGGCTGCATATTGCATTCCTGTCATGCGCATAGATTTTAGTTTACCATAAGTAACAGGGCATTAGTTCTCAGTATCAGTTTCATGATTCCTGTGGCCAACGAAGCTGTCTATTTAGATCAAGGTCAAGAGGCACGCATGCTGGTTGCAGTCTGTAGCCGCTTCCAGACAGTGGAAACAAAGACGTATGGGCCTTCAACAGAGACGATGGATCACCCCATTTCCCTTCCTCCACACCCTCCCACTCTTCAATCGCTCCCTCAATCACTTCTTCACACACGCACAAAACATATATGCATGCAAGCACACATGCACCGCGCAACAAGTCGCTGCCTATCGCCCTCCTCTGACAGCATCAATAGAGCACAGGGAGAAGATGACAGTGGCGCAAGATTGATGAGCCGCGGGCCATAGGTCGCATCCCCCTCGACATCCTAAGGAAGCACTTTGACTTGGCTTCCCTCCGCTCCCACAAAACCCTGTGACAGCTGATACAGAGTCTTCACTATGCACCCACAAAACCCCACTGACACCACGTCTTCAGATGTCTCAATTCAGGACGTCCCGAGTGGGTGTCGGGCCTGGGCAGGAGCCCAGCGGAGCCCCGCACCACGCCCTCGGTGACACGGCGGTCTGGAGAGGGGAAAAGAGAGGAAGTGGAGATGTCACGGGGTCTGGGTCTGTTAATTGATGAGTGGTCTTGAATGAGGACGGGCCGATCCTGCTCTTTAAAAGACTCTGTCAAGCCAGAACAAATTTATTAATGGGCCCTACTTCAGAACCTCAGCCTACGGTAAACATACTGACAGGACGGGCTATAGAGCTCACTCCACCGTGACACCTTATTTCCCAGCGCGTTGAAAAAGCTCCGCAGCTTGAGCTCGAGTCGATGTCCCATGACCACCACAACTCTACGTCTCTTATTGAGAGTCTATGTAGCACTTAAGCTGGTCAATTTAACCCAAAAATTTTGAACCATCTCTTGACTAATCCTTATATTCAGATTATCCCTTCACTCTAAAGGGTGCAACTTAGGATCAAGCATTTTGGTGTGTAGTAGTTAAACCTTAACTAGCCGGTATAAGGAGTATGAGCATTTCTGCCTAAGTGACAGGTAGAGGGGCCTTGACCTGCTTCTATATGTAGCTTTGGATGCCCACTCCCCCGAGACTGATATGAATACACACATGTGAGACTCTGGCTGACACCGATATACAAAGAACGCAGATATAGAATGGGGAAAGTCCACTCATCTCTCCGACTGTGTGGTCATTCCGGTAAGACCCCCTCCCTCCTCTGCCTCCCCCTAGACACACACACACTGTCCAAGCCACCAAATAAACACATATACACACACACAGACACACACTGCATTCTCATCTGCGCAGTCACCCTTACTGTCCGTCTATAAACATCCCAACTGTCTGACAGGACTGTCACCATGCACTGCCGAGGGAGGGGGAGGGAAGGGAAAATGAGAGGGAGAGGGGAAGAAAGAGAAAAGAGGCTTGAGCATGAGAGAAGATATTTGAGTGGAAGTTAATAAAGTGCTATAGGTTGAGAGGGGGAGAGAGGACAAAAAGGGAAAAATGTGGAGGAAATGAGTAGGAGGCGCATCCTCACTGAAGAAACCGAGGGACAGAATGGAAAAGTTGCATAAAGTAACATGATAGTAACAGTAATGGGATGGTTTGAGGGCTGAGGGAACTACAAACTCTTGTTTAGTTACTCAATTACTGACAAGAGGGACTGAGTGAGAGGTGCCATTCACAGCCAAGAGCTTTCCAAACCCACCTGGGAACTTGTTTTAGACAAACTTTGGCAGATGCTTACTATTTGTTTGTGTGTTTCATCCATCGCTTGAGTATGAAAGGGCCAAAGCCATCTGTTTTTAACTCGGTGTAGTGGCAGGCCACCAAAACTACATTCTCTCTGTGCATTAGGGGTATCGCCTTTCTGGCCTACTTTCATCATTGATGCGATACAATGAGCCCTGCTACAAATCTTTTAGAAAGAAAAAAAAAAACTAGGTGAAATTCCTGTTCATTCAATTCCTGGATAGAGGGTGCATGGACTCTGTACTTTTGCACACAATCATTCATACACACACACACACACACACACAGCAGTGTGGTGAAGAGGATTATGCAGGCTTGAATTTCAACAGAAAGAATCCCAGTCTACAAGTATTACAGAGCAAATCTGGCTTTAGAAACTTTCTTCAACAGAGAGCATCCTGGTACAATAGGAAGCTGGACTTAAAATCCAACAAATAAAAGAAATTCATTTTCTAGCAGCTTCCACACAAGGGTTAAAGAGCACATTTGCAGATGGATAGTAATCTTCACAATCAATATCAACATTTATTTGGTACATATCCAGACAGAAAGATCATTTATCCAAGCAGATGGAAACTCACGTGCATGTGAGTGTCATAGGTGCTTTGTTGGAAGATAACGGAAATTCACAGCTTTCGAAGAACCTAAATGGCAAACATCAAGTATTCCGCTTGTTTTAGATGCGTCTCCAGGCTGACTTGTATCTGGGAATACCAACTGGAATGCACATATCTACTGGAATGTCCACTGATATCCCGCTATGTGTAAATGTTTGCTCATGAGCGAGCTAGAAGAAAAATGAACCACTTGTCTGTGTGTGTGTGTGTGTGCATGAGAGCGAGGGAGAGGGAGAGAAAATAAGTAGCCCTCTTCTTCTGCCTTTGTATGAATCTTAAGTAGTCCCACGTTGAGGGGGGCTTTGTTCGCCGTCACTGTCGGGGGGCACGTCCTCCAACTTCTCCCTCACTTCCTTTTGGCATAACATTTATCATTCTTCTCCCCCAACGAACAATCATCCTACAACATGGACTAGCAACTAGCGCACAATGAACCAAACCCCCCCCCCACCCTGCCCCCGCCCCGGTTGCTTGGATACCTTTGATCCGATCGGACAGCTTGTCAACAACATCATCACTTACTTAGAGACTCGCAACCTTCACAACAGTTTTGATACATCCCACATGGACGAACAGAGACTTCCAACAAAAAAAAAAAATATCGTTGCATCTCTCATTGGTTTTCAAAAGAAAGTTTCCAAGAACATCTTTTTCTTGTTCGCCCTTTGTGTTGCATCCAAGTCATTTAAAACATCAAGCCTGAACATTCGGCTCCACAAAAATTGCTATGCATCTAAACCGGCTGAAGCGGTAAAACCTTCTAATTTGCAAGACAAATTCCTTTCTGGTCAAATTTAGCACTATCCCACTCTACTTAACCAACTAGATTCAATAGATTTTATCGTGACATTATAGTCTGCTGGTGGCGTGTTACACAGAAAGATAGCGTGCCGAGCCTGTGCTGTCGTTCAATATCCTCCACCGAGTGACTCACCAGGCCGCACTGCATGTCTTTCAGGAGTTAACATCTCTCTCCCAAAGAGGGTGAACAGGTGCATCAGAGAGAGAGCGAGAGAGAGAGCGAGAGAGAAAGAGAGACAGAGAGAGAAAAAACCTAAAGGGCAGCGCTGGCAAGGCCGATCATAGCTAATCACTAAGAAAGGCATCACAAGTTCATACTGAACTTTGAATCATAGTGTGGTACTAATGTCATCAACCAAGATAGATTGGGGAAACTTCCCTTTACACATATACACCAACTGCCACATCGCTCTGTACCACTAAGACTTGTCAGTGCTGCTAAATTATTTTGAAAGCAACCTAACTGTCTGGTGGAGCAGCCTAGTTGTTAAATGGGTTGTTCCGTTAAAATTGCCCCTTTAAGTTTCTGTAACCCAAGCATTCCAATGCACAGCTACACATATGCCTTTGCCATGTTTCCCCTATCCCAGTCAGCTGACTAGCATGCACCACTTATTCTAATCACTGGCTGCAGATTATTTTGCTTACTGCGTCCCAACTCTCCGTTCTGTCTGTGGATCAATTCAGCCAAACACTGGAATGAGAGAGAAAGACAAAGTTGACAATAGAGACAAAAAGGAGATGCAAGCGTAGAGAACTGGCTCAAAATGAAAAGGGGGAAGGGAAGAGATGGAGGGAGCGGCAAAGGAAAAAGAGCACGGGGGAAGAATAGGGACGGAGAGAAAGGAAGATGGCAAGAGACAGTATGGCAGAGGTTCAAACCCTCCGAATGACTGCGTTTTGTCAGGAAAAACAAAGGCGAACCAGCAGCAGCAGCAGCAGAAACATACCAGCAGAGCAAACAAGAATGCAAATCAGCCCTGATGCAAATGTCATACGTCTTCAGGGGCGAAACAGACACAGTCTTTATACCAACCCCCCACCACAGCACACTTTCCTCTGTGCTATCAGAAAACCCCGATTCGCCTCCACTTCTGTGCTGAGCCAGACTCACACAGACGCTTCCAGCAGACAGTTCCACACAGAGCGAGAGGAGCGTAATCACAGGAGACACAGGAACATTGTGACTACATCATCTTCTTACTTCACACTGGACACAAGGGCAGAGTACAGCGGGCTCTTTCTGCACACGTGAACACAAACGCACACAAACACACACACACACACTTGGGGAAAGACAAAACACTTACTTGTCTGTCATGGCGTCAGCTAGCGAATATTGGTTCATTAAAACTCTTTGCAGTTTTCTTCACAGAGTTGGAAATGGTTGAGGGTGCGGCCCAAGGCTAACGTCGCAACGCCGTTCTAGGAGAGAGGACAGAACAATGTCAGTTAATTCAGAGCAAACAAACATTAATTTACATGTAACTGTCAAGCAGCTACACATGATTCAATTCCTCTTGATGAGACACCAATATAGAACCAAAGTCTGAGCGAATCATTGTCATTGTGATGGTAAAAAAAGACCCCCCAGGTCTGCAGCTTTCTCCCGGCCTGTTATGGACACCGGGCTCCCTGGAACACTTATTTTAACAAGGTCACAACAATGAACAATCCAGGGCTTGAACACAAAAGGCGTTGGAACGAGCCATTGCCCAGGCTGGGGCCGTGGCTAACTTTGCAGCCATGCCTGACTTGCTCACAATTAGCCTAGCAAGGACTGGTCTCTTCAACTTTCTGGGGGATACTGTTTCCATAGTAACCAAAGCAGCCAACCAGCCAGCTAGCTAGCATAAATTGAGTGCACCAAGAAATCCTGTGGGTAGCGAGCCAGACGGTACGGCAGCTAAAATGACAGGGACCTACAGATTCTCTTCAAATCCAATCACAGATAAAGAAGGCACTGCCGCAGGTTACATTTAACATCAAAGCATTAATAATGCATCGATATATAAATCAGAACTATGACGTTAAGCGAACTCATATATACTGATTAACAGGAAAAAACAACAAATGGTACATTAAAAAAATCTGGAACATATCTACATTACAGATGCATATTTGGGGATGCAGATTAGTCAGCAGATGTCCACTGCCACTGATTTTGAAATATTCATTTTTTTCTAGTGCAGTGAGACTCGTCAGATCCAGTGACCCATGGGCTGATGGTGCATCAGCAAAACCTGGCGTTAGCACTTCAGCTTATCTGCCTTTAAGAGATTACGATAGCAGTGCATCATTAGATTCATAGATTATATCCTGCTATGTGTCAACACACTGGCATAACACAGATTGTGACCTGCCAGCATGGGATTGAGCTTGCATAAGCAGATAAAGGTTAGATATACTTTCTGTCCACCCTGACAGTCAAGTAGAAATAATAGGCCTGGCGCAGAAAATTAATATCCTGTTTTGCCTCAATCATTCATTAAAAAAAAAACATGTCTCAGCTGCAATGAATAATCCAGAACTGATTAACCAAAAGGGGTCTTAATGGTTTTATCAGTCAGCTGATAGGGTTATAGTGGGCTCTCAGGAGAGAGGGAGAGGTGGTACGCCCCCAACCCCACCCAACCCCACCCAACCCCACCAGCACGCACTCCAGACAGCCACTTGCCTTGGAGCCAGCCATCGGCAATCTGTCTGGGTAGGGGCTATGGCTCAATAGGCTGATCTGGCTCACTTTTCCCTGCTTTGCTTTCCACCCCTGAATTCTGCACTCTGAATCTGCATGGCCTCTCCCTCTCTTTCCACCACTCCTGTTAATTTGCTTGCCTGCCTAACTGTCGGTCTTTTATCTGATGCTTGGTTTGCCTGTCTCTCTCATGCTCCCGTGTGATCCCGGCTCTTTAAACGTTTGCCTATCTGTCTGTGTCTGTACCCAGTGAAGAAACAGACATTATCTTTGTACAGCCAAGTATCTCCAGTAATTAATTTAGTTCCATTTCCTCTGGTCAACAGCACCGTGTTTGTGGGAATGTATATTCACTGAAAACAACCAACAACATCATCATCACTGCCTTGAGAGGCTTTATGACAATTTCTGAATTGGCTTATAAAACTATGCAACAATAACCATATTGAGCACGTAGGTCTCTGCCAAACTTTTTTATTAGTCAGCGGCGCAAAAGGGCAGGCTACCCCAGAAAGTGAGGGATGATGAAATGCAGACAGTCTTTCTATCAAGAAGCACAGCAAGTAAATTTCCAAATGGCATTTCCTTACATAACAGCTATAACTGAATGGTTGAAATATGCAAAAGATTCCATGCTTTTGCACAATGTGGTCATACATTGAACAGTAAAAGTGCTTCGTATGAAAAAAAACCCCATGCTGCTTGCATTGTGGTGATGATGCATTTAGTATTTTCCTTGTGGAAAAGAATGCAGAGTGAGGAGTTCCTTAGCCAAAAATCAAAAGCAAACTCAACCTACGCTACTCCTCCCCCTCACACCAACAATGATACAGTATGTGGATGCTCAACACTCACAACAAATATTTTATCCAATGAACAATAAGGAGGTGATATCTCAGTCATACCCCATTGCAAGAGGCCTGGAGCTTGTGATTAAAAATGCCACATGAATAACAAAAGATTGAGTTGCTTCTACCTCTGCTAGGGCTACAGCTGGGGATTGGAACCTGCTAAAGCTAAGGTCACACTAGACGATTTTAACGCCGATTTAAATCAAAGCTAGTCAAGATTGGGAGTGACACTTGGGCCCGGTGCTCTGCGCAGACTATCCTTTAGTGTGAACGGACTCAAGACCGGCGACTCTTGCCGTTTGGCCTGACCCAATTTTGTGAAAATGTTTGATTTTGTCAGGCCGAGTCTGGTTGGGCTGGTGTAGTGTGAAGTGGTACAAGACTCACCAAAACTGAAATCAGGGCGTGACACTGGCAGCAGCCAATGGGAGTTTAGATACAGAGGTAAGAAAAAGGAAATGAACGGGAAGAAAAGTCACAATTAACAACACCACCACCATTCCTCATCAACGTTATTCTTGTAATGGTGTCACTTCAAAATACATTTGTAATGTAAATGTAACTGCAGCTTCTGTACCATGGAGCCATCGAACAACTATTTTGTAACTGTATTTACAGTGAACTGTTCTGGACAAAAGGGTAAACATTTTGTAATGACAGAACGGGTGATGTGTGATCTCTCGTATTCACGTGTGACGCCCACCGTTGTCCCGTCAGCTAGCGTGAACAGCTTCCTGACCAGACGGCGAGCATTTAGTCTGAACTGCGCTAGACACGCAAGACTTCAACAGTCCTGTAGTCTCACCAGGGCTTTAGAGGCACAAGAACCAGGTCCTTTGAAGTGCAGCGATAGCACTTGAAAAGACATGTCGACTAGCTTTGATCTACCTGAGCCTAGCGCTCACAAACAAACGAGGTAACTGTCCTCCTCCTAGTGTTTCAATGCCCGGTTAATGAGAACATAAACAACCAGCACCATGGTAGGGGAAATCCGAATGTCCACACTGGGAGAGTAATGGCACTGATTCCCCTATTAAAGCAGATTTACAAGCTACTGGCAACAGCCAGCCAAGCCAAGAGAAACTCTTTCCACAACTTACTGTAAACAATCTCAAAAAATAGATTGTCATTGAAAAAAATAGTGTCTCTCTCTCTCTCTTCTTCAAGCATTTCAAATATAGTCATACAGCAAAACTTCAAGGACAATATTTCCATAGCAATAAGCAACTAAACGGAATTGTGCATGGTGTGGGTTGGCTATTTCAACAAATAAGGCACAGTGCTGCCCAACTCACTCAGGCATCATGGGATTCTGCCATCCATCAAAACACTGAATTATTCAACATCCACACAGAGAATTGGGTAAAAATAGCATGCACATGAGGCATGAACCTCTCTCTACCGCAGAGTAACCTTAAAACATCTGATTGATATGGCAAAGGAATAGCTGTTGACATTGTGAGCTGACACCTAGTCCATTCAACTCATCATGGGTATCCACACAAGCTGTGTGCTATGTGAATCTTACCATAGTCTGAAGCTCCTCCAGGTTGAGAGAGAGAAGAAGAAGACCGTTGGCGAAGCTCCACTCTTCCAACCCAGCCCAATCACAGTGTCATTATTGGCAAAGCCACCACCGCTTCTCAT
Organism: Centroberyx affinis; assembly: GCF_046629955.1. Lineage (NCBI taxonomy): Eukaryota > Metazoa > Chordata > Actinopteri > Beryciformes > Berycidae > Centroberyx > Centroberyx affinis. The sequence goes on along the minus strand of NW_027279037.1, from coordinate 436,914 downwards.
GACAGAAATGAAAAAATAGAGCATGATCCTCCACCACGACTAGACTGTCATCTCCTCCCTCCCTCCTCCCCGTTCATGCTCCCTTTTTCTCACTCTCCCTCCTTCTGTCTCCCACTGCCTCTCAGCACGATAAACAATCACACCTTAAAAAGGGAGCTAAAGAAGCTGAAATGGTGGAAGAGACAGTACTTGCATCGCAGCCCCGTTTGACGATAATCGCTGTCAGTGGCAGATCACTCGTCTCTCCGTGTCCATCGGAGACAATAGGGGATATATACGACAAAAAGGGTAGAATTGCTGTTCCCCTGTCACAGCAGTCCAACTCACCAGTGGAGAGCGACAGCGCTGAGATCGCGCCTCTGGAAAGCATCAATGCACACAATTCCTGAAGAGGGGGAGGGGGAATTGGGGGGGGGGGGGGGGGGGGGGGGGGGAGAGGAGAGGGGGGGAGGGGTGGAGGTTAGGGTTGTGTGTCTGTGAGAGTGTGTCTATTGTTATAGGGACGTTGTGCTCTCCTTTAAGAGGTGAATGGAGACTGGAGGTCCAGCTGCTGCCCTCTCTCAGCACTGTATTCAGCCCTAGGTGATGTTGATGTGTGTGTGAGATTGTGTGTGTGTGTGTATGCAAGCATACACACACACACACACACACGTGTTACAATTAGGACAGTTTGCATCCTCGGGCAATGGATTGTTGATGCTGGGATTTAAGTGGTTCTTCTTTCTCACTATGCAAACACTAAACAAATCAAACAGTGAGCAACAACTAACTGATAAAAGGCAAAGGGAGGGACAAGCTGATAAATACTTCAACAGTGTATATGAAAGATCTCTCATAAGATAAATTTTCCCCTTGTGACATCACTTCAAATGCATCCAAATAAGCCATATGGACTAATGCAACCATTGCAGGTTTAATACAAGCTGAAAGCAGAAAAAGAGAGAGCATGTTCTCCATTCAGCTGTGTCAGACGGCACTAGCCTGCGCAGTAACAGAATGTACTGTATGTAGGCTAGCTCCCTGCTCCATTCCCTTCCAGCTCCCTGCTCCCAGCCACGCAACTCTGGGAACCTTTTCAAAACATCAAGCAAGCTGTCAATAGCACTGCAGCAACGCTTCAGTAAGCTTTCCAAACTCTTTGTGATATCGCTCTTAGCTGTGGTTGCTGGATCTTGGGAGTCTTCAACGATTCTCCAGTTCAGTTTACTACTTTCATAAAAATAAATGTCAATTTTGCTTATTGATCCCATACAATAGTGATTCAACCTATAGCCAGTTCATGAAAGCTTTTACATTTACTGTTCTACACACCCCAACTCAAGTACGACTTTCCCAGAAAAATATCCTCTGCCACACAGGTGATGCGTTTTAAGCTTATGGAAGCAGCAACAATAAATAGAAGAAGAACTGAGTAGTTAGCATGAGCAGCGATAGCGACCACGGCAAAACAGACAAAGAAAAGAGCTCCACCTGCAGAAAGTCAAACTACATTAACAGAAAATCCAACGAAAAAAAGTGTAAGTGCACAATAAGGAAAACGTCTGTCTCCGAGCCAAAACTACAGCGAACATCGGCACTGCCTTCCAAAGATGAAAAGCACTCCAAGATGAGAAGGGACACATCTGCATCGCTCCTCCTCACATCAGCTCACATTATTCACATAATTTTGTTTAATATCTCCTTACCTTTAGGCTACATTCAATGCTAATTGACTCCTTTTCTCTTTGAATCTCTCTGGACCACTGATCACACCCCCCCTTAACCACCCACATATTTAAATGCTTCAACGATCAAGTGGCAATTAAGATTACATTGGTTCGAACAGTAAAGCAAGATTCAAAGAAATTAGCCTGAATATTTATATCATGTGAGTATTCATATACTATATCATATTGGGATAACTGAATAAAGCCCTCTTTGTCTCCCCATAAAACATACAAACAGACATGTATGGCCCGTTATTGCTACCAAACAGGTGAGAGAAGAATAACAGGAAACCAAGCCCAACATTCAATATTTATCTTGAAATCCTCTGTGCCAAACCATTCAATTATGAGACAATATTTCAGAGAGATCTCTGGAATGCAGCAATGCATTTATCCATGCCTAACAAAACACACACACACACGCACATGAAAAGTGCCTACATATGCCACTGTCTGTGGCTGATATGCAGCCAGATGCTGCTGTTTTTGCCAATAGGAAATTATTCCAGCCTGGGGGTGCTAGGGTGTGGCAGGGGAGGGGTGTGTGTGTGTGTGTGTGTGTGTGTGTGTTTCAAAGGGGGTCGTCCCAGATGTCTGTTTCATTGTCAGCACAGCACACCTCAACATCACAGTGCCCCAGACTGGCCCCTGGCCTTCTCCACCCCTGGGGCCCTGAACAACTCCTGCAGATGAAAAACAATGGGGTCGCTATAAGTCATATATCAGCTGCCCCACCTTGCTCCCCAACATCATGCTTTCTAATAGACTAGTGTTGAAAGTCACCATTGTTGTCATGTCTATCCCATATCCCATCTTTCAGTCTGCAGAAATATGGGAGGACCTGAATTAGACTAAGGGAATCTCCAATTGCTGAATTGATGGCCTGGGGAATCGAGGTAATTACAATGCTAATGAGCAAGGGGGAACAATAAGTGTTGTGTGTGCGTGTTTGTGTGTGTATGTGTGTGTCAAAGACATAGCACCTTTTACAGTGACTCCCACAGCAGGAGGTAAAGTGCTACTGATCAGACACTCTGAGGCCATTTGCAGATATTCCAGCCTTTTCTACCTAAACAGCTGCCTGACGACCAACACTTTGCAGAGGGGATGAGTTGGGTAGTCTAAGAAGAAAAGCCTCTGGAGGCTCATGGTCACCCTCAAATCCATTAGGCTTTATTAAATTACCTGACAGTCACTCACTGTAAGCATGTGGAAAACTTGATGTCTTTGAAAATGGGGGTCTCCTCTGAGGTGATGAAATAATTGCATTTGGATCTAAGCAGGAACACACAATCACAATCTGTGTGCTAATGTGATGTCCTGTATGCAGCACTGGATAAGCTCCAGTAAGGACCCATTTCAACGCTCCAGCTTTTTACTAGAGAGAAATTTGACCAACAGCCAGGCCTTGGTCTGAGACCAAAACAAGGCATCCAAGTAAATAACCCCTGACATCCAAAACAAGTGCCATTTCTGCACAAAGTTCAAATTCAAACAAAGCTCCTTTTTAGCCGAGCAGTTCCTGATTAAATTCCTGCTTTCCCACCCATTTTAAATTGATTATTGATAAAAAAAAACAGGCCTGTAAAGACTGGTTTGCGTGCTCAAGTATGGTTATCATTAACAAGCGAGATCGCTCTGTGTAATTCAATTTAGCACATGTGAATCCTGTGCTTCCAATGAATGTGTACAAGACAAAGAACCGCTGAAAGACAGGTCAGTTTCTCCACTAATAAAATTCAAACAAATCAAATACAGAAGCACATGTGCAAAAAATAGACCAATTAGCTTTTTTAAAATGGGAAATCCCAGGAAACATAAACATGTACAACAATTGTTTCCCCCATAAAAAGCAGGTAAATAAATAGAAGGGAAAGCAATATATAAAGTTAGTTACATCTAGCCAGCATAAACCTCATTTATGTCAAAACCACAATATAATGAAAGACTGGGGCTTAATGCAAGACCAGGTACATTGAGGAGTACTGAGATTTCCATTAGACCTGGATCAAATAGTGTTTGTATTCAATTCTTAGAAGATTTATTACACAAGACAACACTATGAGAAACTGTAGAATCACATGATAGTAAGTGAAAGTGATTTTAGTATATTTGCCACTTTTTGACAACTTAACTGACACTATCTGAATTGTCCTGATGTCATAAACTCATCCCATCTACTTTTCCGGGGCACTGAAACAAATAAGAACTATTTGCAAATACTATTAAACACCTTTTTCCCCCCTTTATATTCATTTATCCAAAATGAGCAGGACCACACAAAATATAAATCAGACTATATCTCCTCATCACTTTAATAGGTTGCTTTGAAGGAGTCTGTAAATGAGGTTTGCCAGCCTTCAGATTTCTTTCACTGTCAGGTTTGTAGATTTATTTGTTTTCTTCTGCTGCTGAGAGAGATCAACAGCAGGACTGGTAAACCTCCTTCTCACAGCAGGTCTACAAGACAAGTGATCACATTTTGTTGTCTGGCCTACAGGCATCCCCACTTACTGCTACTTCATGTACAGGCCTATAGGGTCATAGGTCAAAGTCGAAGAAGCCCATTTGTTTACGACAAGGGGGCTGACCAGTCCAGTACACCGAAATGCTTTTTAGAATTCATAGGAATTCAAATTTCCACAGTCAGAAGTTAGATTTGTTTAACTAATGCAGTATTGGAAGTTTATATAGACTTGGGACTGGTAAAAATTTTCATTAGTTTAAAGAGCCTGTACTGCATTATAGGGCTATGCAAAAAAACAATACAGCTGAGTACTGCAATATTTTTTTCCCATGATACTGTATCGATTTTCCAGCCCCTCGTATCGATACATAAAAAAAAAATTATTCATGTTTTAAATGGATTTAAAATGTCCTTAAATTTCCCTCAAATCCCTTTGAATTAAATAGTTTTGACTCAATTTGTCCGCTGAATTATCAATATAATGTGATGTACATATTAGACTACCCAGGTGGTACACAGCAAGTTGTATTTTCAGCTCTGTTTTTAAATTTTCAGTAAATTATGTAGAGTATTGCAATGTATCGCAATATGTATCGTGATACAATCGTATTGTGACCCATGTATCGTGATACGTATTGTATCGTGAGGTCCTTGCCAATACCCAGCCTTACTGCATTATTACCATTTGCTTTACATAGATTACATTATTGGCTAAAACATTGTAGTAACATTGCAATTACTAATATCCTTCAATACTACTATAAATTGTTTATTTTCATGTATGCAATGCATTTGAAGAGCTGAGACCAGAGTTGGTCTTTAAGATTAAAGTTACAGCATCTCACCTTTCCTATGTCTTACTTTCATTTCTCTTTTTCTCTTATTTGACAGAAATTTTGGCCCACTTTTATGCATAAAAAAAATAAAGTTATCGCATTATGTTAAAAGAAAGTTATCCCATTAGGAGTTGCCGGCAAATTTTGAGTTTGAGACAAATTTCAATTTGTAAAAACATGTTACACAGCATGGAAAGGATTTGCAGACAAAACAAAACATACTAGGATGGCAAGAATTACACACAACAGTTAAATAAGTTGAATTCCCTTAAGCTGTCACAGCAGCAAATTCAGTGTTTGATTTTCGAAATCAAACTTCCATCTTCACACTGGTCACATGGTACCACACTAATGAGTCTGTGAATAAAAACAGGCATTCCACTACATTTAGCCTACTTTTCCATGAGAATTGAAAAAAAAAAAAAATTGCAGAAAAGCAACAACAACCTCACAGTACAAACACAAACTCTGACCTGAGGGGAAGTCAGTGTGACGGACTGTGATACCTAAAGCGCTCAGCAGCATGCAGCCAGTGGTTTAATGATTTGTCTGCTGCTGGTGAATGATCACACAGCAATATCCTGTCCTGGCCGGCTATCCAAGCCCCCTGAGGGTCTGGCTGACACGACTCTGGCATGCCCCGGTCCGACCCAAGCGCCTGCCAGCCAGCCATCGTATTGACAAGATCCGGGTGGCTGCCCCATGCCTTATATGACCCAGCCAAGGACCTGTGGAATCGAACTTGATGAGGCAGAATAATCACTTATTGAGGCCGCAAGGGAAGGGCTGGATGGGGTGGAAGCCCAGTCATAGCCCATGCATTTGGGGGAAACACTGGGAGGGGAGGGGTGGTTAATGTCACTAATGAAGCTGGAAAATAGATTTAGACAACAAAACAGCTATAGTGAAAACTCTGAATAGCTGGCAATAGTCCCAAATTCCACCCTGCTTATGCAAGAGACACTAAGCCTGTATAGTAGGTGCATTTCTTTACCCTTGAGCGGACAACATTCATTCATCGGTACATTTCCTAAGTTTAGACATGTTTTTAGAACATGTGGCTTTTCACTAAATCTGCAGTGTTTCGAAGACGAACCTTGAGAACGGCCTTCCTCTAGTCTACACTGACACCAAACATTGTAAGCAAACTTCATTCTCTCAAAACACTACCTAATCTGAGAGGACAGGAAACAGGAGGAATCGGTGGTGATGATGATGATGGTGGTGGGTGTGTGTAGGGGGGATAGTTTGAATATACAGAACATATCTTGACCTTGCAGAGAGCCATATAGATGGAAGACTTCAGTCAGGGCAGAGGGCAAATGGGGTGACAGAAAGAATCTCCATAACTTATTATTACTGCTGCCAACCCACACAGGCCCAGACCCACTCAGACTAGACAAGCATGCAGGTGAAAGGTTTATGACCGTGCACTGATGAGCCCCAGCTGCACTGGATTGCCCTCTTCTCTTAGCACAAAATGCCTCCTTGATGCTTCAGCTAGAGAACTACTGAAACTCAGAAATGCACATGACAGTCATTCTGCAGTGTGCACAAAGTCTTTACAAAAAAAGAAGCAGAGCCACATCAGAGGAGACTGGAGCTTCAAATCTACTGGGTGAACTCGTAAGGTGATGGTGAAACATGCAGCGGCTATGCAGTTTGATGGCGCGCGGTGCTGCAAACAAGCCCCATATAAACTGTGGTGGTTACGTGGATATGCTCTTCACTCATTCCAATAAAGGTCTTTTGTTGTTGCCATGAAAGAGCACCGTTGATTTATGCATGCCAAGGGTAGAAACCCCTGAATGACCTCTGAGAGACAGACTGGCATGTAGAGAGCGCAGAGGGGGTTTTAATGTTTAAAAAGGTTTGCGCGACCACGACACGCAATATATTCGCGAGTTATTTTTCGCTCGAGCGTCAAGGACAGTGACAGCGACTGCGTAACTTTCAGTTAAAACTGAGCGCAACAGTCAGCCAACAACAACGCCCGCTAACATGTTATCTTCCCCGAAATTCGACTTTGAAACGTTGATGCAAAGTAACTCCTGAGTGTAGTGCACCGTCGAAAACGCGGTATAAGTTGTAAATTATAACAATGTGTCTTTTCTTTCTGTCTCAGTTGGGTTGCAGGCTACAGAGTAACAAGTGCAGCTGAGCTTGAAGTCCGCGAGAGCACGCATGAGTCCGATCAACGGGCTGATCTAACTTTGACAAATAAGTTTCAGCGTTGCTTTAACCGGTTACCGGCGCAAATGAAACGGTGCATTGGGGCATAAGTCCGACGAAAAAAACATGCTGGTACTCACTTCTGTGGAAATATCCGCTTTGTCCCGGTGTGGAGAGAGATGAGAGTCGGTGCAGGAGGAGCGTGACAAGTTTGGTCTGTCGCTCTCTCAGCTCAGCATGGCGGCTGGGGGCAGCGACTGGATTCAAACCTCTCCGGGCTGTGATATCAACACACACACACACACTCACAGGGAGGGAGGGAGGGTGTGTGTGTGTGTGTGTGTGTGTGTGTGTGTGTGCGTGTGTAAGAGGGAGCGAGCGAGCAGCCAAGGCAGCCTTCAGAGATCTCAGAGGCAACGTTGCAGCTTACCGTCGGATCCTAGAACTTGGAGACTACTTTGCTTTCGTGTGTTTTTTCCACATCCTTTGCAACACGCTTTTTTTTCATAACCTTTCAGCACGCTAGGCCTACTTTTAGTAGTGGCAAGTAGATACCAGCCTGAATTCATCGTGACAAATGAGAATGGGGAATTTCTCATACAGAGTCACACAGATTCGTAAAAAGATCTATGCAATTAGCCCATCTAACAAAAAGTTAAATCGTCATTTCTTGTCTGTGAAATAAAATACCAGTCATTTAAACCACAAGAAATGCATTGTAAAGAGTGAATGTAGTGCAATACGGTGGTTTATGCAAACCTATCCCTTCATAGTCACTTTTGTCTGTATTCCACCCTGAAGAATGAGTTACCTTAAACACTGGCTGAAGTGATTCTCTGTAGGTGGGGCCGGGGGGTTTAAAGGGTCATTGTTGGAGGGCAAAGGTTATGCAACATTTCCCTAATGGAGGAGTGAATCAAAAACACAGCGCAGGACACACAGGCCAACCCTTGTCTTGTTGTGCAGGGCCGAGGAGGGGGGGAGCGGGGCTTTCCATGGCAGTGGAGCCCGGACACAATACCATCTTTGAGTAAAACACAGTTTGCTGCTGCTGAAAGATACAACAGCGTATAGCAATTTACCTCCGTGTTGCTTTGTGGGTTCATTGAATAACAAATGTTATTCAGAAATTAGCCTACCCAATTGGGCAAGTAGGCATTCTTAAACTCCCCCCTGGGCAATACCTATAATTTCCTTTTTTTTCTGAAAGGAAGAATTAGGCCAAAACCTCAAATTCTGTAATATGCCAATACTCAGAGCCATCCTCAGATATACCGCAAATTGTTTATTTTCATATCAGCCCCTGGTGATTCGAGAGCTTAGAGTAGATGGCTGGCTGCAGTTAAAAGGGGACTTAAAGTGCTGCCTGAAATGAATACGAAAAGCAGCTGGGTTTATCTTCACTCACTCTGTGACATGTGTTGCTAAGAGAAAACAGGTGACCAAGGAATGTGCACTGAAACCCTAACGTAATTCTGCAGCTCAGATGATTTGTTGCCACTTAGCCTGATCTGCATTTTTTATTTATTGAGTTATTTATTTTGGTATACATATACTGTATATATATATATATTTTTCTGTCTTATGAGATTTTCTCTGCCCTTGTCTGTCTGTCTTGTCTATCTGCCTTTCACATGCTCTTGACCTCTCTCTTTCACACACAGACACATGCACACACACACACACACACACACACACACACATACACACAAACACTAGGCATTGAAGCTTATTCTACTGTTGCTCTGGATAACAATGTCAGTTAAATGCCAAAAGTAAATGTAACAGAGACAGACAGATACACACACACACACACACAATGAATGAAAAAGTAACAGAGAGTAGCAGAGTGAGGTGTAGATTACCAGCACAAGTACATGATCTCCATGCCTGAGCCCCACTCTTCAGATTCACCAGTTGGATATATTTAGAGCCCCCGGCCGTCAGTGTCTCCATGCTGCGAGGCAGACCACAATAATTCACAACACTGGAAGGACCAGGGTCGGGTAGAGATCAGTCGGAGGAGACTGCGTGTGTGTCTCGACCGGTACAGCGCAGGATTAACACCACTAGAGCTAGAGGTCAGGGCCGGCGGTCCACTTACACTAAAAGTATACAGTCTACAGTAAACTCAGGGGCTTTGGATGGAAAAATCATCCACCAAATGGCTTTTCATATCCAAAGCACAGCCCAGTGCACAGCGCAGAGAAAGAGAAAGATTTGGCACAGATGAAGCTATTCCATCTACTCAGCAACTTTAATGGCTGATACTCAAAAGTACTTTTATTACATTTCTGAAGGAATGGCTCAGAGGTTTCTCTCCTCTGACATTCGTGCTGAAACAGAGGTAAAGGAAAAGAGTGGGCACTGTTGTCATATATCTGACTGAGCAACGGTGATGATAGCTCTTCTGGGATGGGCTTCGAGCTTTGTATGAACCTGTCTCAAACAACATAGCCAAGGCCAGCCGTCAAACCTTGCCAGAATCTTCCCTCCCGTTTCCCACTCTTCCTTCATTCTGACTGTATGCTGAAGAAATCAAACTGTTACTGAACATGTAGAAACATCACAGCAAGCTGCAGCACGACATTATTCAGGCATTATTTCCTGAGTAACAGAGACTTGATGAGACCGTTCCAAACTTACCAATGCCCACTGATGTTGAGCAGCCAGCTTAAATCCCATTTAATAGAAATAGTTCCCATGGGACTGAGCCGTTCTGCCACAGCCATGCCAGCTATCCCAGATATGTTCACAAACCCAGCGGCAACAGGCAGCAGCCTTGTCTACCTAATGTTTGTGCCGTTGCCTGTGGCCATGGTACGCTTCCCCTCTTTGAAGTCTCTGGTCTGCACACTATCCTTGTTGAGATGCACAATATAATGTCCTCATAGTTTGCGTTAAGATTAAAAATAATACATTTCCTCCCATGAACACATTTTAAATATTATATTATATAAACGTAAAAGGCCCCATTCAAGCCATGACATGTCGTTTATTGGCTCCAGGAAGAATTGTATTCATCAATATGCAGCAAAGATGATGCATAATGGTAAGGCATACATAATAAGTGACCTCTGATGGCAACTTATGGCTGAGCAGGGTCATCTAGTGGCAAAGACGGAACATAACATCCTTATGCTTGATTTACAGAGCCCTGGCGCGCGCGCACCAGTCATTAATAGTGCATCCAATGATTGCGCCTATAGAGCATGTACTCCTTTTGTTTTGTTTTCTGTGTTTGAACAAGTCTGTCCTGAAGATTTTTCCACGTTCTGGTGCATTCTTCGGTGTCAGATTGCACAACTTCAGTCATTTCTCTACGGAATTCATGGTTACATTTTTTGATAATCGTTAGAAGAAGGTTCATGGAGATGACAGAACCGGAATTTAAATTGGTCTATCTCGGACGAGTTGTATACAAGTAGCCTGTTTTACAACAGGTCGTTGTATAGCGCTAGAAAGGAACTGAGGTAGTGTTTTCACCGGAAATCCCGCCCCCCGAGCCAATCAACGGATCTGCAGCGTCTCCTGCTCCTGGTTACATTTCTCTACATGTCCCTTTAGATCGTCTACGACCCTCTGCGATCACAGTCACGTTCAAGTAGCCTGTAAATTGAGCTTCAGTGTGATGTAATCGGAGTGACACCATAGCATGAACATGAGGACTGCTGCAGTAAAGAGCGGTACACAGCGGTAGTTGGGCTAGTAGTATAATTTCTTTACAAGTGTTGTGTTGTTTTATTGATGATGATAGCCTAATGATGATGATGATGATGATTAGGCTATTATGCTACTAAATTCCCATTGCTCTAACAAGGCCTACATACTCCTTTCTAAATCAACACTGTTATTCCTTGTATTTTATTCACTCTCAGTTCTAGTGTCACTAAGTAAGTTTGAAAAGAAGCTCAATGTTCAGTGAGTCTCACAACTGTTTGTAGAGCAACACACTGTTTGATGGCTTCACAACAGTTGGCCTTCTTCCTCTGAATGTGAAATGGCACAGTGACTGTGGTTAATTAGCAGACTGACTGCTTTAATATGAGGGTGTTTGCAGCTACATTGTTTAAAGAAACAGCCTTTTGGTACATGGTCCCTCCATGTCAGGGTGTGAAATATCCATGGACGATAATATTGGATGTTTGTTCAGTCCCACAGCTCATACAGCAAGCCCAGTTCCACCTAAACTCCTTTGTTGAGCAGGTTCTTCAGAGCGCTCATGGCCTGACCGGCACCCTGGCAGCTTTTCACTCCTTCTGTATAGCTGTTCAGTTTGTGGAGCTGCTGAATGGGTATTTTACTACAAGGCCCATCACAGTCTACATCTGATAAAAAAGACATGTAACTGATGGGTGATGGGAGTACTGAAATCTGGATTAACTTTACTCTGCATGGACATAATACTGTACTGACATGTTGTCTGCTGCCTCAGTGTTTCCCTGAAACCACAATAGAAGGATAAATTGACATGGCCCTCAGATTTGTTTTCCAAAGAACAAAGTGAAACATATTTTGAATATTCCAAACATTTAAATCTCCATTCAACAGGGGTTCAGATAAATGAGATTTTGCTGCTACATGGCGATGTGGCTACCAGACCACAGTTTGAGAGATGCTGGCCTACAGACGCTTTCCTCACACTTAATGTTGTAAGGAGGATTTTCCCCTTGAACAATGAGAGAAAGGAAAATGTCACACTTATTTGGCTTTATTTTACCAGGATAAGTTGCCTGAGCGCTTAAGGAAACGTAGCCTACTCAGATACTCTTACACCGTTCAATCTGTGATGTTCAGTGCATTCCAGGAGTTACGTATTTTGTGATGCAGTGTAATTTACTTTTTTGGTTTAGCCACTTTCCCTCAGCCTGCCTCGTCTGTTTCTACTTCAGCATCCATCAGTGATTTTCCTATATTCCCTAGAATGCATCAAAAGGGAATGAAACAAAACCCGTCAAAGCCACAAAAGTGAATAGAAAAAGCTCTGTGTCAGGTATTGACTACAAACAGGACCAATGCTGTATAGCGATGTGAGCACTAGGCTTATGTTTGGTCATGCACTTCAAGCAGGATTTCAAGGCTTTCCTGCCACTACCTATATCCATGACAACAAGATAAACACGTCAGCCTCCATTACTGCAAAGTCTCTTTTTAGTCATATATTTTTGTAAATTTAATGGTATTTTAGGCGATAAATATCGTATGAATTTAGACTCCTTTCTAGTAATTCTTCCATAATTGTCAGTGTGTTTCTGCACTGCACTTCCCACAGATCAGTCAAACAGTGTGTCTCTTTTTTTTCCCCATTGGATTTTCTGTTGATGAAGTCCGAGTTTCTGTAGGTGGCGCTCTTTTCTTTGTCTGATAAAGCTGTTTTCCTTGGTTCAGCCTTGATGGGATGCTAACCACCCAGTTCTTCTTCTGTTGTTTATTCCAGTCAGCTGTTGCTGCTGCCACAAACGGAAAGCGCATCACTTCCTGTGCAGCAGAGGATTTCATCCCGGACAGTCCTACCCTCTGGTCCTAACAGTGATGTTTAGAAAATCAAAAGGAACCCCAAAACCTTTATGAACTGCCTGATAGACGGTGGCGGACATTTATTTATATGAAAATGTCACAGATTATTATTTTAAATTAGTAACTACAAATATTTCCTTCAACCATTGAGATTGTTTTTTCTGAAACATGTCTAGCCTACTTTTACAGATGAAACCAAAAGTTGATTGCAATTGAATCCCCCACATTCGCCAAAATGTAGCCTAATAGCGCACCGGTCGATGTAATGTAGTTTAGATTTATCTTTTATTTTTCCTTTTCCAAATGTTGCCAATTAGACTAATCGCACTAATCATTGGGGTCGTTGTGTGTTAGGCTACTTTCTTATCCTAATCAGTAGGTTATAAGTAGTATCATCAGAGGGCTGGTTCGGGGAAACAACTTTGTTTTGCATGCTGATCCGTTTCGCACATGTGCAGTGTGTGGAACTGGCAAAGCCCAGCATACTCGATCGATTGTAGCCTACATTTTTTTTGTTATATTGAATGCCGTTGTTTGCAATTGTTCCCATGTGCGAGATGTCCCGTTAATAGCGGATACATGTTTCTAAAGGCTAAAAGAGGAGCATCTTGTTCTTCTTGATAACATCTTCCTCCTCTTTTATTCTTTACGGTAGTTTGGCAAACAATTTATTGGTGCATTGATTACCGCCACCAATTGGACAGGAGTATCTGACATAATATAAATCTGCTTTATCTAACCAGAACCACGCAATATCCTTGGCTGCAGACAGTTTTTTAACAGCAGAAAAATATCTTAATAACCCAAAGCCCACTCGAGCTCCAACCAGGCTCTCCGTTGCTGTCACGTGCCTCTGTAACTCCAATGGAGAGGAGCAGATTACCCAGTTTGCCGCACCCAAGTGGGACGATGGTAGAGGGGCGGAGCAAAGCCGAGACGACAGGCGCAGATAAACCCACTCTGAAGCACCAGGGTAGGGGATAAAAATAGTGAAAATCGCCAGGCACCTTCCACCAGGCAGTCTTTTATTTGATTATTCCAGCACAGAGAGGGTAAGTAATTAAACAGTCGATATAATTTGCATTTCAGCAGCAGGTTCTCGCCTGTGCAGCACGGCCCGTGTGAATAATTGAAATGTTTCTGCCTTAACGTTACAGTCTTTCTTCGTATGGTCTCAGTGTGGCGAGGTCGCTCACTGTGTTGCTACTCTGTTGCCTTTAATCAATGGAGTCTGCAGAGGGGCGTGTGTGTCTCTGTGTGTGTGTGTGTGTGTGCACGTTTCTTTTTGTACACGACTACTTTAGTTTGCGGTTTCGTAGGTTCACCGCCGCGAGATGTTTACCCGTGAAAACACAACAGCCTTGTGGGCCACAAATTATGGCCAGTGTGTTTTTCCCCTAGTAACGTTAGCCTGCTGTGTGAGTAGGCCTTATGTTGCCTTATGTTGCGTTTTACACGCTCACAATTGCTGCACTTACTGTGGACTCTTGATATGCTGTCGTTTAAATGTTTGTGTTACTTTTTCTCATATGGTGGATCTGTATTGGGTCGATGTGTTTTTAGTCCGGACATGTTGTGAAGCAGTGAACAGAGTCGATAGAAGAGAACCGGGCTGTTAACTGTGTTGTGATTGAGCAGCTTCCTGTCCGAGGTCAGATGGCGCTGTGTCCTGCATAATAAATACAATCGTGCAAGTTGAAAGCATGATTTGCACATTTCTTGCCATTCTCTTCTTCGCCATGTAGAAGAAAACACCACGCCACACGCTGCATCAAGCCTGTTTCTCACGCCATAGGTCCATGTTCCCCCGTTTCATCTCTGTAGAAAGAAAATAAATAGCATTGTAGTTGCAGTAATAGTTGCAGTAATGTTTGCAGTAAAACACGCAGTGTGATTTCAAATTACTTTTTTGTAGGGTTAGAAGCCTTTCTTTGGCTTTAACTCAAATTCACCCATTTTTCATGTGTAATAACAACGGCACAGGGTTACAAAACTATATCACTATATAATTTTAACATGTCAGGAGAACCATTTTGTATTTGGACAGATGAAGTAGCCTAAAAATTCACAGTTTTACTTTACAATCTAGTAAATCAGCCGGCAAAGTGATTTATGAAAAATAACTTCTCACTGTTAGCTTATATTCTATCCTAAATGGCAATCATCAAATACAAGGCTTAATTTCAGTAAGAAATTGACTTTGCAGCAGTCAGAGGATGGATGAGAGCGTCAGGGAGGAGGATGTCGTGATGACATGTCCAGTGTGGCTCATTGTCTGGCAGTTAGCTGTTTGTTTTTAGGCCCAAACTGGAGAACATACACACTAAGCTGTTGCTGTCTCTGGCTTCTCATATATTTCTCTAGTGAAGTCCACACACTGTATAGTCCCCTCCCCCCTCTCACTGTATGAGGATTAGTGAGACTGAAAGCCAAAACATCAAGATAAATGTGTGTGTGTGTGTGTGTGTAAGGGATGGTAACTCCCTGGATTTGGTGATTCTGTTAGCGAAACACCCCAAGGACATAGCTCAGCTCTGTCAGTCTGGCTCCATATCACCGCCCTTAACACACACACACGCACACTCACATGCAACGACACACACACACATGCATACACACTCACTAGATACAGACCTCTGTGTTTGTTTTACTCCCACTCCCCACGCCCACACCCTTGACTGCAGTGCAGATGAAAATGTGTTCCTCATTTCAACTCCATTTCGCTCACTCGCTCTCTCTTTCTTTCTATTTCACTCTTTCCTTCCTTCCTCCCCATATGCGATCACTTAGCACGGTTTCAGGAGACTTTCCTTTAGTGAGAGACTTGAAAACAGTCATATCTGAACTCTCCTTCACACCACAGAGGTCACAGATCATGTCAAGACAGCCTTGTTGGGGTCCAGCATTTAGCATGTGTGCCAATGGTGAGGAATGTGAGGGACGTTTTTGAACATCTGTAACTAGATCGTCCACAGGCATAGCAGAGTGTTACACAGACATACACACACACACTTGATAGTGTGGGCTGGGGACACTCAGCAGTGGGGGGTGTGTTGTTTCAGAGAGCGATCTCCCACCACTTTCTCCCATATGACATGTGACAGCCAGATAAAGCCTTAGGGAGGAGGGGTTCCCATCTCCCCCCTCCCTGCCCCGAGCCGAGCCACTGTCCTCTCACTAAACACAACGCCTCTCCTGGCCTCTGCAGCCAGTGGCCCGTAATGCCTTTCCCATGCTGATAGTGCCAGCCTTCACCACTGATGGAGTTCACTTACAGTGTGTTTTACAAAGCATGCTGGTCCAGCTCGCATAATGAGCTGTTCTTCTCGTCTCTACTTGATAGAAAACGAAAAGAAAATGATATATCTCTTTGCTCTAATTGGTCTGGTGGTCTTTTCACTTAACTTGTAGTGCAGGTTTGGGTGGGGGGAGCTTTTGGAAGAGCTGGTGTTCTTTGCTAAGTGGCCCCCACTAGCTCTGTTTTGTCATATATGCATCAGTTGACTAAGCACAACACTTGAGAGCCAGGCTGTGTAATATAAATGCATAGTGGAAGATGATTGGAGACACCACAAAGTAATCTAGTGAGTGGATGAGGCTGTAATTTCCTCCTCGCTGGCAGAATGAACCATAATCCTCCACAGCAGGTCAAGGACAATCCACCTGGTTATGACTAACAGCAAGAGGATACAAACACAGGCACTAGTGTTAATGATTGATTTTATGATCCATACAATTCTACAATATCTACAAAAAGTGGATGATGGTCTGAAACAATGCGGCTTTGGTTGTATGCTGTTATGCGTGGCTTTCAGTAGCTGTACAATAGAAATTAATTCTCCCAGGCCTAATGGAAATAGCTCCCATGTTCAACATGGCTGTTTGGTCCCAGATGATAATGGCAAAGGTTTTGCTGGTCCAAACTGGTTTCCCATGAAATTACAATATTAAATTACAATATTATATAGCTCTGATTCAGGCTGTTCTTTATTTTCCTTGTGTCTCGATAAAACCACTGACATACAGTATGTTCAATCCCCCAGAAGAACTTGTTTCAGTAAAATTGAAACTTTTTAAATTGCTTTACTGGTTATACCTTTTTCCTTGGTACACCAAAAGATACCATGCTTGCTACTGCTTGTAGTTATATAAAATTACATTTTATTGTTAAGTAAGTGTTAATATTATTAAGTAATAAGCACTGCTTGGTTGACTGAATGTATGCCGAAATGGAGTGGACCGTAATAATTTGGAAAAAAGTCTCAAGGACATTAAAATTGCATTTTGTTTTCAATAATATTTCTATTAAATTATGTATTATGAAAAAAAACGTTTTTATTTAGTCAACATTTAGTCTGTTTGCTGTTAGCTGTTAGCGGGTATTGTAAAAAACACCAGGATTTCACTGTGTGGGCTAATCACTGTGACACATACAAAGACACTATCTAGTCCTCGAAACACTACACTGGGCTGAGCTAAAATGCCACCTAATGCATTCCTATCAGTCACTTGGTCACTGCAAAGTAGTCCTAGGCTATGTGACACACACACACACACACACACACACACTAAACAGCAGTTGCCAATGGATCTTAGTCTCCAGTAATGACAGGCATCCAGCTCGGAGATATAAAGAGCCTTGTCTGGCTCTGCCTCTCTTGAATGTCTGAAAACTGCTTGAAACACAGACATACTGTACACTCACACTGAAAGGGTTATAGAAAAGACCAGTGAGAGTTTGAGCCTATCATTTTTCTCACACCATAATGATCTTTTTATTGGTGATTGCTTGACTGGCATATTTTTGGACCAAACTAAATGGATCTTGTATTCAGAATGCTTTCCATCTGATGAGAGCTTAGTCGTGCTGAAAAGACCTCAAGTACAAGCTTCCGTCTCTCTCAAAAAAAACCCAATTATGACAGACTTGAACTATGCACAGTACTCTGTAAAGTTCACAAAGAGCCAGGCACCAAGGGAGAGCGGCGAGGCTGGAGCCCCTCTTCACATATCTTCACCTTTTCCTGTATCCTTTTCCTCCCCCACTCCTCCTCTCCATGTTTTCATGATTGCCTCATAGCAGCCTCTCCACCAGGCTGCTGGAGAATGGAAACGGAGTGGAGTGTTGACTGGTGTAATAGAGTTTAAGAAGTCAGTTGAAGTCAATCATCTGCTGGGAATTGTATCCTTTGTCTAATACAACAGCATCCTGGGCAGTTACCTTGACTTGGATGTGCAGATTTGTCATTAGTTGTGGTTGTGAGACTGGGAGGAGATTTGGACTGAGAAGAAGGTATAGAGACTTTGATTGTGTGATTGATTCCTGTTGGGTGAGTGGCTCTCTACTGTGTTTCCCTGCCTTCTTACACATTCCCTAAGCACTGGGAATGAAGCCACATGGTCAGATGAAATAAATAATTTGTTAAAAAACACAGTTTCTTAAGACACGCATGTGCACTGACCAACAAATGCTCCATATAAGGAGTTGGCTCGCTTGAATCATTGATTGATTTTCATGTTGATGCAAAGGGATCTGCCAAAATAGTTGACTAGCCGCTTGTGAGCTTGCGTTTTGACGTTATTATTTGGTTAAACTTAAAAAAAAAATTCTGCCTTGTTTCTTGCGTCTGTTTGTAGGCCATACTGTCTTTTGGATGTATAAATGTTGAAAAATATTTTGGATAGTCTTGCACTAAGCTTTCTCCATCTTTCAAAGGTTGTACAATGATTATCTGTTACTTAGCCCTATTATCACCTTCGGATATAGTGTTAAAGGCCAACCTCTTCACAGGTTGTGTGATAATGGGGTTTTTGTGGTTTCTGCCGTGTCATGTATAGCATTCTTTTAAATTGATATTGCCTGACAAAATAACAAAATGACAAAATACATTTTCAGTAAAGAGTCAAACTGCACATTTCATGCACATTCTTTATGGTAACTATTAGTTAGTAGTCATTTTTTGAAGTTATTTTGCCCAATAAGCTTATCTTGAATTTTGGCATTTTGTATACACCGAGTAGTAGATTAGTTGTTCAAACCTCCCACTGACTAGTCAACCATGAAAAAATAGTGTTACAGACTTTTGCCCAAATATTTATAAGAATCAGCAATTTCAATTTGCGCACCCTGCAGAGTATGAATACCTATATTGGCATCAGTCCCATGAGACCTCGAAAACAACATACATTTTGTCTTGTCAGAGTTCAAGACAAGCTTGTGGCCAATAAGAGACATCTGAAACGCGTCAAAAACTTTTGCACATCTCTATTGGTGCAGAAGTTGTGTGACTGAGGAACAGGACTAAAGAACAAAACTGAGTGTCAGATATAGGAACCTGTCCTTGGTGGAAACATCCCCAGATTGCTGCCCCCCGTCTTCTCAGTTGTGCTAATAGTTTCCTGTGGATGCAATCTTTGGCTTGAGTAGAGAAATTTAACCTGCTGCCTGGTTGTGGACACACGACTTTGTGACAGGCAGCACATTACTATAGCGGGCAAAAATCAGCTAGTAATGCGAGTCCAGCTTTACCAAAGCTGGCCCATGGCAAGTTTCTCTGTTGCCTCAAAATCTTTTTCCAGCTGTTTGTTCAGAAAGCTGGGGTGGGCTCAGTTGTGGGGCCCTTGGGTGCAATTGCAGAGGAGCCTAAATTTTCTGGATGCTGGGTTAATGCCCTAATCTGTGATTGCATTATGGCACCCTCTCTTGGAACATTGTCGTCCCAACACTGGCTTTGTTTGCATAGTGATTATGTGTTTTTTTTTGAGTGAACTTTTTTTTTTTCTTCTTCCTTTGGAGCTGATGCCAGTTTATCTCGCCCTTCGACATTCCAAACTTGCAGGACACCAAGCGCTGGTCAGGACTGACAGCACAGTGCCAGATATTGACAGGCAGGGCAGCTATGGCTCCCCTAAAGTTTGCAGGGTGGTGTGCGCACTCTGGCTTGGGAGGCACCCAAGGCTCCACTCACTGAGGGCGGTGCACTTTCCAGTTGTCATTGCGTCAGAATGGCTGCATCTGCCTCCAGGGAGTCGGACCGTTGCTGTTCCTCTCTGCTTTTGCCGTTGATGCGAAGGTGCAGCATTTGCCACAGGGCTCGCTGCGTGCTTTTCACCTGTTCAGTCTCCCTCTGCCTCTCTTAAAGAAGGTTTGGGTGGAAGAGGTGAGGATATTCCTGTTGGCCCTGACTTGGCCGTAGTTCTCAGTGGTTCTCAGTGACCCCACCCCTCATTGATGCAACATAACAGGAGCCTCTGATCCAGAATGGCCTACTGTCACAGCCACTTGGGCCCCCTTTTCACCCTTTTCCCCATGGAGTCATTCTTTGGGCCTGAGAGAGCATCATTTTTGTCTGTGGGGTTGTTGTTTCGGTCGGTGATCTTCACCCTGCAGAGTGCTTGGTCCATGTCAACTAAGTACTCACTGCACAGACACCTTAATGTATGGCTCAGGAGGTCCGACAGAAGCTTAATATGTAAGTGGATATGTAGGAGGAGAGTCTCAATACAATAAAGAACATAAGGTTATGATGTAACTGTTTCCTGAGTGAAGTGACGATTCCGCCAGCTTGGAGACACATTATCACCAAGTTAGTCACTGATTCCACCCGAGCCGCCCTCTATGGGGAATGTGTTGGATACTCTGCATTTGGTGTGTCTTTAATTATCCACATCACCCAGCCAGTGTGAGTGAATTCTCTGTATGTGGGTGCAGATAGAAAGCCATTTTCTTGTAAACAATTTTTAAAATGTTGAATTAGGCTAC
This sequence comes from Centroberyx affinis, assembly GCF_046629955.1. Taxonomy (NCBI): domain Eukaryota; kingdom Metazoa; phylum Chordata; class Actinopteri; order Beryciformes; family Berycidae; genus Centroberyx; species Centroberyx affinis. Next base: position 416,454 of record NW_027279037.1, on the reverse strand, counting down.
ATTATACAGCGCGATATCAAGAGAACCGGCAGAATGTGTGAAGAACTGAGGAAGTAGCTTCTTGCTAATGGAACAAATGATTTATAAAACGGTAACATATATAAATGGGGCATTTCCCTGCACATCACAACCTCAGACAGTTTGTAACCTTGGGCCCTAGACTAAGGAAATGATACTGCATAGAAAATATGTTACCTAATAGTATGATTTGATTCTGGATTCAACATATATTACATTTCTAGACATGGGTGGGCGCTTCTGTCCCACAGTCACTGAGTAAGATTTTGAATCCCAGAGAGATCTTGAGTCTGATCTGGAATGAGTAACACGTTAGTTTGAAGGTGTGTGCATTGTGACACAGACTGGCTTGCAGCGTGATGTTGGCCCACAGCTGTTCTTACATAACAGTAATCTCTGAAGACTATCCTGTGTTTCCATGGTAATGTGTTTGGTTTCCATAGCGATTGTACTCTAAGAGGAGCCGAGGCTAGCTGCGCCCCTACACCTACATTTCTGAGGAGAGGTGAGAGAGATGGGCATCTGACGAGGCGGGAGCACCTGTGGTTGTGAGATAACCTGTTTATGTGTAGATAGAGAAAGCTTCCTGCACATACAGCCATAGTTATTGCTACATCATCCTGAAGAAACTACCAATTTAGGGATTTACATTGACCATTTATAGTAACCTGGGTTATTCCATAGAAAAACTGGAGCTAGGGATGGCATGATATACCGAAATTCAGTATCGCAACACAGAAATGTGACAATACGAATCATGGGGCAGAAAAATGAATCGAATAGTAGCTCCATTTTATTCTGCTGTGGTAATCCGAAATGAGACAGCTTGCACAATTTCACACGCTCTTCACTGAAATCATGTTATTTCCACTTTGTAATGCCATTTTGAAATTGTTGTTTACATTCTGGTAAGCCAATGCAATTGCTAGAAATGTTTGTGGCTCATAAATACATATAATTCTGCACAGTCATACTTGATTGAACTTTCATTTATTACAGCGCATCGTGGTTGTATTGAATCATGAACCCCATATCACATATCGAATCGTATCGTGAGATAAGCATATCGTCCCATCCCTAACTGGAGCTGTGTGTGTTTGAATGGTGTCTACAGTATGACACAGTGTGGCACAGCTGGAGTGATTCAGTTTGTGGCGAGGCAGAGAAGAGCAGGGGATGAATTTACTCAAACAAATGCTCTTAGAGAAGATGGCAGAGGAAGTGACCTGTTTTATTTGTTTGAGTAATTGTTGTTGCTGCTAAGAGTAAGGCACAACACAATCTACATTCCCTTTAACCTCAGTTAGCTTTATTTTCTCTAGCATTTAGGTGCTATTACTGGCACAAAGTAGAAAAAAGGAGAATATCTAAAAGATGCTGAGAGAAGACTCCTGTGTGTGGGCCAGTCTCCTCTTCCTTGTTCCTCCTTTTCCTATCCATCTTTATCTTTCATGTAGTTTTAGAGGGAGCCATAACCAAATATTTCAAATACTTATGGATGACCAACGGGTAAAGCCTAAAGTAGGCAGAAACTTTCATGACTAAAATAATTATAGTGGATTGTCATGCTAAGACTGTCGTGTATTTGCAGGTGTTAGCTTGTTGTGGTAGTGTGCACTGCAGTGTTGGCCTTGGTCCGGTCAGATGGCAGCCAGGGGAGACAATGGAAAGGATCCTATTACACTTAGCTCAGTTATTCCCCGCAGTGCTCTAATGCAGGGAGATGGATGGATTGTAGGCAAGATAGGGCAACCAAATTTACGATTCTCTCAGTGAAACGAAGAAGTCAGTATACCCCCACATTTTACTGCATTAATTTTAGACTATTATGATCTATACAATTGCTGCAGTAATGGGCATCTCTAAAACAATCATAATATCCCATCTAAAGCACAAAAACTATTCACCAACTTTAGAAATCATTGTGTAGTAACATAGTGCCAAATATTGGCACATTTCAATGGCTTAAAAAAAGTATACTATAGTCCTTGTCCATCCATCTAAATACACATAGCCTGTTCTAATGTCCTGTAGACTGTAACACTAGCAAAACATCTGGGGAAAGCACACACAGATGATGACTGAGCTTCAAGCGTAAATCATAATTTATTCAACAAAGAAACACCCAATGTTTCGACTAACCCTAACCCTTCACATTTAATGACTACCAATTTTCTTGTATGCACAAACATTCTGAATTTTATTTGTAAGGGAGAATTTCGGTCCTTTTCTACGCAACATTGATAAATGATGGCTCTGTGGTCCAGTGGGGTTTATTTGAACAAAGCTATATACATTAGAGAACTTGGAGGCGAAACTGCTGTTCTATTGTCACTTCTCAGAGGGAATCTTGAACGAGCGTAGTCCACTCTAACCAAAAATAGTTAATCGGGAAGACTGACTGTATGGATGCACAACTAACTCTCATGGCTTCCTCGCTTGTTTTCCGTCGGCCCATTGTCAGCGGACATGTTTCATTCCTAGCCTTGCCACTGGCACTAAACGCCAACAAGAACAACAGACAGCAAACACAGCAACAGCAAGTCAGACCCAGGGAATGAGAAGTGACTGGCAGTCTGCCTTGTGGTATCCACTTTCTCCTGCGGATCAGGCTCTTATAATGAGCATAGGCTGCACTTGGAAGGGCTGCAGTGTCGTGTTATCATGTAGGTCGACTGGAACAAGCCCTTGATTTGTTAGCCATACCAACTTTGGGTGATTTTTAATATCAGATGATTTGGAAACATGATTATCTGGCAATATAGCAGGCTTTGATGTCTGTTCCACTGTAGCTGCTGTGCTCAGAGCTATCAGATGCCTTTGGCTTCATGAAACTGAAAGATTTTGCAGAGTGGAGAAACAATTGTGTTAATAACAGGCCAGGGATTAGGACTTTCCCCCTTCTTTCTCCCTAATGAGTGTGTTTGGCACCAGATCTAATTGCCGATGTCCTTCTTCTGTCAATAACTGATGTGAGTCCTAATCACCCCAGTGAGACAGAACAACAGAGGCTTCCATCCTGAACGTTTGGAGGGAGAGTTAGCAGTCTGCTCCCACATATTCTTCCTTAACTGCAATTTAGGACAGTAGGGATGATCAAAGGAACACAGCGGACAGAAGAGACCACAGAGAACGATCTGATGGGATTCAATCTGAGGAAAACGGGGGAAAACGTGGTTCCAAAGACAACCACCTCCCCTCTGAACACTATTCTGAGTTTCTTCACACGAAGAAGGCGTAAGGATGCCACGTTTTTGGTTTTAATATTAGTCTCAATAGTGATAGAAACAGTGAGTAATGTTTACATTTAGATTTTAGGAATTGAACTGACAATTTCATCCAGAATGATTGATTTACAGTGAGTGAGCAGGCAGCGAGTGTCTTGTCTTGCTGAAGGACTTTCGACAGGACATGTGACCGTTTATGGATCACACATTGGCTGTTGCAGGGATTCAACGAATAACATTTGAAACACAATCACTAGACCATCCTGCCAATGTTATAATCATTTCATTTTCCTTCCTTTAATATGTTAATGAGAAGAAATGGACAACAACCTCATTACGGGGGATTAGCACACACAACATGAAACAGAAAAACCTTGGTTTAACCAAGTGACCTAAAGTGTGTGAAAATGGTTGTTTTGATGTTGCCGAAAAGTTCAGAACACCAATAAAAGGAGACAGAAACAGAGAGTTTCTGTTGGTCCTCAGTGTGATACTGGATGCTTCGGGTCTGGTCTGCAGTTGTCATGGTAGTTTTGGCTGAACTCTTGTATCGATGTGGACTAATGGTCTACATCAGTTTCTGCCAGAGCGCCCCCCATTACCCATGCATGCATGCACACACACACATGCACACACACACTTCCCTATGCTCTTAGTGTGTCTGTGTCCTTCAGAGTCGGCTGTTGTGTCGTCTGTGTTGGCTGATGGTCTGACAGACAGAGACGGAGAGTATTTATCCTCACATACACCCAAATAGAACCACTTGGATGGACATGGATCTATTGGAAATCTTTCTTTCTGCTCTCTGTCTGTCTCACACACACACACTCTCTCTCTCTGTCTCTCTCTGGTATGTCCAAATCACACTTAAGAAAGTCCTGGGTAATCACAGTCCCTCTACAAATCCAGTGTTTTTCATGCTGGTTTGCAGAGACCTATGGCTAAATTTCCAGTGTTTATGTGTTCTTTTCTCTGCCTAGCCTTGACAGTTGAGTGGTGTTGTGATTCCAGGCTTTGGGTGAGCTACAGGAAACAGATTGAGGAAATCAATGAAAATCCCTTGGGGCTGGGAAGGGCAGTCACATGACCATGACAGGAAGCAGAGGAGAGGGGGGGGCTGTGTGATTGGCTTTCAGGACTAATGACTGGTGATGCTCATTTCCTTCTTTACCTGGTGGCGGCTTCACAGTGTGCATCTGTCAGCAATCTAGCTGACCTCACTGTGTTTCCCATCTCTCGTATTTATCCCTTATTTATCCCAGAATGATATGAACTTCCTCACAGGAACACACACACACACACACACACACACACACACACACTGTGCAGAGAGCTTCCACCACACAGCACATTCGTCTTAATTCTATTTTAAACACAGACCTGATGGATAAAACTCCTAATACATTACTGAAATTTAACCTTTTGGGAGCAAGTTGGAAACTCTTTTGGGAAATGATGTGTTTCTGTTTCTGATTTCTGTTTTTTACTGTTATTATATCATACGTTAATCGGTCATCTCCTCCCTCCCCACTAGGAGGCGAGGCCAGGATGAACGGCGAGTCAGGTGCCGGAGTGGTGACAGCACCCCCGCCCACCACGGCGCCCCACAAGGAGCGCTACTTTGACCGGGTGGATGAAAGCAGCCCGGAGTACCAGAGGGAGAGGAACATGGCTCCAGACCTGCGGCAGGACTTCAACATGATGGAGCAGAGGAAGAGGGTCTCCATGATCCTCCAAAGCCCGGTTAGTGGGAGAGACACACCAGTTCTGCATGGTGACATACTCAAGATTACCACATAAAAAAACACAGGGGAAAGGTCTTACAAATTAGCCCAAAGATAGGAAGTAGGAAGTACCTTGAATGCAAAAAGTGAAAGTTTATTAAGGCACAAATGAACAAAAGTGCATAAATGAACAAGGAGGGAAGAACACAAAAAAGGCTGATATACATGCATTGTGTTTCAAGCTCAAAGCTCTTCCTCAGGCAGCATTGACTCAAGGTTGGAATGCTAGTTTATGTACCGTGGATCAAACTGTTGACACATAAAGCACAGCCCTACATTTGCTGTACATTCACTACATTATTGATGAATCCCTCTGTAAAAACACTGTGATCAGCACTGGATAAATCTTACACATTGCCATGGCCCAGCATCTCTAAATGTGAATAACCTCCTTTAGTGTAAAGGCAGCAGCCTTCCCAGCATCACATGATGGCACCAGTTTATTCCTCATCAATAGTCTATCTGTGACCAGCTGAATGCCCAGGATAGAGAGCAGGACTGTTTAAAGGCCTATTGTATGTATGTAAAGGCACTGATGAACTCAAGATGCAGTATGTGTTGGAGGATTTGGTGTCTCTATAAAAATCACTTGAGTCCACAAAAAGGGCTGAGAATGGTGGTTATATCAGGGTTTTTAGGTACTGCTGTATTATGTGCAGCTGATCTTTATTATTTGTCTGTTCATACCATATCTGCCAATATGCCATTTTTGTTCAACACTGTCTTGTCACATGACTAAAAATATTGGCCTGGTGTGATTTCCATGATATGTAAGATCCTTCTTTAATTTTCCTGCCTCTTCCAAACCTCAAATTCCAAAAATCTGTGAATAGTTTTGCCTTTTCTCCTCATTGCAGCGGGAAACCCCTGCCTGCCAAACAGCAGAGACTTGAATTTGCCTGTACAAACCCTTCTCTGTGTCTCTATCTGTTGCGTCTCTGTCTGTTGTGTCTCTGTTTTGTGTCACTGTCCTCGTCACTGTGTGTTTTGTCACGTGTGTGTTTGTTTGCACATGTGCCTGTACATGCATTTTTTGTTTATGTGTGTGTGTTTTGTGTTTTTTTGCCTGTGTGTGTGTGTGTCCGTGTGCGTCCGTGACCGGCAGGCGTTCTGCGACGAGCTGGAGACGATGATCCAGGATCAGCTGAAGAAGGGGAAGACCCCGACCAGCCTGTTAGCCCTGCAGCAGATCGCTGACTTCATGACCACCAGCATCCCCTCCATGTACCCCGCTGCACCGCAAGGAGGCATGGCAGCGCTCAACATGAGTAAGTAGAGAAGAGAGTGAGTGAGTGTGTGTGTGTAACTTTTTGACCTCAGCCCGGCTATGTCCTGGCTCACCATGAGTAATACATGCCAGTATGAATGTCTGGACAAAGGATCCAGTTGCATTTCAGCAGGCAGAGTCCAACTTACGGTTATGACCTGTAAGTGTGAGATTTTTTTTCTGTTGGCAAGAACGTGAGGAAGCCTGTCATTATTCAGGGATTTCATTATTTATACTGACAAAAACCTTAAATTCAGGCATTTGGTTTGTGTGTGATTAACTGTGTGTATCTTCTGATCTTGTTGTCCTTTCCTTACTGAAATGGGAAAGGACATTTGTTTTTTCATTTGTTCTGTATAGATCACTGCATTTCTGCTTCAAACAAACACTGAATCTCTCTCTCTCCCTCTCTCTCTCTCTCCCCCTCTCTCTCTCTCTCTCTCTCTCTCAGGTTTGGGCATGGTGACTCCAGTGAATGATCTGCGCGGCTCAGACTCCATTTCCTACGACAAGGGCGAGAAGCTGCTGCGCTGCAAGCTGGCTGCCTTCTACCGACTCACCGACTTGTTTGGCTGGTCGCAGCTTATCTACAACCACCTCACAGTAAGATGGACGCCACTGTATAGAAACACCACAGACACGGACTGGGGAACGTGGCATTTTAGCTAATTTTGTGCCACAGCAGTGCAACAAAGATGGTTTTCACGATGAAAGGCTTTTGATGTGCTCGGCTAGTTTTGATCTGCTCCTCTCAAGTAGTACAACATGCCATTTTGTGAACCCAAATGCTTTGGTGTTCGTATGAAGTATATAATTACAACACAAACGTCTGTAATGGGATGTGGGTGGAGGATCTGTTTAAGAGGTTGCTGCAGCAAATTTCAGTTCACAATACATTTTGCTTGCATAATAATTAAGATAGCCTTGAGCGTTGTCATAGAATTAAATTTTAGTTTAGCATTGTAGTATTATTATTATTATTATAAGAAACAAGTCAACCAAAACCTAGGTAGGGAAATTTATATTTTATTACACGGATGCCTGATGCATCACTTATGGGGCTGTAGTAAATGCTTTTGTGCCTGCCAACAACCTTGATTTATTGATTTAACTCAATTTAAGATGATTTCCATGTAATTGTGTAATCTAATGTTACTGTCTCTGGTCCCGTAGGTCAGGGTGAACTCAGACCAGGAGCGCTTTCTGATTGTCCCCTTTGGGCTCCTGTACAGTGAAGTCACTGCTTCCAGTCTGGTGAGGATCTATGGCAGCTGCATGTCCTCTTTTCTTTTGTTCCATTTTGTTTTCTTTTCTATCAGTGAATGATGTCACCGACTGTTAAATTTAAGTTTAAGTCAGTCAAATTTGCTACTCTGGTCATAAAAGACAAAGAAATGGTACCAACACATACAAAAAAACCCGTATTAGTCTGCTTAAAGTTCATAGCTAAGTGATGGTGATACTCTTATGCTTGTGGCGGTGAGTAACCCTTTTTTTGTTTGCCCCTCCCCCCTCCAGGTGAAGATAAACCTTCAAGGTGAGATAGTGGACCGGGGCAGCACCAACCTGGGGGTCAACCAGGCCGGCTTCGTCCTCCACTCTGCCATCTACGCTGCCCGGCCCGATGTCAAGTGCATCGTACACATACACACGCCTGCCGGTGCTGCGGTAAGGGACAGTGTACATGACCACACACACACACAGAGTAGATAAACATACACAACACCAACACACACGTACACAGAGTCTGTTGTGTGCAGACAATTGCAGACATTTCAGTCCTGTGCCGTGTGTTGAATGGTCCTGTTTGTTTGGTTTTAGGTGTCAGCAATGAAATGCGGCCTGTTGCCCATCTCACCTGAGGCTCTGTCCTTGGGGGAGGTGGCCTACCATGACTACCATGGCATACTGGTGGACGAGGAGGAAAGCGCTCTCATACAGAGGAACCTGGGGCCTAACAGCAAGGTAACGGCAAAGACAGAGAGAGAGAGAGTGTGCGTGTGAATAAAATGAAACGAGAACAAGAGGAATATTGCTGCTGTGGGAAATTGAGTTCATGAGTTTCATCATCAAACCTTGTAAAACCCCATTGTATAATTTGTAAAATACAAAAATATAAAAAATGTTTCTGCATTTTGTCCAACAACAATGTGTGTGCGTTTATTTATTTCTCCCATCCTGCAGGTGCTCATCCTGAGGAACCATGGCTTGGTGTCTGTAGGCGAGACGGTGGAGGAGGCTTTCTATTACATCCACAACCTGGTCACTGCCTGCGAGATCCAGGTAGGATGTAGGACACACACATACACACACACACACACACACACAGCTCCTTGAATGTGTTATGTCAGTTACTATCATCATGGCTTGATGTAGGCTTTCAGTTGCTTTTGTGATATTTGACAACGTATGTGTATGTTTGTCTGCATTTGTCATAACAATTGTCTTTGTCCCTTGTCTTCTCCATTTCTTTATGTATGCTCATCTGTCTTCATGTTGATGTCTGTGTGTGTGTGTGATGGACTCTCTATGTTTTTGTGTATCTGTTTGTTTCCTCATGTCCACGTTTTTTTTTTTTTTTTTTCTCTCTGTATTCTGGGTCTATCTGTCTTGTGTCTGTCTATATCCCCCCTTAATTTCTCCCCAGGTGAGAACGCTGGCCAGTGCTGGGGGGCCAGATAATCTGGTGATGCTGGACCCGGCGAAGTACAAGATGCGCCCACGGGTGCCTGAGCCGGCCGGTGACGGGACCTCACACCCCAAGTGGCAGATCGGGGAGCAGGAGTTTGAGGCACTCATGAGGATGCTGGACAACCTGGTAGGAACATCGATGCTGGTGCCCTTTTTGCCTTCCTAAACAGAAATGAATCAAACAGAAACAGCCTAAGTCTATTAAAAAGAAATGAGCTTTCACATTATGCAATAAGATACCTTTTCAAGTGGTTGAAACGGTAATTCAGAACATTGGATTTTACCATCAAAAATACACCAATGAAAACTTCTTAGGACAATTCACTGGTGATAGTTGGAGCACTCTTAATGTATGACAAAAATGCAAAAGCTCCTTCATTTAATGTGGACTTTTATTGCTGAGGTTGGCTGACGTTTTCCTTCCTCAGAGCAATCAAAGGAAGTTTTTTTGTCTTTTGTTGAAGAGCACTCCTCCCACATCGTGTTTGAGCGTAAAAGCTATACAACAGCTTATTGAGTTATACCAGTGTAGGCCTAAAGCGCTGATAAGTACTCACTGTATTAACAACTAAGCCGTGTGGTTTGTGTTCCTGCCTCCCAGGGCTACAGGACGGGCTACCCCTACCGCTGCCCGGCGTTACGAGACAAAGCTAAAAAGTACAGTGATGTGGAGATTGCTCCCTCCGCCCATGGTGGTTACTCCTATGGGGAGGACAGTGACTCAGGTGCTCGCTCCCCGCTGAAACACAGCTTCCAGCGTGGCCAGCGTGACAAGACCCGCTGGCTCAACGCCGGCGGCCGGCCCGACGAGCCCTTCGAGGACGGGCCCGACGGCAGCAGCCCCAAGTCGAAGCCTAAGGTGTGGACGAACATAACACACGATCACGTCAAACCCTTGCTGCAGTCTCTCTCGTCCGGTGTCTGCGTGCCAAGCTGTATAACCAACTGCTTGGTCTGTGCCTACCTTATTGTTCATAGTATAGACTTTTACAGCTACTTTTGGTTTTGGAAACGGGTAGGTGGTCGGCATCCTGAGGTTCTGGGGTCAATCATGGGTAATCTAGGGGGGCCACCTGACTTTTATCAACTCTACCTTTTAATATTATATATAAATAGTATAGAGCAGAAATTGTGGTTTGCAGATACGTTGTCTAATCCTCTTTGCTCAAGCCAGTATATATAACAACTGCTTGCACAGCTAAAGACAGATTCCTTTGTATATTCCTCCTTTCCACTAATTTTAGGCTCTGATTTCAGTGAAATGTGATTTCATTGAGATGATCCTATTAACCCACCTATCTAAAGCAGTTTCTTCTGCTCTGTGTTAATTACTTTGTAGTATAGTTGTGATTGTTTGTTGCTACTCTTCGCTCCTGTTTTCCCCATATTTTCCCCTCTGGTCTCGTAAAGCTTCAGGATGCCAGGCCAGCTGCCCACTGCATGCCCCGTTGCATGAGTAGTAGTGAAATGCATTGTTGGTGGTGTTGTTTTTCCCAGAGGAGCAAGCAGCAGGGGTGTGGCATGAGCCCCCATGTGGGCAGGTGTATGTGGCAAGGCACAATGTTGTTGTTGCTAACCACACTACTGCTTTACAGACTCACCGCCCCCAAACACACCCTCTTGTTTTATGTCTGTCGTCTATGCATCTTTAAGTTGGCTAAGTTTGTTGCTTATAAAGAAAATTATTCAGTGAAATGATACATACAAGAAAGTACAGCAAGCATCGAGGCTTTATGAATCAAAATGTCACAAGTTTATCTGCTTTGTGAGCTTTTTCACAAAGCTTAATTTTTATTAGACATCTCATAAGGCCTTACATTGCCCATGTATAAGAGTAAGGTGGCATGTTTCTATAGAGAATATACTGTGAGTTATACTTATATTATAGACATTGGATGACAAGATGCTTTAAATTATACAAGAGGGCAAACACTTTTGGTATGAACTGACCTCCCCAGAAGAGTCATGCAGCCTGCTTTTGTGACTTTATTTCTCCCAAACACCCGCAACTGCTCTTAGTTGTACGTTTCAGTTGCCTCTATTTTCTTTTTCTCTGGTTTGATTCTGAAAATGGTTTTGAACCCCTCAAGGTGTACGCCTGCATGACTGGATTTGTCTCAATCAAAAAAAAAAGAAAAAGACAAATGAAATTTGACCTGACTTTTGAATCAATTATCTCCTGTTGGGAAAGTAGGAAATGTTGTGTTGTGAGACTCTTTCTCAGTGAGTATATCGTGTCTACATGTTCATCCCATACTCAACCAACCCAACCCAGCAACTTCCACCCAGAAAACCCTCCTCATCCAGCCCTTGGTTTGGCACTAAACAGCCCAGCTTAAAAAATATACAGGAATGAACCCATGAGCTTATGCTTTCCACAGCGAACTACATGCTTAGTTAAAAATGATTTAAAAAAAAAACTAAAAAAAACATTTTGCATGAAAGCTGAAGATTTGATTTCAATATTCACCCGCTGCTCATTCAGTTTGGTGTAAGAAAATGGGTCTAAATTTTTTTTTCTTCAATCATGCTGAGCATTACCAGGTTTTCAAAACTGTTCTGTTACTGAAAAGTAGGTAGTATCAAACTACCTGGCACGGGGTGTTCTGCTGGATCGGTGGTCTAAGGCGCGTACCATGTAACCGCGACTCCCTGGGTTCGAGCCCGGCCTGGGACCTGTGTCGCCTGTCATCCCCCTCTCTCTTCCCCCTCTCCGGTCTCTCTCCACCGTACTATCCAATAAAAGCAGAAATACCATAAAGATTATCTTTAAAAAAATAAATAACCTGGCCCTAGTGAGCTGAAATATCTATTTTCTGGGGTATATTGTTTTTTTAAGATAAAGAGGAACATGTCAACAGAAGGTTTGGTCATCTGTAGGAAAGTTGTGTTGTGGGTTATTTTTGTCCCAGCGTGGGCGAGTGTCTCCGGGAGTGTTTCTCTCTTTATCTCTGTCGTCCTTTTTGTTGTTGTTGTTTTGTATTAGCCTGGGAAATGACTTTGGTGATGCCAGCTCACCCCTCACTGCCACTCTCGCTTCGTAAGCCAGCCTCATCGTCTCACCCACCCACCCACCCACCCCTCACTCTCCCCCACCTGTCGTCACCCGCCCACCCCTCACTCCTCCCTGCCTTCCCCTCTTCACATTTTTAGGTCTCATTCTGTGATGCTTTAAGTTGATCTTCAGTGTGCTCTTCAGTTACTTTTTGTTTCTGGTTTTGGAATCTAATAGTATATCAATGATGATGAAAATGGCTGTCAGTACTGCATAAAATACTGTTAGACAGGTTTCGTAGTCTTGGCATACTACTGTACATGACAGTATGGAATCATACTAATGTGACAATGAGCACATGCGTCTTTAATATGTGTTTTATACCTAAAACATACATGCTGCACACATTACTGGGGTGATGCGATCTAATATCACCATTCTGTTGGTGAATAAAAGTCGGAGATGTAGGTAATGACGTAGAACCGCTCCCTGCTAAACTGAATTTCTTTACAATCAGTATATAGATATGAAACATACCCATTTTTAAAAGGTGCATCATCATTGGTTCACTACCTTCAGGTCCTATTTCCATTCAGACCTTTTTACAGTCATCCAACTTTGTCCATTTCAGTTTGACACGCATGATTCTTGTATTGTAAAGCCTGCGTAGTAGTTTTGTCTTATCTATTTTTGTGCTTGGGTTTTCATGTTATTTGCTGGATCTGGTTTTAGCTGATTTTTAACACTCCCTGTGGTGTTTACAGTGGACGAAGGAGGATGGGCTTCGCCAGGCTGCCGCAGCCAATCAGTTCATCCCGTTGAACACCAACCCGAAAGAGGTCCTGGAAATGAGGAATAAGGTAGCGTAGCTTTCTGACTTCATTTTTTGTTTCAAATGCTTTACATTCAATTATTATTTTTCTCTCTCCTGCCTTTGATTGCAAAAGCGTCTCTTTAGGCTAATAGTTTTATTTTACCAGTTTACTTCTGAAGCCGTACCTTTCCTTCTGCTGCCTGCACTCACTTTCCCTTTCTGTGTGAACTAGTGACCATCCAAGGCTCCTCAACTTGCATTTTTGTCTCAAACCTTTTTGTGTGTGTGTGTGTGTGTGTGTGTGTGTGTGTGTGTGTGTGTGTGTGTAGATCCGGGAGCAGAACCTGCAGGACATAAAGACAGCAGGGCCGCAGTCTCAGGTTTTGTGTGCCGGCACCGTAGTGGAACGCTCCTACACTCAGGTCAGTCCCAACACCCACCACATGTAAGCCTAGCTGCTACAGCTATCCTGACCTGGACATGAATATGTATCTCATACTGCTGAAATACTTGAGGTGTGTTTCTGACATTTTTTACATTCCCTACAATTTGTGCTGTTTGGTCACTTTTGGATCTTACTGATTCTAATATTCGGTCCAACAACAAAATGAAAGGACGTTTGATGTGTTTCACAATATATTCTGTCCAGGTCTGGAGTCTCTCCTCAGAACAAATGCAGCAATATGCGAATATTGTGAGTGAAATTGTCCTGGACACTGATCTCTAATCATTGTTGCTAATCCCCAAAATGGGTTGCCATTACAATCTGATCTGATCCTCCATCAGTTTCTAAAGGGGTAACTTCACTGCTAGCAAAACAGAGCAGAAATGTCCTCCATGTTGCGTCCCAGAGCATGGGGTGACTGTGTAACTGTGACGTTATTCTTTAACCACAGAGAGTGTCACTCTGGCAGGTGAGTAGTATGTGGGAGAGGTAACCTCACACTGCTCTCACAACCTTCCAGCTCAGGTTGTGTCCATTTCCCTTGGTTGTTTTTTGCCATGTGGTTTTTATGCGCGTTTTGCCTTCTCTTTTCAGTTATTGAGAGTTGAGACTGTTGTTTGTCTCAACACTTGCAGGCTGGTCATTTTGATCTCATGCAATGTTCAGCTAAATCCCAAATACACCTCTCTCAAGATTTTTCTGTGCATGCTTTTCTTTTTTATTTATAGCAATATGGTGACATGCTCTCCATTTAACGCAACCATATTGTTTTGATAGCTGCAAAAGATGGAAAAACATGGGATTTCTTGGACTTTGTCTTCTGAGTTCAGTTTGCATGATTTGCCCTCCCATCCCTTGAGCGCTCTTGGAGCTCAATTTTTCCACATGGGTAGTCAGGTTGGACTGCTGCCTTGAAGTGTAACCCTCCATGAGGGGCAGGACATGGGCAACTGCAGTGTGAGCTGCTGATTCTGTTCTAACATGCATCTTGCATCATGGGTACCTAAAGCTTGATATATCACCTCATTATTATGGATCAAAGGAGGCATTGATGAGTTGTTGAATTGTTTAGACTCAGGTTCTGTGAACCAACCAGCACCCCCTTGTGTGGATAATTTGTCATTACAATGCATGGGCCCGCCTATTTGTTTCATCACTGCTACGCTTCACAGCCCCACTGCTCTCTCCAGCTCCACCTGCATGCAGTTGCAATGTTGGTGTGTGTGTGTGTGTGTGTGTGTGTGTGTGGTTTGGGGATGGGTGTGGTATGCTTGTGAATGTGTGCATGCATTTCTGCCTGCCTGAGAGATTGCTAATTTGAATGTGCCAGTGTTTAAGAGCTGGGTTGTGCCCCCCTCACTGGGTTTACTATTGCAGGACGCCCCTCTGTCTGACTGTACGGACACTATTGATGGCCTTGATGTGTCCGAGGGGGCCTATAGTCCTGCTAAGTCAATTAGAAAGGTACTTACTGCTCCAGTCACAACGACCTCTCACCCTGTATCTCACATCATCCCCCAACCATCCCTCTGCCCCTGCACCGAGGCACCTGAGATCTGGGCCTGTGTAGATTAAGTGTCTTTAGCACTAAACTGAGGCCATTTTCCTTTCTGAGTCACACTGACATTTATGTGGCAGTTTGATCTAATCATTCTACATCTTTATGCATACTAGAGCCTGAGAGCTTGAGATCCATTTTAAGGATAGTGTTTTAGGATAGTGCAGTGTTGGTCAGAATGATTTTTGCCAACTAGGAGCCTTGTGGTTGTTGTCATGGTTTGGTCTGCAGAAGAGATTTTCACCATTTCTCCATTACTTATCGGTGAAGTGGCAGTGACAAGGGCAGATGTGATGCCGGTGCAGATGTTCAGAGCATGTTCCATATATGAAAATTGTGTGACCGATTAAGTGAAAATTGAAATTAAGATAATGGTTTGCTGGTTTGAGAAGTACAGCTATTGTTGTTATTTGTCAGTTTATTTCAATCATGATATTTGACTCTTCTGCGTTTCTGGTTTTACACTTTTGGCTTGGTCATAAACACACACAGTGCTTGGCTTTCATGTAACTAATGTTTTTTTTCTTTGAATGAACAAAAAAATGAATCTTGCTCTGATAGAGATAAGTCAGAAATGACCTATTATCACACCAAAAATATGATTTGGTTTTATAGCATCTCTATATATCTTGTGTGTTCACTGGATTGTATAACAGTCTTAGATCTACATTTATTCATTTATGACACTGATATTTTTACTCATGCTGCATACAGGCTTTGTAAATAATAAACTGCCTTTGATATGATGATTCCAGCTGTGTTTTGAAACTACAATAGATTCTTAACTGTTTGTATTCCAAATATTTGACATTGCAGCTACTTTTTTGTATATGACAATATTCCTTGTGTATTCTGCAGAAACGCTCCTGTCTTATGTCCTGTCTCCTTCTGTCCTTGCTCTATGTGTCCTGAAGGGGGAGCTGGTGACGGCATCCAAGGCCATCATAGAAAAGGAGTACCAGCCCAGAGTTATTGTCAGCAAGCAGGGGCCCAACCCCT
Source organism: Centroberyx affinis (assembly GCF_046629955.1). Lineage (NCBI taxonomy): Eukaryota > Metazoa > Chordata > Actinopteri > Beryciformes > Berycidae > Centroberyx > Centroberyx affinis. Next base: position 400,656 of record NW_027279037.1, on the reverse strand, counting down.
TCACTAAACTGACCGACCAGGAGCTGGAGGAGTACCGCAAGGAGGTGGAGCTGAAACAGAAAGGGCCTGAAGGTAAAGGTGACGAGTGGCGTAGAGAAGATGAAGATGAGTCGAAGTGTGATGTACAGTAGCGTCCTCTTCTTGCCTCCTCTCCCCTCTTTGTAGCGGCTTTGCTCTTTTGAGCGGATGGTTTTCCATGGCAGCAGTTATGCCTGCTGGCCACAGTGGCTCGCTCACTCAAAATTCACCAGCCCCTTTCATTATCTTACCAGATAACTGGTAATTTCTGACATCCCAACACTGGCTGTTTACCTGTCAAAATGGTAGAGTAGACAAACTTACCAGCCGCAGCTAAAATTGACCAGTTTCAGCTGCTGGGCTGTGGTAATGTCCTGCCTTGATTTGATTACAATACATAATGACTAGCCTAAGTAGCAGTTATATCATTGCGGATGAGAGAGAGAAGGCGATTAAACAACATCGTAGTATTTGAATTTAATGCTTTTTGTTATTTTTTTATTTGACCTTTTGTTTTCTACCTGCTTGTCAAATTGCATTGGAGGGACAACAGGGAATTATCTGTAGTCTAATGGACAGCTCGCTCCTCTCACGATTACTGTTCCTTGATTTCCCTCAAGAAATGTCTAATTACACTGGAGAGTATATATATTCATGTTGTATGTTATCACTTCAAGTTAGCAGGCTGTGTTATGTAACAAATGTTTTTTGACACATACCTGCATTTCTCTTCTTTGTGCTTTGAATTTGAGATCAGTCACTTATGTCTGTATCTTGTGAGTGAGAGAAAAGCAATAGGCATTTCTTCCCCTTATTATTAGTATTATCATTAGTAGTAGTAGTAGTATTATTATCATCATCGATATTTGGAGAATGCTCACTTGCATCCACTCAGAATCATGCAAAGACCAAATGCAAGGCAGCGCAGCCAAACTATTATGTTGCCTCCCCACTCCTATACACACACACACACACACACACACACACACACACACACACACACACACACATTCACATACATCCCACCCCCTCAGTGCAGGGACAAGAAGAGCATCAGGGGGACGAATCAACCGCCAGCACGCAGCTTCCTGAGCCTGAGACGGTAACAGGAGAGCAAGCCTCTGCCTCCACGCCCCCGCAGTCTGCGTCCGCACTGCAGCCACACGAGGACACGCCCGTCTTAGAGCAGCCCCCCTCGCCAGCTGCCGCTCCCGCTCCGCCGGCCCCTGAGCGGCCCTCTGAGCCGGCCCAGGGGGAGCCAGAGGCCGCTGGGAACCCCGAGGACGAGGTTTTTACCGCTCCGGACTCCCCCCACAAGGAGTTCCACTGTGCCGTGCTGCAGGCCCTCAGCAAGGAGCAGGCAGCGGCAGAGGCAGCTAAGGCAAATCAGGCTCCAGGTACAGCCGGCGAAGCGGAGTCGCGCTCAGCTCTGGTCTTCCGCTTCCCTCCTCCCTGCCCCGGCCCGGTCCGCCTCACTGCTGGGCGTCTGGGATCCCTGCCTGCTGTCCTGCTGTGTCCTCTCCTTTTTCTGGGGGTCTGGAGTCTGCTGATGTTTTTTTTTTTTTTTTTTTTTATATACCGTGTGCAAACACCCTCCTTACCCACAGTTGAATCTCCAAAGTCTTTGCTTGATTTTTTTCCATCCCCTCTCACTGGTGTCTTCTCAAAAGGCGCCGAAGCTCTTGCAGATCAGGCGCTGTTCTCCAGTTTGATTGGACGAGGAGCTGAGGAGAGAGGATGGGAGGAGTAAAGCAACTGCATTTTGAGATTTAAAACCCATCCCCTCTTCCAAGGCGCCCTCTCCTCTTAAATCTAAAGGCTCTTTAACAATGGAGTGTTAATTGTGCTGACTTTTGAGGAAGCCTTGTCTAACCTCAGTCAACCAAATAAACCTTGTCATCCAATCAGTGCAGCTCATGTGCCGACATGAGTAAATGTTGTCCTCATTCTCTTCCTTCTAACCTGTCCTGGATCAAATCTCCGTCGTTGTCCTTTTTTTCCCTGGAGTTTACTCTCCTCCTCCTCCAAACCAAGCCTCTCCCTCCTGTCTTTCTGACTGACTGCCACAAAGACTCATGGTAGTTTTGGTTCCTTGGGTTCTTTGGGATATGTGAAGGTTTACTGGGATTTGTCTTCCAGGGTTTGCAATGTTCTTCTCCTGATTAAGGCTTGCTCCCCCGTTTTGTTCAGTGTGCTGTCTACTCTTTTTACTCATTGCAATGGTGTTGGTGTTAACACCAGGTGATTCTCTGAGACAAAAGGTGTGATAGTGTGAAGTTTAGTTTAAGTTTTAGCCAGCTCATCACCTGTTGAATGTAAAAGATAAATACATTTAACATACTCATTTATTAACTGATTTCTCTACTGTTTATTCATTTTGGGAGATCTGTTTCTCATTGTTTATTCTCGCTGACGTCCTTTCAGACCAAGAGCAGCTAGTAGAGCCGGAGGAAGAGGCCAAAGGTCAGAGCCCCACCTGCACGCCCCCCAGCACCCCCGTCAGAGCAGAGGAAGGTAGGTTGGCCTGATCTTCACCTGGCCTGGCCTAGTCCTGCCTGGTTCAGCATGGATTTCTCCAGTCCTCTGGCTGGGCGGCTTGGGCTTTCTGGGGTCAACAGCGGGAATGCAGGGGCTCCTGCCCGTCCATCTGCCTGTCTGTCTTGGGGTCATGTGGTGGTCTTTAATAAAACTACTCTAGGTGCTGTGCTGTGTTGCATGTAATAACAGGCCAAGAGGATTTGAAAGGATAATTGGGTTTACTTGCTCAGGTCAGATAATCTGCTAAAACAGCTAAAATACACACATTGGAAAGGATTAATGTTAGAAGAGAGTTGAGAGAGTTGTAGATACAGTTAAGTGAGATATTGAAGTGGAAAACATATTAGTTATTGGAAGAACATTTTTCTAAATTTATTATATAGCACTAGTTTAGGGACCACAGTGCAGACTGCTTCACTCTTCTATCTCTTTTTAATTTTCACCCTCTTGGTCTTTATTACTATTGGATTACACCTTCATTAGCAGTATCATCCATGATGATACCAGGACTGTCCTACAAACCAGGAAGTTATCGTCTGACTGATAGTCTGAGGAAACTAGTTTGCCAGGGTCTGTACTAAAGTATTAATTGGCATTACCCATCATATATTTGAGGCTTTTTTCTGGTATGAGCTGTAGCAAGCTATAGTCAGTGTGAGCCATAAGGGGGGAAGGGGGTGCTAGCGTTGATCTCAGGTGTAATCTAATATCAGAAATGTTGTTATATAACATATGTCTCTATGTACAGTATCTCCTCTACCCCTTCACTTCCATTCTCCATCTTTTTGGAGTCTCCTAAGAATGGTTTCTAACCATTCTTTTTTTTTTTTTTTTTCTTCTGGTGGTTTTTCTCTATTTCACGTTTTTATTTCCTTTTTAATTTAACACGGAGGCTGTGGTTTGACTTGCATAGACATTTGTTTCTACTTGTGCTTTTTCTTCTTTGTGGCTGCGATTACAATCAGGAGATGGAAATGCAAAAGAGTACCTGTTGCCATAGTAAGTATGTACTGTTCCACCTGGCTCACCACCCTCCTACTTACCCACCACCTCCATGCCTGTGTTTGATCATTGACCCTTTCCTTGCATGGCTTCAGTAGTACTGCTGTTCTGTGGTCTCACTAACCCGTCGGCCAGGGTTTACGGCTGTTCAGTCAGTCTTACTCGGGTCACTGAGTTCCTCCGAATCTGTTCCCTGGTGTTGATGGGGGTTATTTCAGAGCTCCTCCCCCTCTGGTAGTTTGCCTTGATTCACAGTTCCCAGTTTCTATCAAAACTGCAGCGATACTGGATGCAAATTGATGATCAGATCGTCAAAATAAACGATCCAAAATCATAGTCCAATCGGCACCCAGCTGTTTACAGGTTATGAAGAAATAGTTAACTTCCCATGTGCCCTAGTGGGATTAAGCCCAGTCCCAACGACAGCGGAGGAGAAGCCTGAAATAAACCTCACAACATACAGACCAACCTTTTCTGTTAGGTAACCTCTCTTTTCTTCCTGGCATTGACCCACTGTCAGATTAACCTACCTATCTTGCACATACGCACATTTTACCAATGTATGTGACGCATTATACTTCTGTCTCATGGATGAAACAGGTAACGTTTTGAAAATATGTTAAATGTCATTTCTTTTAACAGATGAGGCCTTTACCAGGTACATCAACGCTTTATTTGAGTGTGGCTTTAGAACCAAAATGGCTTTTTTTCTGGCTTTGCTGAGACTTTCTGTTGGTTTAGCTTGAAAGAAGATGGCAGCCCAAAGCTTAGCTGTGTGGTGTGTAGTCTCCATTTATCTGTCTGTGTGTTTTGTGCCTCACCTTTACTCTGAGGGAAATGAGATGCACATGAGCTTTGTTTGTAGCGCAGTTTGAGATTTAAAATTACGATTAATGCATTTATGTGAAGTATTTTCCTAGGTGTTTGGTAATATTTTAAGGTGTTTTGGCATTTTGTGTCTGTAGCATGTAAGCAACATCAAAACTGAACAAAGCTATAGCTGTTTTGCAACTGACTGTAACAGTGTGTGCTTTGAGCTGAGGCAGTGGTTTGGATGCTGTTTTGGCTACTGAAGCAGACTTTCTGGATCCAGCACCTGTTTAGCTTAACTCTTTCTGCTGGGAGTATTGTTTAAGTATGGAAAGCGGCAGCCATTGATGCAAGGAAGGAGACAGTCATCTAAGTAACTATCACGCAATACCAAATTTCACAAGCTGTTAGAGAAGTCGACAAACACTCACACTTACATTCCTCATTACGTAGCACAGTTTCTGCAGTCTCATCGGTAGGACTCTTTACTCACTGAACTCAAACATATAGTTTGTTCTTAAGACAAAAAACGAAATTGTCAAACTTTCCAAAATCCTTCACATTATTGATTCTTTCATCTTGCTGGGTAGATTAGCTTCAATAGGACTAAATGAAAAAGCGTGCATGGTCATATTATACATAAATAGTAAAAAAAATAAAAATAATATGATAAAACATGCCAAGATCCATTTCAGATAGATAGATAGATACTCCCAGCAACTCTGCTCTTAGGGGATAAAGATAAAATTAATAAAAAACTGGTGCAGCTCTCTGACTTGTCTAACCTGACTTGTGTTGTTTTCCTGTTACAATACTCTGAAAACATTTTGCAATATTATTTTTTTGTTTGTTTGTACACAGGGTGCAAATGAACCAGAGAACTGCACTCATTAAGATTTCCCTGTATAAATAAAGGTAAAATAAAAAATGCTGTGCTGGAGCACAGGCTTTGTTTAAGTATAGAAGAGGTCAGAAAGAAGATCTTTCAAGTAATAAAACTTGATTAATCTGTTTTATTTATCATTCTTTATTTTTTTATCATTCTAAAAGGTAAGAAGTAAGAATAGTGAATGTTGAAGAGATGTGCAGTTATAGGAAAGGCGATGTATCTTGGTTTTGCGTATGATCTGATGAAAGGTGCAGGTGTTAGATCAAATCTGTTTAAGAGTGTGTATGAAATGCTCTTCTGGCTGTTGGTGAGAATGTTGCTTGTTGAAGTGTTTGACCTGTGTGAAGATTGAACTTGATAAAGAAAGCTGCTCCGCAAAGTGTAGCAGGTGGATGTGAATATGTCGATTAGCATTAATGAGTCTTGTGAGGCGCTCAAACTGAAGAGCATAACTTTCTCTATTGCTCAAAGTGAACAGTCTCTAATTGATGAAGCTACATCGATCTCGGAGATGGAAGATACTATCGGTGTAAACTAAAGAAGTCATGTGGACTTGACAAGTAGCTGGCATTTGGAGTAGAGTAGGAACAGTGTTTGCAGCCTGACTCGAGTGCGAGCTCAAGTGCCAAGTGGTCAATGTGCGAGGTCGCTAACTCCCCCCCCCCCCCCCCCCCCCCTCCTCCTGCAGAGTCCTTGCCGGAGCAGACCTATAAGGACGAGAGCGACGCAGCCACGCTGAGACAGACCCTTCCCGACCTGACACCCGACGACCCCTCCGACGCCCCCGCACTTCCTGCCGAAGACTCCGCCCCCGCCCCCGCCCCCGTCACCACAGACGCAGCCGAGGGGGAGGAGCCCGCCGATGCCGGCGACCAGGAGGGTGACGAGTCGCCCAGCAAGTCGCCCTCCAAAAAGAAAAAGAAGTTCCGCACTCCTTCCTTCCTAAAGAAAAACAAGAAAAAGACAGATTCATAGATTGGCCAATGCTGGATGGGTCCTCACGGCTGGCTTCTGCCTCTTTTCATTTTTTTTTTTGCTTTTTGTCCGCTACCATTGCACCCTTTGAGCAAGCCACACTTACACACATTTATGCTTTTCGTTGTTTTGATATAATTTGTCTCTGCTTATTAACCTGTTTCTCTTTGTTAGCGTGTGCCAATTTTGTATACAGTGTAAAAAGGGTTGACTGCTTGAAGGTTTTTAATTAATAGTGGCTTTTAGTTGTGAGCGAGTGATGCATTCTGTCTCGTCCGGTCCATCTGAGTGGCTTTTTACGCATGTCTACTACTTAAGGCTCACACACCTGATGTGAGCTTTAGGTTTTTATTGCCCTCGTTTTTTTAAAGAGTATTACTAAACTGATGTAACCACTAGAATGTATTGGGACTGTATCAACAACATGTCGAAGTGTCTTTTAAAAACAAGGAATGCAAAAAGAGAAGCTTGTATCCTCTCATTTAACTGGTGGTAAATTCTGACAGTGAAAGCTACAAATTGCATAGTGCTAATTTTATCTCTGAAGCAGTGTGCCCACGTAATTACACATTAGCAGGCCAGGAGAACCACAGTAGGGCTATCTTCAGTGGATGGAAAATACTGTCTAAGTCCATATTAATGTATCCATAATCTATTCTTTGATGCAATCGTCCATGCTCATCCTAAGTCTGGAACTCAAAATCCACTACTCACAACCAGGAAATAACACTGGAGACTTACAGTTATGCTGTTTAGTGCTTTAGAGCTTTATATCACCTGGAAGGTTGTGCTAACATTTCACACAGCGGATTCATAAAAAGTAGCAGTCTGGGTGCTGCAACACCATGCCCAACATCACTAGGTGCTTGTTGGTACTTCCCGGGGGGAGACTCTTTGTTCTGCTACTGGGTTCAAGTGTTGACTACAGTAGCATCCGAAATGTTCAGTGTGAGGAAATGTGTAAAAGAAAAGATTCTCAATTTAGATTTTTATTTTCTAATCCTTTGATCTTGACTTGCTTTGGCATTTGCTCCCTGGTTTCTCCCCATCTCAGTGAAAGGCAGAAACCAGAGACAAATGTCTCATGTTACATATTTGACTTTGTTGTGGATCATGAAATCTAGTTTTATTCAGCCTTTTCTCACAATGTAGATGGAGCCATTATTACTTTCTGTGAGAGAGCACTGTGAACCACCTCCTTTTATAAACCACTGCCTGGGAACTGCTTCTAGATGTCACGGTATATCATAGAATAGGTACAGTTATTACAAAACATGTGATTGATAATATCACTACTATGATGCTGCATGTCAGAGCCCCTCAGCCTGGACTCTCCTGTGTAAAGCTCCACTCCAAACAAATCCACTTTCTCAATGAGTATCTGTTGCTTTCCAGTTGCGGTTGAGACACTGTGGACACTGGAGAAGCAATTCTGTTTTTAATATCATTGATGGGTAATCAATGGTGTGATTGCAAATCGGTTGTGTTTTAAGGTTGCAGGGCATTAATACCCAGGCCGCCCCCATGTAAAGCTTCATGGCCTGTTAATCCCCTTGGCTATCAAATTCACAGTGAATTGAAAGGCACAACTGGCCTGAACGTTGAGTACAGCTAATGGGACGTTTCACCTAATCTGAGATGCTTGATAAACCCCGGCCTCTGTTGACGCCACAACAACAAGTGGCTTATTTTCAATACCTGAAGGACTGCATGGCGTTAAAATGCGTAGAGCTTGTTTTGTCCACTATAACTCCCCCTTTTGTTTTTGCTATATTGTGCTAATAACAATACTAAAGTCCTTTATAGTCATGGTTTTCATTTGAGTCACTCAGATTATTTTTCATCTCACAGCTATGCTGATTTGTATTCTCTGTCTGAACTACTTCCCATTTAAATGTCTCATCATTATACCATCTACAGACTTAATACCACCGCCTCTCTTCTTTTTTTCATGGTACTGTCTCTTTTTCAACCATGAATAAAAAACACTACCTTGAAAACCATTTTTTTCTGAATTTTGTCCAATTGTAGATCACTCAGGTAGATGATCAGTTTACAGGTCATGTTGAATATGTAGGCTGATTTAGGCCAGTGCCCATTTCAAAATTTACTATAGCAACAGTCAACAAGAAGCAAACAGGACATGATCTATACAGAGTCACTTATCCACATCTACCCACAGATGGCAGTGTTAATAGATATAGGTCAGGGGGTATTAAGTTGGATAAAACTAGGATATAAATATTTCTTTTTAGAATTGCCTCTAATCCTGTCAAAAAAGCCACTGCCAGCCTCTTTTTAGAAGGGTTTCACCCCCCTTTAGTTGTATCTCAAATACATTTTACATTTATAGATTGCAAGTTTGATACCAGTCACACAGAAAACGTGCATCAGCTAAAATGAGGTAGTTTAATATTTATAGCATTTTTCATGTTTCATATATTTATATTTTCTAACATGGAAACTCGATGTTGAAAACCCTAATCAGTATAATTCTGAGGCTATTTTACCAATTTACTTTGCTAGCAGTGTTCTTTGGTAGCTTGTGTAGTTACAACAACAACTCTCCTTAATAATAACAGTAATTGAGCTGTTAGGCCTACATAGGCTACTAGGCCTACCGGTTACATATAACAAGCATGTAACATATTAGCAAGTCAAGTGAAAGTGACACTGACATGAAATTTTATTGATTTGAAAAAACAAAAAAAACAAAAAAACGCAATGTGTGCATGTTTTAATTTGTTTCTGATTCTCAAATGTGTTCCTAGACATCTGACACGACACCATCTGAATCCTGCAGTGTGTGTGTGTGTGTACAACATCCACATTTAAGGCTAGGTTTGACGTTTAAATGTTTCTACACTATGAATTTTCTGATGCCACTGAATTTATCTGTTAATGTGTAGGCTATTATTGAATATGCAACTTAATGCATAGCCTACATGATGGTGCCTTGAATTGAAATAATACCGTGGAGTTTTTGTCCAAGCCTACTGCAGTTTTTCTTGTAGATTATATTAAGCTTATTTTATATATGATTTGGAAAAAAGTAGCTTACTGTATTCATTATAAGCAAAGTATTGATTGACAGACAACTTCCCATCCTGTTGCCTTGTTCTGCTCTTGTGTCAATTAGCGGCTGAGCACAAATCAAGAACTCACCCCTTCTTATTACACATATCACATTTATTTATTCAAATAAAAGTGTTGAAGACACACTTGCAAATATATATACTGGACTAGGCTATTATGGTATTTTTCATCATTATTACGACATCCAAAATTAATATAAGCTCCCACTTATTGGGTTTGGTGATTAAATAAATACAAATAAATCTCAATAAATATTTTTTCACGTTTAAACTTTCGCGCTTTCATTTTGAAGGCCAGACGCCCACACCGGAAGTGTTTTGTTGTGGTTCCGCCAACATCCTTGATATCCCTCCGCCTCCAAGGAGGTGTTATATTAACCACTAGGGGCGCTGTAGGAAAACCCCACAGCGGAAGTCCCTCTCGCCTGCTCCTTGTTTTGAACCCTCACCTCTCAGACTGGCTGCACGCCGGATAATCTCAATGCAAAAACGTGGATAGTAAAGAAATAAGTGATTTTATTTTAAAGCCCATATTGGCATAACGTTACTGTTTCATGGTTTCCTCCGCGTGGAACAAATAGCGCGAGTCCTCGACATAGCTAAAAGGTAAACGACGCCAGAATGTGATATGAAGTTTGTTTACTACTTGGTCATAACGTTAGCCAGCTATAAATGTGAGATAGTGTTAGCTAGACTAGGAGGGATGTAATTGTACTGATCCAGGTTTTTTACATCTTCACAGCAGCAGAATCAAAGTCAGAAATCAAGAAACCAAAAAGCTAGTTAGAGATATGAAAAAAGTAGAGAATATGAGGTAGATACAAATGCAGTAACGTACAATAAATAAAGAGGATAAGCAGCATCTTCAGCTTGGTACAAGAGTTTTTACAGATTTCATTTTAATGTTTATTTGAATAGGGACATATACATAGACATAGAACATATTAACGAAATAGTCTGATGCCACATATCATTAACATTTATAGCCTAAGCTAATTTGCAATGTTTGTCCCTAGATGAGCTTTTGTTAATAAACACATATAGAATACACACACAAAATGACGCTGTCAACATAAGACAGATGGTACCAAAGATGGTATTTACAGATATTAGGAAAAAAAAGAGATCGCGATAACCAGGTGTAAGAAAAGGAAACAGGGAAAGAGAGAGAGGGAGACAGAGATAAAACTAGAGTTGGGCTGAAATCAAATTCACGATAATCACGATAAGTTTTTCTTTCAATATCTCATCACAATATGGCTTACGGATGCAAAATCACATGTTAAATAATCAAATTGACTGCTTTGAACTGCATGGTAATGTTAGGTGTGATGCCAAACCAAAGTCTGAAATCTTCAAAAAATATTCTTTAAAATGTTTTGTACCTCATTTTGTCAGAGTTTCTAAATAAGATTTGCTTATTGTTGTCAATTTAGACAACAGGATTGTGTATCACGATATCACAATATCATCATATCATCAATACAATCCCACTGAAAGACAAAAGACGATAATATTGAATTATCGCCCAGCCCTAGTGCAACATTAACTGCCCACCTTTCAGTCTCTCAGATGGGGGGTAACATGAACAGAGTGGGACTGTGTAAAAAGAAACTCATCTGTACTCATCTGTCCCTGCGCTGCTGCAGATGGGGAAGGCACCGAAGAAGAAGAAGAGCCTTGCTGACAAGGTCCGCAAGACCAAGACCTCCACCGAGATCAAGAACAACCCCTTCGAGGTGAAGATCAACAAGAAGAAATTTGAGGTTCTGGGGAGGAAGACCAAGCATGATGTGGGTCTGCCGGGTGTGTCTCGGTCCAAAGCCATCAATAAGGTGAGAGGCTAATTATCTGAGTCAGGGTTGGTAAGAGGGAGACACGGGGGACGAGGAAGTCTCTGCCATTGCCAACCTGGATCTTTTCCCACACTTACCATAATCTATGATGGTCAGTAACATATATATATATATTTTTTTTTACCTCAAAAGTGATATCTTGAGGTCTATAGGGATCAAAGTAAGTCAATAATCCTGAGATACATTTGCAAAAAAGAATGGCTGTTTTGGAGTTTTTAGAGTTTATTCTACTAGGTAATTAACATCAATACACGTGATGTTTTGAGCTCTCTGCTCTTCATCAGACCAGATTGATTGGTCAGTGGCATAGGCTAGATCAAACTCTGGTTAACCCATAACGGCACAAATGTGTAACTCTCCACTAAAGAAACACCATTTTGCAGCCTGTTGGAGCTTAGCCAAACCCATTTGAGCTCTGCCATGCTGCAGGGACACACAGTTGGCACTGGTGGAGTGCTTTTGTGTGTGTGTGTGTGTGTGTGTGTGTGTGTGTGTGTGTGTGTGTGTGTGTGTGTGTGTGTGTGTGTACATTTGTGTGTTTGCGTGAGGAGTGGAGAAGAGACCGTAAACCCTTCTCGATGTTTGATCCACAGAGAAAAGAGACCCTTCTGAAGGAATACAAACAGAAGGACAAGTCCAACAAATTCATCGATCGACGCTTTGGAGAGTACGATACCAAGATGGCACCAGAGGACAAAATCCTACAGAGGTTTGCCATGGAGCGACAGGTCAGTCAAGTCATGATACGTCTGTGTTTGCTGTTTGAAAATGGAGGAAACTGCCACAGGCTTACATTACCTGAGATAACACATAGCACAAACACACAAAATTCAGGCTTAATGTAGTTGTAAATGTAAAGTTATAAGTTCTTTCAATTAAATAAACCCACATTGACACAGATTTAATGTCAGGTTTAATTATGTAGCTATCTAAGGCTCAGTTTTCTCACTAGTTTGATTTCATTGAGCATTAAGAGTAACCTATATATCAGTTTAGATTGTCAGCTAAGTTGCGTAACATCGGCCTTGTGACATTTTACACAAATTGATTTGATTACTTACAGTTGCAGATGAGGCAGTATTCATATCAGTTCTGTTGCTGCTGGCTCATCTCGATGCTGCCAGTCACCTGAACATCCATAGCCACCAGTACACACTGGCTAGAGCAAACCTGTAGAGAAATATTATATGTACTCAATAATGTTCATGGAAATCTCCCTAGTACATAATGTTCATTGTTAACTTACAATGTAAGTTAATACAGAAGAGTTCCAGCCATTGATGTGAACGTTACGAGACGTGTCCTTATTATAAAGATTAATTATTAGAAAGACTATTCATTGCAACATGGTACACAGTATGTTTTATGTTGTTGCTTATAAGTACACTAGATATTTGAGAAATTGTCATGAAGTACTTAGAGTACTATTGCTGACTTGCAATTCTCTCAAACACAGTTTAACACAGATTTTCCATCCCAAAGCACACCAAAGGAGTTTTTACAATCGCAAATACATTCGTTGTCCCTGGAACATTGAAGACTGTTAGCTTCAAGCCGTAACCTCCATTCGTTTTTCATTATCTTTCAGCGGACCCATGAAAAGAAGGACATGTACAACCTGAATGAGGAGGAGGAGCTAACTCATTATGGCCAATCATTGGCTGAAATGGAGAAATTCAATGACACAGTGGACAGCGATAATGAAGCGGAAGAGAAAGGCCTTTTGTCAGGTGAGAGCTGCCACACTCTAGAGGCTAACTATACAGTCCAACAATTTATTGTAACCCAAATTTATGTTGTACCTCGAGTCTGGTCCAGTGTCCAATATTTGGACCATGAGTGAGCAGTGTAAAATATTATGAGTTTGTTCCCTTAAATTTCTGCAGTGAATGTTTATGAGTAATGGATGTATCAATCATTTGTTGTTGTATATCACTTCAGTCAACCTTACCACAGTCAACAAATTTTCAGTATATGTGTATAAATTAATTTAATGTTGGGTCATTGGCTACATTTACATGCGCTGAGTAACTTGGCCATATTTAGGTTAAGATTTTTACCTGCACTTTTGATACCCTGCTATTGATATCACTGTTGCTATGAATAAACCAATTTAGAGGATATTTCCATCCACTTGTGGACCACAGATGCATCGGTCCACCAGATACCTTCTCCCTCTTTGAATGAGCAATTCATAGTATTCTGTTACATCACCACAAGGCCATCTTGGTAGGAAAATAACAGGTGATTGTAATAAATTAAAGGGTAACTTTGGTATTTTTCAACCTGGACCCTATTTTCCCAACATTTTGTGTCTAAGTAACTAATGGGGACAACAGTTTATGAAATTGGTTCAGTATTGAGCGAGATCGCCCATTTCACGGCTGCCAGCTGACGCAATCTCACTCAATACTGGACCAATTTCAAAAATTGTTGTCCCCATTAGTTACTTAGACACAAAAAGTTGGGAAAATAGGGTCCAGGTTGAAAAATACCGAACACAGCCAATGAGCTGTGTGTATTGTGAAGCACCTTATTGGTAGGAAATGCATGTGACATCATGGGAATACTATGAATAGCAGGTTATTTCTAATACAGGGGACAGAAATGATGATCCCACTAGTAATAAGTCCTGTGCTCGCTGTCATGTTTTTTGTTGACATCAAAATGTAGCCATAATGCTCGCTGTACGAGTTTTGAGTTTGTGCCAACAGACTCTCTCTTTATCACTCTCGCTCTCTCTCGCTCGCTCTCTCGCTCGCTCTCTTTCTCTCTCTCCCTCTCTCTCTCTCTCTCTCTCTCTCTCTCTCTCTCTCTCTCTCTCACTCTGAATTACTCTCTCTCTCTGAATTACTCTCTCTCACACGTGGTTAGGGCTCTCCAAGATGTCAGGGAACATTAATGGCAAGAGCACAGCTCTCTGTAGTACAAATTATCACTGCTATCTGCCAAATGCGGGTGATTATGAGCAGCTCTGTGTCTCTCTCTCTTTCTCTTTCTCTCGCTCTCTCTCTGTGTGTCTCTCTCTCTCCCTCTCTCTTTCTCTCACTCTCTCTTTTGCATTGATGTCATTTAAGGGTAAAGACACAATGGTTAAATTGCGCACTAGAGGGAGCAATTATCACACTTGTCCAGACATTTGACTTTTCTGAGTGAGGGAAAATGAAAACAAGTGTAAATTCACCATTTTTGACATTTATTCTAGTGTAGGATTAGATAATCTGAAGCAAAATTGAAAATTAATTTACAGTATTCTTATCACTTTGTTACTATGTTTTATCTCTATGCAAATAAACAAAGCTGCTAGCCTGTTTGCTTTTGAGTGCAGTTGAGGGTTGCAGCGCATTCCCACTCGAATTATATGCAGGAACAAACCAAGCCTTTTTGTGTTTTTTGTTACTGCCTGAAAGTAATGGGCTCTTATCCCAGGTCAGCATGGCCTGGGTTCCTGTTCCCGTGTCTCATAACAACCAAGTAGAAAGAAGAGGGAAGGGGGCCTTACTAAATTTAATGAGGGGATAGACGATGGTGTGGAAGATGAGAGAGAGAGAGAAAGTAAGAAGGGAAACGAAACCGCGTCAAGAGAATAAACCAGATTGTTTGTAAAATCGCAGCTTAATTGTTCATATTTGTAAGGGCCCCGATTTTCCTTTTCTCTGGCATCAGCTTTGTTCTCCTTTCTCACTACTTAATGTGTTACATTCTGAGTAGCCGCCGATGCCATCTGGGAGGCGTCCCGCAATGTGGAATCAACAGATTTAAGCACTCTTATATTCTAGAGTGAATCGGAGGGCTGAATGGGCAGTTAGGGGGTAAAGGGACTTCTGATGGGTCCCGCACTCAAGCTAAGCTATATATTACACGCATTAGGACTGTGCACATTATGTAGCTATACTTTATATAGATGTTTGAATTGTATGAAACGTTTCTGAGAAATTAAGTATCATGATATTGCATTGTATCTTTAATCATTAGGCAGTTGGGTTTTAATATAGGTCGTTGCCTTGGTACGGTATTTGTGTGATTTATTATTCGTGTGTTATGTGTGTCTATGTTTCTTTCTTACCCACTGACCCATCTTTGGATCATCACCTTGCACACTTGGGATTGCAATTGTGAGAAATCCCCGAGAGTGTGTCTGTTCCAGTAATTCATCAGAGGAAAGATATTTACGATTCCCAGCCCCCCGTGGGATTTGAAAAGTCATTAGGTAGATGACAGAGCTGGTATGTAACAGTGACTAACAGCGTTTCTCTCCATCTCTCTCTCTCCTAGCTGAGCTGACTGCCTCCCACTTCGGAGGAGGAGGGGGCCTCCTGAGGAAGAAGATGCCAGGAGAGCAGGAGGAAGGAGGAAGCCAGAGGGCCAAGTCCAGGCAGGAGCTCATTGAAGAGCTCATCCAGAAGTCCAAACAGGAGAAGGTGAGCCGCTAACACACTCCTGTTGATGGAAACGCTGGACAGTCCAGCTTTGGGTCCACACTAACCTTTTAGTATATTGTTAATCTTGGATCTGTGTTAACAAAGGTGCTGTCTACCTTGTGGTATGATATGAGTATGGTAATACTGGCTTTTTGTTTTACTGACTGATAATTGGAGTCGTATGCTAGTTGAGACGTGGTTTGCGTTTCAGATGATTCATCATCTCATGTCTGTCTTCCGCAGCGGGAACGGCAGGTGCAGAGGGAGGAGGCGCAGGAGCTCACGGAGAAGCTGGACCAGGACTGGAAGAGCATTCAGGCCCTGATGGCGCATAAGACGCCCAAAGCTGACCGCACTGACAAGCAGGAGGAGAAACCCAAGGTACGACCAGTAGGGGTGCACCAATACATCGGCCAGATGTTCTAAGTAGGTCATCGGTGATCTGGCAGTCACCATTTCAACTGCCCAATCAAAAAAAAAGTTTCAATTGCTGGATCAAGAAAGGTGGAGTCGGAATCGGCCCCAGAAAACTTGATCTATTCATCGCTAACTATCAGTTTCCTCGGTTCTACTGTCTAATATAATAATTTAATGTAACCACCACTGATATTTGCTATCTATAGTGACAGTTGTCTTGTGTAAATTAAAAGTTTATTGATCTGGCGTTCAGTTTCACATAGAATACCCTTCACCACAGTCTCAGAAGATCAGTGGGATTATTGATATCACTCCTCCCTTGTTCTTCCTCCGTGCTTTCCAGCTGGATGAGTATGACATGATGGTGAGGGAGCTGGGCTTTGAGATGAAGGCGCAGCCCTCGGAGAAGATGAAAACCCCGGAGGAGGTGGCCAGGGAGGAGAGGGAGCGGCTGCAGAAGCTGGAGGTCTGTAAACACAACGTTGTAAACACAGAGCAGAGCTTTGCCTGATCTTGTCTGTCCTGTCAATATTCTGTCACTTTTGAAATGCAGAGTTGTTAAAAGTACCTATCCTGTTGTTTTGTTTTAACTTGTTTTCATGCTCTGTATTATAGTAGTTTTCTTCTGCTTTGTGGTTTCGTTTCCATGCGGTTATTTTCTCCAGGCCGACCGTCTGAGGAGGATGATGGGAGATGCGGCAGAGGAGAAAACACCCAGTCAGACCCACATGTCTGCTGACGACCTCAATGACGGCTTCATCCTGGATAAGGAGGACAAAAAGATCCTGGCCTATCAGGTAAGAGGCAACATGTGATGTATTTGCATATTTTATCTATGGATCAGAATAATGTTTTCTCTGTTGTCACATTTTTATCCATTTATATGTTGATGCAGAGTTAATTTCATTTGCATTTCTTTTTATCTCTAGGATGGAAAATGGAACATTGAGGAGGGGTCAGAGAAAGATGAAGATGAGGATGATGAAGAGGGAGAGAGTAGTCAGGAGGAGGAATCAGAGGGAGAGGAGGACGATGGAGATGGAGACGAAGATGAAGATAAAGAGGAGGAGGAGGAGGAAGAGGAGGAGGGCAGCAGCGAGGAAGAAGACTGTCACTCGGACCTGGACTCTGAGCAAGAGAGCGAGGAAGAGGGGAAAGGACAGAAGGAGAAAGAGAGCGGTGCCAAGCCAAGGAAGACTCTGACCACAGAGGAGATGAAGGCCCAGCAGGAGGCGGCTAAAGCAGAGCTGCCGTACACATTTACTGGTAACCGCTGTCACACATAGAAATATGTTCAAATTATTAAAGAACCCATGATTTTTAAATTGGAGTTTAATTATCACTCAGTAGTTAGACTGACCAAAGCTGATCAGTGGCTGTGGGCATTGTGTTGGTGACAATGCTAGCCAAATGCTCAGTGGCAGCAACAGATTTCACTGTATTTTAGGAGATGGCAGTAAGAAAAAAATAAACTGTAATAGCAGTCAACCATACTTGCTGTAACTTGCTGTAGCAGAACATTGTATGGACATGAAGCCCCAGGCCAGCGCAGGAGCTCAAGCACACCAAGACATTTGCGTGCTAATTTGTTGTTGTGAATTGAATTGAAATTGAATTTTGTTTTAATTTTTGGAGGCTTATCATCTCTTTGGACTACCTTTATGTTTAAGTTCATTGCTTAACAACTGGTGGGTCTTTAAAACATAAATTGTCACCTCAAGAAGTATCTGATATTACAAAAACTTTCTCTTTCCATTGGAACTGACTTCTGAACCATGTTTATCTTCACAAGCATCACAGATAGAAACGTCTTGAATAAAGCTCAGATGAGTGTATATTATTTTAGAGAAGGCATTTATCCTCAACATAAGTATCCAGTGATCCATCTACTATACTTACATGCTGTGTCCGCTCCTCTCCTAGCCCCAGAGAGCTACAGTGACCTGAAGGATCTGCTCCACGGCCACTCCCCGGACAACCAGCGCCTCATACTGGCCCGGACTCAGAAATGCAACCACCCCAGTTTGGCTGTGGGCAACAAGCTCAAACTGCAGGTATGTGGAGTGTACAAGTCAAATATGTATTAATGCTGCACTTCTCCATATCTCTTAGACAGCTGTAGCCAGTTTATCATAATCCAAGTGTCCCATGGATGTGAGAGGGGGGTTGTGTTGTTCTCTGCTGTATGAGGTGATAATATTTTATCTCTGTTTTTGTCAGAAACTCTTTGGCTTCCTTTTGGAGTACGTAGGAGAATTGGCTACTAGGAGTCCGCCTGAACTCACCACCATCGATAAGCTCATACCGTGAGTTCAAAAAGTTGCTTTCTTTCACCGCCCTAAGTCTGGCCTTTTGCCTCCTTTCAAATATCTCGTCCTCAAATCCCATGTCTTTGTTTGTGTCCCTCCCTTCCTTTGCTAGAGAGTTGTACGGTCTGTGCCAGATGTTTCCAGAAGCCGCCTGTAAAGCCGTGCAGAGCGCCCTCGGAGACGCTGCTCATAGCATGGAGGAGGTGCTGGAGGTCAAAGGGCGCACTGCTTTCCCACCGCTAGACATGGTATGCATCGCCTCTTATAGATACCTGAAGTGGTCAGTTGATGATATGAAGGTGTGATACTGATATAGATTAATATCGCTATGAGTAACAGCGATTTTAGAAGGTTTAAAAGTCATTTGGCTCAGCGTACATTATTGATCATTAGGTAATGGGTGGTTTCTCAGGCCTGCATTAATCCTAGTGTCAGCCTAAAATGTTCTTTACTTTGGAATTGGATTTAGTCAGTTGTCTCATAGTTGCTCTTGGCATCGAATGAGAATATCTGTTGGCCAAATTCTTGTTTCTCTGTTTGACAAATACAATTTTGTGTGTTTTAAGCTCGTCTACCTGAAGGTGACAGCCTTGCTGTTCCCCACCTCAGACTTCAGACACCCGGTCACCACTCCAGCTCTGATTTTCATCAGCCAGGCTCTCACCAAGGTACACACAGCTGTGTGTTTATGTTGCTGTATCTGTGTGTCTCTCTTCTCTCTGTGGTTTATTTTCTGTCATAGACCTCATCTACCTGTCTTGACTGTCCTGCTGGCCTTCCTACCCACCTACCTGTGTGTGTGTGTGTGTGTGTCTGTGTCTGTGTCTGTGTCTGTGTCTGTGTCTGTGTCATGGACTACTTTTGCACTGTGGCCTTTAATAAGTAATAAGCTTTCATCATTTCCCATTCTGTTTGAACTCAGTTGTTCTCCCCTCATCAGTCAGCATTCTGTGTTTGTCTGTTATTTCTGGATGAGGAGACGCTGGCCATACGTAAACACCAAAAGTTTTTAATTATTTGATTACGTTTTTGTTTTCCAGATCGCATTCAGTCTCACAGTTCTGTGTTGTTGCACCACTATTGTGTGACTCAAAGCCGATTCATTCAGTGTTCATATGCTAGTTTTGTTGAAGCAAGTCAAGCAAATGAAAACATGATGGTTGTGTCACAACTCCAGTTTGCTTCTTGCATAATGAGTTTGTAGCTGTATTTTTAAATATTTATAATGTCTTTTACTCTTATTGCATTGCGGTGCTTGTAACTGACGTAATCTATTGCATGTAAGCCCTAATGATTTTAATGTCAGTACTAATACTATATCATAACTCTGTGTGTGTGTGTGTGTGTGTGTGTGTGTGTGTGTGTGTGTGTTCCTTGCGGCCCCAGTGCCCGGTGACATCATTGCAGGACGTGACGTCAGGCTTGGTGCTGTGCTGCCTGGCTCTGGAGTACGTCTCTCTGTCAAAGCGCTTCCTGCCTGAGCTGATAAACTTCCTGTCTGGGACGCTGCACCTGGCTGTGCGGGACAAGACCTCGACAGGTAGCTGCACACACACACAACACACATCTCACAACACAGTACAGACGGGCACGTGATGCACATGGGGGCATTTTGTTGTGCAGCAGAAGGAGGACACTCACAAATTTTTCTGTTATTAGTGACTCATAAACAGGTGGGTGATACCGTTTACATAACCATATTTTTCATACTCTGGAGGATAATGATGATGATTTATTAAAAAAAAATCTGAATTTGGACCATGAAGCCCATGCAAAGTCCATTAGAGCTGCAACGATTAATCGATTAATCGGTTAGTTGTCAACTATTAAATTAATCGCCAACTATTTTGATAATCGATTAATTGGTTTGAGTAATTTTTTAAGAAAAATAAGTGAAAATTCTCTGATTCCAGCTTCTTGAATGTGAATATTTTCTGGTTTCTTTACTCCTCTATGACAGTAAACTGAATATCTTTGGGTTGTGGACAAAACAAGACATTTGAGGACGTCATCTTGGGCTTTGGGAAACACTGATCGACATTTTTCACCATTTTCTGACATTTTATAGACCAAACAACTAATGGATTAATCGAGAAAATAATTGACAGATTAATCGACAATGAAAATAATCGTTAGTTGCAGCCCTAAAGTCCATTGCACAG
Source organism: Centroberyx affinis (assembly GCF_046629955.1). Lineage (NCBI taxonomy): Eukaryota > Metazoa > Chordata > Actinopteri > Beryciformes > Berycidae > Centroberyx > Centroberyx affinis. The sequence continues at coordinate 380,164 of NW_027279037.1, read as the reverse complement.
AGCATGAGCCTCAAACTGTTTGCCCAGGCAGTGATGCAATATAACTGGAGCTACACATTGTAGCCTACTGTGACAAGTAGTTGTTTTGACAGGTAAACCACATTGCTATGAGTTTACTATTTGAGAATATTCTATAACAACAATGATTAAACAACAATGATAAGGATAGTCTGTATGCCTTTGATTGTAAATTATGAAGATGAAGCCTTCCTAAAGAACTTTGAGAGTTAGCACTACACAGTGTGTGTATTGCTGTATAAGCAAATGTCAATCAATCAAACACATAGGAGAATAATGTGCATTGTAGTGGCTTTGACAAATATCTAACCCTAACCCTAACCCTTAACATGTCAAAATGTTGCCTAAAAGATAAGAGACTGGATTATACCACAGTATACACTGTCAAAAATTCATGAATGCACATTTTGACACCAGTATCTACTGTCTGCTTTGATGCTGACTTACTAAACACCCCAATGCTCAGATCATATGTAGAAGTCTCTCTCAACTCAACTAATTCTCTCACACACACACATACTCTCTCTCTGTCTCTCTTTGTCTCTCTCTGTCTCTCTCTCTCTCTCTCTCTCTGGCTTACTCTCTCTCACACGTGGTTAGGGCTCTCCAAGATGTCAGGGAACATTAATGGCAGGAGCACAGCACACTGTAGTACAAATTATCACTGCTATCTGCCAAATGCGGGTGATTTTGAGCAGCGGCTAGTAAATTTGTTAGGGCCACCAAAAAGATAATTTCCCACCCTGGTTGGAAATCTAGGTGGTCAGTGTTCAGAGTTCAACATGGGGCTTCTCTGGAAATGGTAGAGTCAAATAGCGTGGGTTTTGCTGTTTGTGATCTACTTGAAACCTGTTATACATGTATTTCTTCAGTTGGGCTGGTGTATTGAGGTAGAAGGAAAGTGAAATACGTTGTGCCTCATTTTTCAAATTCCCCATCTGACTGACCAAGAGAAGTAAGTTGCAAGGGAGTTGAGCCTATTGACCCACTGCTGTTTATGTGGTTGGTCACTAAAAGGGTGGAATATGTAGTCAGTGATATTGTGGAGTTCAAGAATATATTTTGTTGGGATGTGGACTCTGTACTGCAAGGTAGAGGGGGCTGACTGTAGAGGCTTCAGAGGTTTTACAAACTGCTGTAACTGCTACAATACAGGCTCGTCTATTTGTATAGTGGAAGAAAACTGGGGATGAGTGAGTGGCAGTTTGACAGGTTTATTCAATCTGCAGGAACACAAAATCTGGATGATGGATGATTACACAGAGTTTTATAGTGTTGAACGTTCACGATTATGTTAATACACATAGAATATAATTAAGCTATTGGTCAAAAGGTATAAGGTCATATGAACAAGACTGAACAACCAATGATAATTATAGGTTTAGGACTTTTAAGGAGATGCGTAATAAGAGGTGACCTTCTTCTAGACGACAACAAGTTATTATTTTGTCAAGGCCACTTACTCAGTGTTTTCTATGAGATTTGAGCATTTGCACATTCCAGGCTCACAGTTCTGTGAGAAACACACAAGCTGTTACTCTAGTTTAATCTTATAATGGTGAAGCAGATTCAGTATTGAGTTTTAGGTACTTAAGGTGTAAATGGGTCAAATGTTACATATTACTGAGCATATAGGAATGTTGCGTAGTACACTGTAGGTACTTTTCCATTTCTTCCTCAACAGTATGTATCTAGGTGTTATGGGCTGCTATGATGGTAGTTATACAACTATTACAGCCTAGTGTGTGGAATCTTTTTTTAACTGTTACAGGCTGGCACGATTTTGTGTGTGTGTCACTGCTGAAGCCTGGTGTAGTGGTATGTGTGTGATGTTCCCGGGTGTTATGGGCTGAAGCGCTGTGTTGCTGTGGAAATAGATCGGGTACAGTCTATTGCCATTTCTCTATTTCGCCTCTTTTTTTTCCTTTTTGTGATGTTTGGTCGGTGGTTTGCTGCTTTCACTGTATGTATATGGGTGCAAGGGTGTGAGAGGAGTGTGTATTTAGGGTATGTTGATTATGTTTCCTCTTGTGGTTTGAGATGTTTTATTAATGAGCATCAAATGTCAAAAGCCTCATGTCTATCTTCTCACTCTCTACTGGTCACTATATAATAAAGTAAAAATGTAATATAAAATACAAAAAAAATAGAAATGCTTGCACATGACCTCATACTAGGAGTGAGTACACACACACACACACACAGACTATCGCTTCACCCCTAAGTGTCACTTTACCTCATCAGCGGTTATGGCATTACACTCTCAACAGTCATGTTAAACAAGCTGAGTGGATGACGCTCTCATTCATTCCCATAACAGCAGACTATCAGTTGATTTTACAAGCCACACAGTCACAGTATTTGATTATTGTTATGATCTAATCCGGCAACCTCTGAAGCTGGAGTAAATATTCAGCAAAGCACATCTTAACTTTAAGAGGCAGATTTGCATATATGCGGCTGCAACTATTGATTTTTTTCCCCTTTTTAGAACAGTATCTTGAATCTTACAACAAATATTTGAGTAATCTATAATCAAGAACACCAATTTTTTTAACTGTGTAGTGTAACAAAAATTATTCAGAAATCAAACGGGCATTTTTTGACCAAGTCACAATAGTTTCATACAGTATAGTCTTTCCACTTAATATGATAAATAAACAAATAAACCAAATGTGTTTAGCTTTTCAAAGTGTAAAAAATAATAAATAAAACAATCAAATAAACATATATCCTGAATGAATGTAACAGTATTTGCGTGTCCTTTGAGACATGCATGTGATAAACGGCTATATAAATAAACTTGAATCTAGAACTTGTATTTAGTAATCCCACTACACCAGTGATGTCCGAACATTTGCCATGGAGAGAGTCTACAGGTTTTCCTTCCAAACATTTCAGCAGCTGATTCACTGATGAGCACACCTTCAACCAGAGAGGAGGAACTAATCAGTGAAATTAGCTGCTGTAGTGTTTGGTTGGAATGAAAACCTGCATACTCCATGACACACGGTTGAACCCCTAAATTAGAGTGAAGGATTGTCAGGGAATGCTCTTTCATGCAAGTGGTTGAGTTATGCTAAGACAACTTGCTTTTGCAAACATTGTGATCTTTAAGTTTTGTAAAATAGGCCCAAACTTGAAAAGAGTTTGTTTTCTTCTACTGTTTCTGAGCTGACAAAACGAGGCCACTGGACTGAGCAGAAAAGTAGAAGAACATGTAGTAGAATAATAGAACGCACATCGATGGTGCTGTGCAGTCGATTTCTTGTTACTGCCTTGGAGATGATTGATCTTCTTACTCTCCAGTTAATGGCGGATTGCCCATGGACATGACCACTAGCAAATCTATAAAATATGGAGATCATTTGACAACAGGAATTGTTTTTCGATTTAAAAGAATTCAAATATTCACTGCAGCTCCGATTGCCTACCACTTGCATGCTTATAGACCGATTCATACTAAGTGCAATACTCTCTGTCTAGCCTCACTCACAGTTCTACCAATACTCCCGACAGCAGTCTGTTCTCTAAGATGAGGTGTGATTGACAGATGTTGACGTTGTGTTGCAGGTTACTCTGTGGTGCCTCCCTTCAGGCCAACAGGGAAGTGCAGTGACCTGCTGGTGTTGTCAGACCCAGAGTCCTGCAAGAGCTGGAGCAAGAAAACCCTGCCGCTGTCTGCTGCGCAACACCTGGAGCTCAAAACCGAGCTTGACAGAGACCACCACAGGTAGGACTGGAGGGAGGTTCACCTGCAGGGAAACAGGGACTGGATGGGGGGGTCCAGTAAATTAGAGATGATGTACAACGATCTGGTTATTACTGCAAAATAAATCCTGACAGGGTGAATCAAGAGCCCAATGGAAAGCAGAAACTCACTTTAAATTATCCTACTTTTTACACAGCCACTTACCAAAGACAATAATCATTTGACACAAAATATTGATTTCAAATGATTTCATTACAAGCTCATGTAATTCACAAGCTTCCGCCAAAGTTCATTTGAGTAGAAACCAGTCGATCTGACAGGACTTGACTGTGGAGTGACATGATTATATGTGAAACAGTGGTATGATACTCAGAAACAACAGATTTCAGAATGCATTCACTAGCCAATCAGAATTGAGTACTCACCAAAGCCATGTAATAACAGAAGTTCACACTTGCCTGGAGACAGACAATTATAGGTGCAGTTGAAAGAGGGAGGGAGATGAAGCGTGAGAAAACCTTGGGTCTGTCTGTAATGGCTCCTCGAGCTGAGTGAGACTTGGATGAGATCGCCAAACACGAAACAGCCAGGCAGGAATAGATCGGAGATGGAGATGGAGTAAGTTCCACTGGAGAGGTGGAAGTGAAAAAGAGACACTCATTTTCATTTTTCATATAAATAGAGACACACAAACACGCATTTATACACATCTAGCTAACAGCCATCCAACTGTCTATGCCAGCTGCAGTCTCGTGTCCTCATCTGAGAGGAATTGCTGGAGCCTTCCATTTTTGTTCAGTTGCCAGTGGGTCAAGTAGTGGTCTGGCAACCAGTAATTAGAGAGGCATTGTCTTACACAATTCCTGTTTAGGCCTCCTTTACAACATTTTGTAAAATCTGCCATGTCCTGCAGCACCTGATGGAGGGGGCTCTACACTGGCTACCACTGTACAGGTATTGAAAACTAAGCTAAGCCCCCATATTGTTTTTACCTGTACAAACTATATGGCTCAGTGTTGTTAGATCCACTATTATGATTCTGTCGAGTGGCCAGCATGGTTTCACACAGCAGCTGGTGTGTGGGCACAAAGCAAAGCTTTAGCAGAGAAAACCGACACAACTCCCTGCAAACAAGCTTCAGCAAACCAGGCATGCACCAATAGGATGGGAGTATGTGGTTGTGCTAAGTTTGTGTGCGTATAGATTTTCTCTTAGCGCTCTGAAAAATTGATACACATAACATCCCCTACAACGGTCTGACTCTGAAGTTGTCAAATTAGTTAATGAGGATGTGCCGTTTGATGACGACTATAAAAAATGAGTGAGTCGTGCGGTATAAACATAGCTAATTGCCCCAATTTAATCTTTTATGAATCTCATCTTCTACCATGCGTGGAAACCCAAAACAAAATCAGCTTAATTTAGTAAATTTCAGTCTGTAGCCATGAAGACAAAATTTATACTCTACAGGAAGTATATTTATTAGTTTAGTTATTTGAAAGCAGCAGCTGTCATTCTATAAGCCATTTTAACCGTGATTTCTTGACAGTTGTTGATGCATAATGACTGAAGTTGAGGCCTGGTTCAGTCCAGTCCCATCAACACTGTTATGAACGCAGCGCTGCGTGTGACTCCTGCTCCTCGCACCTGGGTGCCCAGTCCTATTCTAATTTCTAGATTCCTTTAGGCCTTACAAAGACAGATGCGCACCAGCAGCGGTGTGTGAAGAGTCTCGTAGCCACGGTAATTACTGCCACGGCGATGCAGCTCTGCCTCGGGTAGGGAAGGAGAGAGAGAGCGTGCCGCACGACTCTGTAGGGCAGCGGAGTCCACTTAATGACTGATAGACCGTCTCCACACTGGGGGAAGAATGTGTGTGAGTATGTGTGTTAGTGTTTGTCCATATAAGTAAAGATTTATACCTTGTTTGCAGACAGAAAGTTAAACTCATGGGCCAATAATGGACAGTATCTAACAAATGAATACAGTTATGAATGTGTTCAAATATCACTACTGTTTATAATGTTTTGTCTTAAATCTTCGATTTTTGAGACAAAATTGAATGTGAGAACATACATACATACACAAAGATGATTTCCTGACCATCAGTGAAATATTAAAGGAAATAAATGTTAAATATTGGAATTCTAATATTTATATATCTTCCACAGGTTGATGTGTCTGTCCACCTGCCTGGACCTGGTGAAGCGGTGCTGCCTGCTCTACAAAGACCTCACTTCCTTTACACACATTTTCCAGCCAATCAGCACGCTGCTTTCAAAACATCTTCCTGCCCAAACATATCCGGTGCTTTTACAGGTTGGTGCCAAAGTGTCAGGACAGAGGGTTAGGAGCAGCAACCTGGTACTGAACTTGCACAGGGGAAGGAGTTTTATAGAGGGTCAGCAGGGCGACTTAGGGGTTACAACACACACACACACACACACACACACACACACACACACACACACTCTCTATCTCTCTCTCGCTCTCACTCTCGCTCTCTCTCTCTCTCTCTCTCTCTCTCTCAGTTACTGATTTTCTGTATCTCCCTAATTATAGTCTTGCGTTGTTTGTATCCCAGGAGTTTCACAGTGAGATTCTGGTGGCCATCAGCAGCGCCCCCGTGACCCACAGTGCCTTGGTGTTTGAGAAGAAGAAGCCTATTCCTCTGAAGCTGCTCACACCTAAGATTGTTGAAGTGTAAGTGACAATGCAGTGAATAAAAACGCTGTTTTGTAACCAAATTGAAATGAATGTCCTATCCGGCCTAGCCACTCATTTATCACAATTCAAGGAGCTGAGGCACAAGTACAAGTATTATCTATTTTACATATCTCTTTTGCATCTTTTATATTTATTTCTTAGGTTGGACTATGGAAAGAAGCGTGGGAGCACCAAAGAGGAGAGAGAGAAGGAGCGACTGAAGCACAAGTACAAGAAGGAGTTCAAGGGCGCTCTGAGAGAAATCAGGAAGGACTCGCGCTTCCTGGCCAGAGAGAAGCTCAGCGAGGTCATGAGCAGGTGTGTATGACACCCAGTGTCATTATCGAAGGGAGCCAAAATGATAGATGATGCATTTTGTTTTGTCTTAATCACAAAGAAGAACTGTATGTTGTGGTGCAGTATGTCTTTAGTATCTGTTAAATGCTTATGGCTGTAAAGAGCTGTTACATTTTCTACTTTTTGTCTTTGTGTTTCAGGGATGCAGAGAGGAAGAGGAAAGTGAGGGAGCTGTTTGGCAGCTTGGCGACTCAAGAGGGAGAGTGGAAGGCTCTGAAGAGGAGGAAGAGAAAGTGAAACACCTAATCCATCTCCTTTTCTTCATCATTTGTCCTCTGTGGATGTCTCCCATTTACCTGCAGAGAAGACAGGCAGTAGCCTACGCAAGGTTGAAACTTTGTCTCCAAATGCAACTTGTGGAACTGGGAACTGTGTTATACTTTGCAGATTATTTTCTATAATGATACAGGGTAAATGCAATTACCTTGGTATAACACCCATTTTGTACTCTTCAATTGCAAATGTCTATAGTGTAGCCGTCTGCAATGTAGCATTTTGTGAGCTTTGGAAAGTGCCATGCATTCCTGATTTGTCAGTTGAATGGTGTTTCTTCCACCACTTTGACTCGACGGTCAGATACTGTTGAATTGTCTGTCAACAAAAGAGTAAATATATAGTTTGCATTCTCCTTTTTCCCCTCATAAACCATGACCTAAACATGCTAAAATGTTTGTGTTTGAGATAATAAAAGTATCTTCTGTTTTTATCAGTTTGTTTGTTTTTGTTGTCTATCAGCAATGCATTTGTGTTTCCAATCAAGCTCAGCAAAGTAATGTCTTGCGGTTTAGTTTCAAGTGATGAAGATTCTTGATTACTCCCATGATATAAAATCTTACTGCTTGATGGTGAGCATTTCATAGATTTACAAAGTTATGATAAAAGAGGAATCGGTGATGCAAGCCCCATAACTTGTATGTTGAAGAAACGAACCCAGGAAGCGTATGCACATCAAGCTTTATTAAGTAGAAATTGTTAAACATTTATGTGTCATTATCAGTTCTATTACATAAAACATTTTGGTTGGTGAGAGGGTGTCGCAGAGGCTGGTAAGGGAAGTGGAGCTAGTTGTGTAGTCTATCTTTTTTTTTTAATGAGTTGTTACCAATTTGTGACATCCCAAATTTGGATCAAGACAGGTAGGGATGGGAGGGGTGAAGGATGGAGGAAAAATTTAGTAGAATTTCTGTAAGAAATGGGGAGAAACTGGGTGAAGGAATGCTATAATAAAGGAATGACAGAGGAGTTGAATGATCCAAGGGGAGGGGAGAAGAAAAGTGTTTAGCAGGAAGGTTGGGTCAGGAGATGGTTGAGATAAGATTGTAGTGGGGTGATTTAATGTATTGGGATAGTGGAGACAGGGAAGAATTCAGACAGCAGGCAGGCATTCAAAGGGTGTGGTAGGGAGGGAGGAGGTACGGTTCGGCTAGTCCAGCACGAAGAGCTGGTTAAGGTGTGGCTGGGTGGATCTCCTCACTGCCGGAAGATCTGGGGTTCTTTGACTGCTGCTACACAGGGATATAGAAACAAAATTAAATGACCTTTATGTCTGATGATACAACAGTAAAGAAGAGAATACCCGCTCACTGCTCTTGTGTTCCCAAGCGTGATTTCTGTTTTTATTCTTACCAGTCTCTGTCGAAACGTCGTTGTGCTCACAGCATGTAAGAATAAAAAATAAATCACACTTGGGAACACAAAAGCAATGTGCGGGTTGAATTCATTTTTACTACCCAGCACTTATGAAATAACACGGATGTGCGTAGGCTTCTTTAAGACTGTTATGATACAGGCAAAGGTTCATTCAGCACTAAAATGGCCTCACCTTGGATTTGAAGCTCTCCGCAGCCTGGAATGATATTTAGACACCTGCAATGGAACAAGATGACTTTTGAGTGCTTTTGTGACATCCCCATATACTGGATTTGAAAGGAGATGAGATTCTGCTTGTAATCTATCCACAGAATTTCTCAGTGTTGTGTAGAACACTATGTGCATTTGAAAACACTTCATCACATCTCCTTAATCTTAACCGGGCTATCACTAAATAATCATTAGATGTGCCACAACTTCATCATGTTTCACCTGTTGCTGGTTCTGTGGGGATTCCAAGCCTCAGCTCTTCCCCCTCCAGCAGTTTTCTGTAGGTGGCGATCTCTGCATCCAGCTTCAGCTTGATGTGCAACAGTTCCTGGTAGTCCTGCAAGTACTTGGTCATCTCCAGTTTGGTTTCACAGAGCTGGGCCTCCAGCTGGGCGATGATGCCCTCCAGGCTGCCCACCTTGTCCATGTGGGCCATCTCCATGTCCTCCAGCTGCTGCTCTAGCGCCGCCTTGTGAGCTCTCAGCCCGTCGATCTGGTTCTGCAGGTCTGTCACCTGGTTGTGGAAGGTGCTGATCTCCTCCTTCATGGTCTTCATCTGGTCCTCGTGCTTGCTGGCGTGCACCTTAAGGGTGTCAAACTTGCCCTTGTACCACTTCTCGGCCTCCTGGACATTGCGGGCGGCCACCGCCTCGATCTCTGCACGCATGTTACGCAAGTAGGCAGCCAGGTCCGGCCGGTCACCACCAAGCTCGGCGGTAATCTTTGAGTCCTCGATCTGCTTCATGAGGTCGGCTATCTCTTCGTCATGCAGCTTCTTCAGGAACTCAATCTCAGCCACCAGCTGCTCTACACGCCTCTCCAGCTCGGCCTTCTGCAGCGTGGCGTTGTCGACATCTTGGCGGAACTCTCTCAGGATCATCTCCGCCTCCTCTGGAGACAGCAAGGAAGGCAGAGTGGTAGAAAGTGGAGAGAAGAGGGTGGAGAGATAGTTTAGAAGTGCATTTTTATTAGTTCTAAAGACATATCATTGTCTGCAATTAGTTTGCTATACTATATAAATCTGACCACTGTTCTCAGTGAGACATCTCCTATTTGATATTTTTTCCAAATGACAATTTTTGTCCCTAGTGTGAAGCTACACATGAATTAATAGAAATGCTTTGATAAGGATCAAACAGCCTCTTTGGGTTTCACTCTCCTCTACCTTTGAGTGCCAGCTCCTCTTCCAGCTTGAGTCTCCAAACTTCAATCTCCTCTGCAACATATCCCCGCTCGATATCAGCTGCTCCTTTCTCATTGGTCAGGGACTCGATCAGTTCCCTCATCTCCTTGAACTTGATCTCGTACTCTTTGCCGATGCCTGTGGGGCCTCCCTTGTAGCGGCCCTGCAGAGCTGCCAGCTCAGCTTGCAGAGCAGCGTTTCTCTGTTCTAGTGCCTGGACCTTCTCGATGTATCCCGCAAACCTCACATTTAGCTCCTGCATCTCCTCCTGCTCGTTGGCATGGTGCTGGTGTATCTCTGTGCCCACCTCAACTGCGGTGCCCTGGAATCCTGCGCGCCCACGGTCGTTATATGAGGATCCACGGCACCGACATGGGGACGGGCTCTGAACCCTCATCCTGCTACTTTTGCCACTCACCTGCAGGCTTTTTTGGGAATAAGACGCTCCTCTCATATTGTTTTTTTTCTGTACTTGGTGTAAAGAGTTTGTGGTAAATATTGGGTTTGTTGTTTTAGGATAATTCCAGGATTCTAGATTGGCCTCTTCTTCCGTCTCCGTTCTCAGTTGTTTCGTCTTTGCCGAGCCCCCCTTTCAACTGACGCCCTCTCAGACCGGTCCAGGGGTTTTTATGGGGCCTCAAAGAATGTCTCAGACAGCATTGAAACTCTTGCAGGGTTTTGGCATGTTTTAAATGTGGATGATGACAGTGTTCTAGCGAACTATGCCATCATGCTCTTCATTAGGCAGCATGGCGTTGATAGCAGTTAGGCGGGTGGAGTTCATTCCCTGGCCTTTGCACCACAGTGTGAAATAGTGATCAAAGCATGCATGGCTGCTATTTTTCACTCACCTCTCAGATAGGGTGGCGGTGAAAACGGGTGGGAAGGAAGGAGGGAAGTAGAGGGCAGCCAATGCTTTGTGAAACACCGGTGATGTGCTAGTTTTCCTGTACAACGTCCTGTTACAACAATGATAAATAACAAACATCACTAAGTGTTCTTAGTGATGTACAACCAATGAGAATGAGCCAGAGGCAGATTATCTTGTTCCTGTACCATGTATGATTTAACACAGTAAACAGGAGATGTGGGCTAGGTGTAGGTGCAATGTCGGTGTAGTGTAGCTGTAATGTGGATGGGCATAGGTCTGAATAATGTTTAGTACAGGTGTGGAGGAGGTGGTTCTGAGTCACCAAAATGTGCACCACAATGTGCAATCACATCTGTGATGCACAGTCCCCACCGGACAACCCCAACGACGTATCCATTCTCACCAACCTCCCTCTCCTCTAGTCTCCTTTTTTTATGATACTCTATTGATGCTCGAAGGAGAAATGCATCGTTCTGCTCACCCCCCTCCACAAGGAATTCAAAGCTCAGGGTCGCCTACAGAACAGCGCCACTGGAGGTTCAGCGTCTTGCTCAAGGACACTTCAGCAGGGTGGACGCTGTAACTTGCTCTGGAGACTGAACTTGGGCCTGTTGTTTGAGGCACTGTCTCCCTTTTTGAGGGACTGTCTCCCTAACTGCTGCGCTACGCTGCAGAAATGTCTAGAGAACAAATCTGAATTCTTTGATCACAAGGCTCTCTATGATTATTTTAATTAGTTCATTATCTTCACAAATGTAGAAGTTCATCGCACACCAAGAGGCCTTAGTCCAGTATTTATTCAATAGTCCATATTTATTATAATACAAGTGCAAAAAACATGTCGTGAATGATGTGTTTTGCCCACAGGCTTTGTCAGGTTTATTGAACTGGACTAAGGCCTCTTGGTGTGTTATGAAATTCTTCATTTGTGAATTTATGCAGTTCTTTATGGACTTTAGTCTATTAACTTGTTCAGTACAATACTGGAAAATTGAGCATGTAAATATTCTCATGGGTCCATAACCAGACCTATGTCAATTACTGGTCCCAGATGAGGCTTTATGGTTTAGGCATGTTGTAGTCATCAGTTGAATTTGTCATTGTGTCAGTGGCCTAATATACTGCAGCAGCACTGAGGTGTTCATAACATGGGGAAATATGTTTCAGACATGCAAGTATCTTCTTACAATTTACATCCTGATTTTTTTCAGATTTACAGATTTCACACATTATAAAATAAGTACACATTTGAAATTAATGTTGTAGAAATATTACGATCGATAACAACAGCCATCAGAGTCATCGGCTACTCTGAGACTGCAGAAATGCTCCAGGAAACAGGAGTTGACAGGTATGGACCATAACAAGCGTGGATAAAAGAAAATGTTTTGAGGCATACAACTACTGGCCCTCAGTCTTCTCTAGAGGATGCATCAGTAGGAAGCACAAGAGATGGCGAACAAATTAGATGACTCACTCAGCTTTCTTGGGAATATTGATCTTTACACAAGATGTTTTTGAAGTGATTTGAGCTTGACAAAGGCCATATTTACACCGGTAAGAAATGTGGCTTTTCACTTCTGTGTTTCTGGAATAAGCTCTGGCTGAAGAAAGATATTTTGTAGTCTAAATCCCATAAATGTGTCCACTGAAGGTTATCAGTCAGAAGGTAATTTTGAAGCCAGTGTGGCCAACGGTTAATAGCTACAGGCAGGCGCTTCGCATTCAGCACTTGCCCTCAGTCGGACTTGCCTTGAACTGTGAATCATCCACTCACCAGCGCTTTATGACCACAAAGTATGAGTATGCACTATCCTATCCCGTCTGCCATTTGAATAGTGTATCCTATTCATGTAAGTGTGGGTATTTCAGCTCAGACTCTGAATCAGAAGAACTTACTAACTGCAGTAAATGTACAGGGATTTGTCTTGCTGAGACATCATGACAGAGTTTCACAGTACCTCACAAGGATACAGGATCTAACCTATAATACAAAGGGACAAAGGGACAATGGATCGTAAGATATCAATGTGTTTGCAGCTGTAGAGGGAAGTGTAGTGAGTGACCAATAGTTGGAAAATGCAAGGGGCGAATCTTAGGGAAGTGGGTGACAGCTCTCAAGAAGAGGCTGTTGAGGTGTTTGATGGTCTTGGTCTTTATGGACCAGTACTGTCTCCCAGAGGAAAGCTTTTGGAAGAAATGGCTGCCAAGGTGGACCTTTGTTACTGCAGTTTTTCCTGCCCTCTCACACTAAAACTGTCAGTGTTGATTTAACTCATATCAACACTTTCAGAGTTAAATTCACACTGACAATTTTACTGTGTTTGCTTGAGTTTACACCAAGGGCCTGTATAAAGTCACACTGACCCATATATACTCACTCCACACACTACACACACACTTGGATCGGACCACAAACCCTCACCTTCCCAATTTATCACTATAAAAGTTGAATACACACTATCCTATCCAATCCACCACTTCAAAAGGATCTAATTTAAATGGCAAAATGGGGCCATTTCACCTTATAAGTGAGTATATAGACCAAGGGCTTATATTGTATCATATAGTTGGTATCAACTACATTATACCAGATTCTGTATATTTATCTTCTGTGTATTTATCTTCTGTATATTATGTCTTTTCCAGCAGATAGCCCACATTTTCCTCTTACGTAAATGTAGCAAAAAAGTGATAAAACACATATTTAATCATAAAAAAGCCACACATTTTTTAATAGAAGGCGTGAATTTCTCTCTGAAAAAAGCCCCGCATATTGAAATCACAACATCCTGTTATTGATGTATGAGCTCATGTTGTCCTTCGTTGTCTCCCTGGTGATTAATGCCTCACAGCCAGCTGATACATGCATACACACACACACGCACACACACACGCACACGCACACACACACACACACACACATTACTGTTGCTTTAGTCAGGGGATTGCCTTGCTGTTCTCTGCCCTAGTTTCCATCAGAGGAGAGAGATAATAATGAGAAGGACAAGATGACTTGACATCCAGCTGAGATAGAGTCACAGTTCACGATCTTCATGTCATCTTTATTTACAATTATGAGAATTTATTCATATTAACAAGGTAAACTTTTATCTTATTTTCAAGGAGGTACACTAACAATATTAACATTAAATTACAAGAACGTAAACACAAAACAAGTCACAACCAAATGAGGGAAGGAGTTGCGGAAAAAAATAGATTTAAAAATAACCAAGATTTTATAATTCCATTATCCATTACTGTAATGAAGTCATCACTGATCCGCTGATAAGTGATCATTAAGAATACACAAGCTGTTAACATACAGAGATAGAGCAAGTAGTCGAAGATCTGTAAAGAGAGAGGCCTTGCAAGCACCAAAGGTTGATATAGGTCTCAGATAACAATCAGAAAGAGCCTTAAAAATAAACACCATTTCCCAAATGTCTATGGAAACTTATGGAAAGTAAGAAGCAGCTGATCTGAGTTTCTAAGCAAACTAACTTGCGGTGCTTCTGATGCACACACCTTAATCTGAAAGCACTTTACGCTTCATTTTTAGGATTATTTGTACTTTATTCATTCAATTTCTGAAATTTTCACCCAATTGGATGCATTCATGTATTTCTATTACTGAAAGCATTAATGAGTTGCTCCCTATCTTATTCTAACTGTAAACCATCTACTGTGCCCAGAACTGGCAGTGGCAGGTGGTTGAATGATTACATTGCTTTAGAAACAGTCTGTTAGAACATTACATGACGATGGTATTTGCATGATGTGCTTGAGTGCTTTTGTGTATTGTTATTTGACTATTATGAAAAAAAAGCCTTTTTGTGTTTTAAAAGGGCAGATCTTTGATTCCATCTTCCCTGCATATGGATAGCTGCGTCTCTGAAGGCTTTATTAGATCTACTCATCTCATCGATAACCTGACAGAAATGATTGATTATGTGTATGGTCTCCACTATTCCTTACAGGCACTTTTGCTGATCTGACCATTTATGATTTTTTTACATTAATGACCACACATGCCAACACACAGACACTGACAGAGGGACAGATAAACTCAAACTCAAACTGTAAACATTTCCGTTTCCTTTTCATATTTTATTCAACACTTAACAAATCCAAATAAATCCATTTCACAGCAGTTCAGCTGAATTGTTTGTTTACATGCTCTTTTTTCAAAATTCCATTCAATAGTTGATCCATTTTTTATAGCAGTGACAACTTAAAAAAATACAATAAGAATGCACAAATAGCTCAGCACTTTATGGCCCACCGCAAAAAACAGTGACAATATACAGACAAAAATAGAGAATATCATCATTATGTTTCCAAACAGATTACAGTATATTGTTCATTTATATATAGACACTTAGGTGCTTTTAGTGGTAAATTGTGGTATATTTCTATGTTCGAATTATTGACGTCAAAGCCACAGGGTTGACAAAAAACTCACATAGACACACACACACACACACACACACGCACGCACGCCCCTGGTGACCAGGTGGCATTCTCAGTGGGAGGGAGTCACTGTAAATGACAGCTGGACAGAGAGAGGGCACACACCTGAGACCCTTTTCAGGACTGATGTGAAAAACTTTAGGGGCACACACACACACACACACACACACACGAAAACACACACACACACACATACATACAATATGTCTCTCTCTCTCTTAAACCTTTACATATAGACTGGTGTACAAACATACATAGTAATACAAACAGAAACATACACACACACACACACACTTAGGGCACAGACTTCATAAAGGACCACGAGGCACGACGGGACTTGGCAGAGCGGCATGGAATGTTCCGGTCATTGATCTTTGATTGAGAAGCTTGCAGTGGGTTTAGTCATCGGTGTCCTCCTGAGGGAGAAGAAGAGGTGGGCAGTGAGTTTACTGTTCACCACTCAAACCACTTCACTGGTCTGTTTAAACTTGAGTGAAAATCCACCCTAAAACAGAAGTATGTTACATCTTAACGGTTCCATAAGCTAGACAGACAGTTCAGTCAATATTTTTAATCCTTAAGACGAAGAACCATCAAGATCAGTTCAAGGTTTCGGTTGAGGAATTGCTGCAAATCCCATTATTTTAAGGCAATTTATTTATTACTTTGGATAATGTTGCATTGTCCACAAAGTCAATCTTTCAATTGTCCAATTATTTTTTTAAATGTTGACTCTTTATTACATTTGTTTCTAGCTGGCTATCTGTTTGGGGGAGCACCAACACTAGATTGTGTGCAATCCACTAAGATATTTTCCAATCCAAGATTTTAAGAACAGATTTAAGGATGAATTAAAGAATATTAAGGAGGTACTTTAGCAGGTTTGGGTTTCACAAAAAGCTTCTTCACCCTTAAATCATCTCTCTTCCAGCTGATTATGCACTTGGACTAAATTAGTCCAACTCTGACAGACCTAGACAGCTGAGAGTGGTGTGAAGTCAGCCAAGGCTAATCCACTTACATATTTTTTTTTTTTTTTAAATAAAAGCAAATGTATGTCAACAGGTGGTTTTCCATAAGCCACTCACAAGCACAAACTTGAAGAATGTGATACAGAGCTGCTTTGATCTATTCACTCTCGTTGAGGTTTTAATATAACAAGGTTCACTGTCTGACACTGTTTGCAAAAATCGTTCCCATCCAGCATCTTTTGGTTTGTCTATCTTATCATTCTTGCTTGAACTTGTAGATGCGACTTCATATTATTGAGTGTGGTTTTATGTGGATCAGTAGTTAGTGAAGTCTTACCTCTGTAGCGTCAGCGTTATCAGTGTCGACTGGTGACTCTACCACACTCTGTACTGCTGCAGCATCTTCGTCCTGAAAGAACACAACAACACAGTGGGAGGAAAACATTACTGATGACAACTACTTATAGGGTCAAACATTATATATAGGACTTGTTGTGTGATTAATGGACAAATCACATGTGATCTCTTTGAAAACAGTTCAATATGTCTGCAAATGTGATGAATGAGATAAAAACAACAGCATAGCTTTGAATGTAAAGAACACATACAATTCAACCTACTATACCTGGATACAGTGAAAGGCATTTACACTCATTTCATAATGGTCAATATCATTAGTGGCCATTTTGAGTGAGAAGAGACGAGGCATGAAGAGTTAACGAAGAAGGGGGCGACACTACCTCTCCTCTCTTCTATCCGGCTGAAAGGAAGCCTTGATTACACCGTGCCATTGGGTGACCTTCCTTAATGGGACACCGGTGACAGTGCGTGCTGGTGTGTGCATGTGTGTGTGTGTGTGTGTGTGTGTGTGCCCGCCTGTGTGTGTGTGTGTGTGTGTGTGTGTGTGTGTGTGTGTCTGTGTGTCGTGCCACCAACTGACACAACCTTAGAGCAGTTATTGCACCCTCTCCTCCTGCTGTTGCATTTAACACCACCCATCGTGACTCCATCTGTTCACCCAGCAGAGCCAGAGAGATGTGCGCACATGTAAACCCTCTCGCACACACACACACACACACACACACATACACACACACACAGTTCCTGACGTCCGACTATGCCAATAAACATTGTCTTGCCTTTCTCTTTTAATGTGTTGCCTGTTCAAACCTGAAATATCATTGTAAGCCATAATCTTTAAATTCATAATCAAAGTAATACATTGCCTCCATTGAAACATATTGCTTCTACTGCTGAGACCATTTTCTGTTTACTGTTGCCCTTCCTTCTCTGCTCTCCACCTTGCCATCCTCTGTATGCTCTCATCACTCTCATATATCTCTACCTCTCTTTCTGCTCCTCCACATCACTCTCTCTTTTCCCCTCCCTCCCTCTACCTTTCTCTGGCTTTTTCTTGCCTCATGATCTAAGTCCCTAGCAGCCGATAAGTTGATGAAACAACTAGATGAGGAGATTAATATAACGATCGACTCGGCGTCCCCCACCCGCTGTCGGCTGGTGGGCACGTGTGTGTGTGTGTGTGTGTGTGTGTGTGTGTGTGTGTGTGTCAGGCACAGGAGACAGTCTTTGATGGGCTCTCTCAACCTGGCTTCAATTTTGAATGTAATCAATATTAATGGCATTTAATGGCTGAGCCGCCTGGGAATGGCAGTTAAATGAGGACAATCTGCTGTCTGTCTGTCTGTCTGTCTGTCTGCCTGTCTGTCTGCCTGTCTGCCTGTCTGTCTGCCTGTCTGTCTGTAGGAATACCAGCCATACAAACACCCCACATCTGTCTGTCTGTTTGCTTATTTCTCCATCTGTCAATCCATCCATCAACCAACCATCCCATCATCCCTCCATCAATCAATCCGGTTTGTCTCTCTATCTGTCCATCTGTTTGTCTGTCCTGCCTGATGGTTTGGCCTGTCACAGTTCCTCTTAATGAGACTAATCCCATTCCAGGTGAAGCTTCCTCAGTGTTTTATACCTGGGGGCAAAGAGCGTGATTAGCTCCCTAACTACCAGTCAAAACACAACCACTAAGGAGGATAAAAAGATTCGACTGGATGTCTGCGGGAAAGACCACAAACAGATCGCTTGAAAAAGGAAATCAGATGCATGGGAGGTTTAGCCGGCAATAAGGGCTGAAAGCAGGGGGAAACAAAACAGATTGTTGATTGCTTCAATAAAAGGAAACGCTGAAAAACATTTTGTTCAGATGTCAGTTGTTTGCCGCTGGCAGGAAAAGAACTTCATAATTTCTTTGGTGTTCCATCTTTTATAGTGCAGCTTTCACTAATCACAGCCAATTAGAAAACTGAGCTAAAGCAATGTGTGTGTGTGAGTGTGTGTGTGTGTGTGTGCATGCTGTGTCTCTAGGTGTCTAAATTATTGTTGTGGATTCCCCTGTGTTCCACCGCTAATTAAGGGATAGGAGATTGAGCATCACAACAAACGTTGGTACAGATGACAAAGTGTTCCCATTGCCCAGGGAAATATTTTATTGGCTTATCATTTCCGACTACTCACAGGGATGTTATGAGAGACAAGGTAATTACAGGTTAATTTACTCTTCCCCCCAGAATTACATCCGATTTAACACCTTATTAATCCAGACATAAACCAAAGGAAGCACAGGGAGGTGATACAGGGGACTGTGTTGTTTCCATGGTTTGAAAAAAGGAGGGCGGGGCCTATTTCTTTGACTAATGAGGTTTTTCTAGTTTGACTGGAAAAACGCAGAGATTGTGGGTGGGGATCTTGTGTTGTAAGTTGTGATGAATTCAATTTGTTGTTTTTTTTTTAATCCTCTAGTGACTACATCATATAGAAACACTGGCATGATTAAAAACGCAATACATGTTATTTTGTTTTGATCTGATAAAAAAAATGCACTCCAGTCTGTTAAATCTTAATGTAAACATATCTACGAACGGCCAGGTGAACATTTATTGTAATCCTTGCTATGTTTGAGAGACAGGAAGATAGAGACGGAGAGCAAAAAAAAAAAAAAAAGAACCAACGGACAAAGGAAAAAGAGAATCATTTTTCATCTCCAGCTTGCGTCATGGCAGTAAATAGTTTGCCAAGGTAAACTGGCTTTCCCCACCTCTCCTTCCCTGGGCAGACCGACGGCCGGGCTGACAGATGAACAATGTACAAAAAAAGCCAACAACGTCTAACGGCTTTTATGTCAGAGAAGAAAGACAAGCTGCAGATATGAGAGGCGATGATAGATGACTCAAGGTCAGGGGGCCATTTTGACACGGCGAGGAGTTGTGGCTGGCTGTCAGGAAATGGAGGGATGTGCTGAAGGTGTGTGTGTGTGTGTGACAGAGTTGTTATTCACTTGTATAATGACACCAAATCTGTCATTTTAGTTTAGATACCTGGCTGTTTTTGAGAATTCTGCTGTGCCCCCCCATAAATGTCCTGTCCCACTTCACCCTTTCTCCTATGGGAGAGGTGGGTGTCATTTTTCCTGTCATATCATATCACAATCCATCATATAGTTTCTTATCATTCATATTGTATATTTTTGTTATCCCTTGTATTTATGATGTCTGGATGCACCTGTTAGTGTAAAGAGATTCATGTATTGGCTCTTATATAAAGTTAGATTTTTTTTAACTAAATGTGCTAGCTAAGCTAATATTCCTCCTTTTCCTTCACTAATTTAATTTGTGTAGGAGCTGGAGAGACATATATATTAATTTGGAGGATCTGTTTTTTTGTTTCATGTCAGAAAATAAACAGACATCAGCTCCAAAGATATCCTGGGTTTGGGTCCCACACACACACACACACACACACACACACACACACACACAGAAGGCTGTGTGTGTGTGTGTGTGTGTGTGTGTCTGTGTGCGTACAAGCACAGGGTATTGGAGTACAGGGTCACATATTAAATAGCAATGAAAGTATATCAGGTATCTTTCTCACTTGTTTGGCTGGCTCTTTCTTGACCAATCCAGTGGCAGCGACTATAGTGCCCGCCCCCTCCACGGTCTTCTGGGCCACAGCGGTAACCCCAGTAACCACTGCTCCGCCCACCTGAGACACTCCAGACACAGTTTTACCTGCAACTGTAGAGAGGAAAGAGGAGCGGAGGGAGGCGGAGAGAAGAGGGGAGGTGAAGATAGTCTCTATAGAACCGACACCTGTGGGGATTCACATGATCACATGGTGTAGAATTTCAAACCGTAGTTTCCTCATTTCAAATACTTTTCAATCAGTATTTGCTTCTATTATTTAAAAGTGAAAAAAGTTAATCTAAAAGTTCAATTATTGAACTTTTTGATAAACTTTTTTCAACTTCCATTCTCTCTCTCTCTCTCTCTCTCTCTCTCTCTCTCTCTCTCTCTCTCTCTCTCTCTCTCACATACACACAAACACTTCCTTCTCCTATCACTGCAGCCTTGATGGTTTTCAGTCCCTTTTTTACCCCCAGTGTCTCCCAGTGTAATGTAATCTTAGTGAGCAAAGTCAATAGCGTAACCTCTCCATGTGTCTTTCATCTGCTGAAACTGCTGTAAAAAAAAATGCCGCCCCTTAGTGCACCTTGTCTCTATTTTTCAGTGATATAATTATTATAAGGTAATTGGATCAATCAAATGATCACTTGTTTATGAGTCTGAAAGCAGCACTATTGGTTAAACATAGGGAATTCTGTATTGCTAAACTGAGATAACTTTTAAAACAAAATTCAAAGTTTATGATTTGATTTTGAAGCTTAGAAGTCTGGCTTTTGTTTGCATGTTATTAACACTGACATCTTAGACATATAGCTGATTCATCTTCAGATCGATTTACAATCAGAGAGCAGGTAGGGGCCCAAAGTCTTGCTACTGGACACTTTGACAAGACAAATGTTAACTAACACATGTTGGCTGTGGGGGGGGGGATCGAACTTGTAACCTTCCAGTTACAGGACAGCCAGTGTAACCCTCTAACCATTAGGCCTCCCTGCCCCAAGCGCTGCTGTCTCGTTGGTTTCAGCACCTCCCGCAGTCTGCGTGGTGATGCAGTCTAACTACAGGAGTAGACCGACTAATTAATCATGACTTCGCTGCTGTAGGCTGTTGGGGCATCTTCTCTGGCCATCTGGACCTCGAGGACCACCGAAGGAGGATTAGCACTTATCATCTCATAAATCTAGCGCTGGGCGTGCCCCTAGGGCCAGCTGGGCAGAGAAGATATCCCAGTGCGCCATTTATATTAATAAAACATCCTGGCATGTCTTTAACTCATACAAACCCAGCTTCCCATACACTGATTTACTTTGTGGAGGTGTAGCCTACATATAGTACTTGTGTCCACAACAACAACACAACCATTTCCCCAGATGCCTTTAGCAGCCAGTGTCTCCTGGTTTCTCTGCTTGTTATGTGTGAGAAATAGCGAGGTATAGCCCAGGGGGAGCTGGGGGGGAGGCAGGGAAGGAGAATAGTGAAATGTGACACTAACTCACCTGTAGAATAACATCGCTCTCACTGACCACCTGAGGCAGTTTTAACAAAATGCCTCTCACAAAAAACACAAGATCCCAATGAGATTATCCTTTGCGCAATAACCTAGGGATCCATTTCTAGGCCTATAGAAACCTGGATCAGGTTTTAGTGGGAAGGGTGGGGAAGGGGTGAATGCAGATTTTCAAGTCCGTACAGTTTCAGTAGTCCTTTCAGGCTAATAAGGGAATGCAACAGGTGTTTTTCATCCATTTACAGTAATGTACAGTGTTTCAAAATGTATGTTACCTGTTGTGACTCCATCCTTTGTTCTGGTGCCTGCAGAGAAATGCAAGTGAAGCATAATTACTCTCACGGGATACAATTTATTAGAGTAGCCCACTAACTAAAAACAAAAGTAAAAAAAATAAAATAAATAGGCCTAAATAAAAATAAACTGTTGGATTAGCAAGATTAAATGGGACGCTGTTTCATTCAGATTCAGAATAGTGTTAGCAGTGTAGGACAGAATAAAGTAGGCCAAATTATTCACAATTAACAATTAACCACTAATAGCATAAATAATACTAATGGCTGAAACGCTTATTTTATCAATCACTTACACGCCTTCAACGCATCGTGTGCCATTTTCCCCACACGTCTTTTTTTATTTTTATTTTTTTTTTTAAAGTGATATGATCATTAATGAATTGAATTCCCGACACCTACCGACAAAGATAACCCCATCTTTCGTCATCTCAGCTGCTCCAGTCACTCCCTGCTTGGTTTTCTCCGCCGCTGCCACGACCCCATCCTTGGCTTTTGAGAAACCCCTAATTATCGTGTCCATGGCTGCTTGATTGGCTCCCAAATTACAGGCACACACAGCTGTGAAGATGACAAAACAGGCGCCATGAGAAAGCACCGCTGGCTGGGAGCGCTCGGTATTATTGTGAGGGTAAACCGTGTGACAAGACACAACGCTCATGCCACCGCCCTACTTTTCTTTCTGACAGGTTTATCAAGCCTAGATCACCGTCTAAAATACTTGAACTATAGACGAACATCGCTGCTTTAAGCCTGATCAAAACCCCACCTGCAGGAATAGACTAAAGAAACCTGACTGGCTTTCAGATCGTATAACACATTATTATCCACTATCGACTTATTACACACTTTAATGGGGAAAAAAAAGTATTTGTGCAGCGGTAGGCCTGTTCCATTTGCAGTGCGATAAAAAATAAAACCATATCCTTAAATAAACGAATTACCAATTTGTAGGAGGAAGAGAATGAGAGCCGATGGTCCACGCACCTGTTTGCTTTAACTTCCTTTGAGGCGAGAATGTGATGAGTCTTCCGGGATGCCAGTTGAGAGCGGAAAAACCGGTTTTTGTTGTCCCTAAACTACAACTGATGTAACACGGTGTGGTGCCTACACGTACAGATAGACGCTCTACAGGTTGGACGCCTCCCACGCCTCGGTGATGGAGAGACTGGAGTGATGGAGAGCGAGTGATTAAACCCCGTGATGCTGATGCTGAGCTGGAGACAGAAGAGCCGCTCCACTGTCTGTTTGTCTCTCTCTCTCTCTCTCTCTCTCTCTCTCTCTCCCTCTCTCTCTCGCTCACACACACACACACACACACACAGATTACGTAGCTCAAATTGTTTACGTGGGTTGGCGACAACGTGTAGGATCCAGGCTCTTTAGTCATCAATCGGCTGAACTACCAATGACAGTAATTAACGCGTGGTGATAGGCCTACTGGGCTTTTTAGTGTTCCCATATCTGAGTGACGTGTTTTGTTAAGGCTCGTAATGAATTTTGTAAAGTGTACATCTAAATTACAAGGCCTTTACTTGGTGTTAATGCTGGACTCACCTGATCCATCATTGTCTCCCTGACTTTGTTTTAATTGTAGTTTCCCCTGCTAGAGGAAAGGATTCATGTGTTTGATCAAAATTTGGATTTGAAAACATGCTTTTTATTATTCATGTAGTAAATTACGGTAGGATATAATAGTAAATAGTAGCACCATAATTTATTTTGTTTGAGGTGACGTGATATTCTATATTCTTTTTTTCACCTTCCATTTCCTCTCAGCTTGTTCTTTTCCCTCCATCCTCTGTCTTCCCCTCTATCTATTTCTTGTAGATCCTCTTGGGATATCCAGTGTGATGTGTGTTCTCTTCCTGTCTCCATGTGTCTCTTTATGTCTCTCTCTGTCTCTCTCTCTCTTACACACACACACACACACACACACACACACACACACACACACAAATACATGACCTATCTCCCGCTGAACTGTTTCTGTAGAGTAGGTGTTGCACTTGTTACTACTGTGTGTAAAGACTCTGAATCAACTACAGTGTTATATTTGCTCATTTTACTTCTGTGGTTAGGTTCGATTGAGGTAACTACCTTTTCCATACATCACTACCTTGCTAAGACAGTGTAGAACACTGAGCTATCAACTGTGACTAGTCACATCAGATGGGGTATCTGCCCAAAATCAACACCACAACACTTGCATGCCAGTAACATTGATCTTATATGCACCTCTTCCTCTGTGGTAAATTCCAATGTTGTGTCTTTAAATAGGCTCATAGATTTTTGATGCATGCTCGAAATTGAATTGAATACCAAATTATGAATGAAATAAAATACAAAATTGAAATGTTGAATGGTGCTGAACCAAATACATTTCAATCAGGAAAGATTATTTAAAGGATGAATGACAAGTTTTATTGTGTGATAGAATTTACAGGAAAGGCTTAGTGCAATTAGACCCAATCACAAAATGATCATGGAGTCCAGTTGTGAGAGGGGAGATCGACGGGGAGATCGACGTCTTCCTGGATATGAGCGATGGACCCCGGAGCTGGAATCTCCGTCCTGAAGAGCCGGATGGCCTCAGCGTTTCCCTCCGCTACTGTTCTGTCAGTTTCAGAGTCAGGGACCTAGCTGCCAAAGTCTGTTGCCGTGTTTTCTGCCTGTGAGTCATCATCTGCTTTTGCTCTCGCAAACTCAAGGACTATTCTTCCCGAATAGTCCTTGAGTTCAAAGCTTTTGACGGCATATCCAACAGTTGTGTTACTCTATTCATCCCCAAACTACAAACTCTCTTTGCACACAGCAGGAGCACAGGCTTTTTGGCTTGTGACTGTAATAAGAGTAGCGATGTAGTAGTAGATGAGAAAGTCAGCTAAATGCCTTTCTACTGTAATAAGCTTGGACACAACTGATACATTGTTTGTACCTTTATTGATGACAAAGGTGGATTGAGGGGGATTGAGGTTCACCAAATGCAACGTATCTGCTTACAAATCACTGTAATTATCTGGAAAAATCAGTTATCCACACATGCAGTAGATGATAGATGCATTTCACATGCACTGTATGCACTTCAAATGTATTTCAGTCACCTGTAAGTCTACAGTACACCTAAATCATAAAGACTTTGTTAGGACCAGTAAAGAATGACAAGTATGGGCCTAGTTATGAACCCATGAGAATGTGTACAGGTCCTTATTCCAGTTTTCCAGTATTAGTATGCCAATTAGTGAATAAATCATTTGCAGTAAACAGAGAGAGAGAAGCAGTAATCAGTTAAATTAACATCTGGTCCAAACAAGGCTTAAAAACTATACAGTACATGCGAAAACTATGTGAGAACCTTTTAGAGACAGTAGAGTATTTGTAATTTGTACAAGACACAGTTTGTGTACTTTTCCCCATCTCCGCACACACATTCAAATGCATGGCTGGTCTCGTCACGGGGGCAGAGTCCTGCTCCATCATGCTGTCAGTCAGATGCTAGAGAGCAGAACCATTATGGTCCCATGTCATTTGTCTCTGGCTATAGGGGACAGGCGAGGCTCATTACTGTCTGCGCCGGCGAGCCCCGGGCTCACTGCGATGCAGCGGCCACACAGCAGCCAACAGGCTCAATTAGAAGACCTGATGGATTCCACACTGATAATACGACCATCAACCAGACTCTTCTTCAGACTATGTAGAAATCCTCTCCCTTGGTCTGGACGAGTGTTAGCATCACACATGCGACACACATTTCATATTGACCGGTTCTATGTGTTGGCTTCACATTAACGTTGTTGGTGGTGGTGGCGTTATTGTGTTGATTTTTGTTATTGATGTTGTTCTACTCCGGCGCGATTGTGTAAAATTAAATCACAAGACATTAACTGTATCGGTGTTATTCTGTTTGTATGAGATGATACCAACTAGAGGCTTGTAGCCTTTGCTTTGATCATACAAGCAAAAGACAAGAGAGAAGAAGGAGTAGGGGCAGAGGGAGGAGAGAGACAGCGACAGAAATAGAGACAAATAGTGTTGGCAACTTCTAGTTACAAATCCTATCTTTTAAATAAGACACAGAGCTCGCTCACAGCATTGAAGTGATCATGGAATATAGACTGAACAGACCATAACTGGGAAACACACACATGCACACACACACACACACACATATACACACACACACACACACACATGCACGTACTGACATTGACAAACATGAAGTTACTGTCTCACTATCAGTCTGAATTATTTAACCAGACTGTCCTGTCTTAACTTTAACCTCACCTCATGCATATTTACTGCCATGGAATGAACCACATGCATATTAACTATCAAAAAATTGACCATAACTTGACTTGAATGGTGGATCTCATCCAGAACAATGACCTAGTGTGACCTGTATATATACAGTGTTGAACTGATTTTCCAATCTTAAACTCTTCACTTCTGTAATGCCAACCAGCAGTCATCAGAAAGTGAGAAACAAAGAAAGATGCTTGTTTTGAGTTTCATCAACTGAACTTGCATTGCCCTGCAGCACCTTATACTTAGCTACTTAGTCCTTTTTGTTCCTATGTGAAGTGAAAGGCTTTCAGCTTTCCACAGACTTCCCCACGGGGATCAATAAAGATTCATCTCATCTTATCTGAGAGACCGCCTTATGCAGCAGATCCACGTACTGCACGCATGTTGTTTACTCATTTCGCACTGCGGCTAATTAGGGGCATTTCTCAGAGACACTGACATGTTTTTCTATGAGAGAATGTGTCAGGACGGGGAGGGCAGCAGCGCCAGTAAGACTATCAGTTATCTCACCGTCAGCTGCTCTGTGACTCCTACAGATTGTCTGGGTCATTTGCTCCAACATGCCAGTTCTCTATTCTGAGATTATAAATCATATAAAGAATGATTGGTCTGCTGCTGTAAATCATCTTAACAGTGGTCTTTGACAGTCACTATAGGCACTAGTAAATTAGGAGCTGCCTGTCACATGATCTCTAGCGGCTTAGAGAGATACATCAAATAACTGCAGTCTCTTCTGTCACCAAGGTCAATATTTTTTTCATGGGATCACAACCAGAGACAACCAGTAATCAATTATCAGTAATAATTTGCTGCTTTGGGATCATTGTGAGTATTCATGAGCCCCGTTCACTTTCTGGTATCAGCTACTGAAAATCTGTTATATTGAAAAGACAAAGAAATCCCCCTTAAGCAACAGAAATCATCCCTGAAGTTTTGTTGTTTGTTTCCTTTCCCCTCTGCAACCTACTTCTCTGTCCACGACTGGCTTCTACAGCACATTCCAAACCCGGGTGTTCACACACTCACTACAATATTTGGTAATTTTATTACCAAATTTTTACAATTTATTATTGAGGCAGATAATGTCTACCATAACAGGTATTACATATTAGAAAGATTAGATATTATATAGAAAATATTTCTAGCAATCTGTTTTTTTGAATGACTGGTAAAAGTGAAGGCATAGTCTCCGTAATCTCCATCCTTGGAACAGATAACCTCCATCTTTTCTGCAGTTTGCAATTACAGTTTAGTTTTGGGAATCTATTTTTACTGTGTTGCAGTTGAATAAAGCGCTATCATGACACTGCAGTATGTGCATCAAGAGAGGAAGACTGGGGGGTGCACACTGACCAGTGAAGCAGAAAGACGTTTGTATGGATAAAGACACATCAAAACCTCAGTATGACAGTGCAGCTTCGCCCCGCTGTCACCAATACTCACACAGTAATTGGTGTGTGTCTGTTCGTCTTTCTCTCCTTCCTTCCTTCTCTCTCTCTGTATGTGTGTGCGCGTGCGCGTGCGTGTGTATGATGACCAAAAAAAACCAAAAAAAACTTCACAGTAAAACTTTTATTATTTCTCTGGTCTGACCTCATTAAAGATGTACTGGCTGAGTTCTACTGTTGCAAAGGGACTGAGGGTGGTCTGATCTGAGAATGTAGATGGGCCGGAGGGTTCGAGAGCTTTTAAGTCCATAATGTGATATATTTAAAAGGAATGGAGAGCAAGACCTGCAGCAGACAGGTCTCCTGATGATGAATAGTTTGCAAAGTTAAGGATAATTGAACATTACACAGTTCAAACTCTTGTTTTAACATGTTGGTTGTGGCATGTAGTTGAATATTATAAGTTATTCTGTAGCAGTTGATGCCATCCTCTCCATTTTCTTAGCAAGTGGTGAAAATAATAAATCAGTGGTCATTCTGTCACCCATTAAGTAATGTACATAGATGCACCATCAGTTTATCTATCTAAAAAATGTATCAATCCCTCCTATTGATATCAGGACTGTTTGATGTTGTTTAGTGTTATTGTATCTTTCTTCATTTTTGAGAGGAGGGTGACACAGGAGTAGACTTTATTTAAAGGTTGCTGGAAGGTGTTCTGATGAAGAGGATGCATATGAGGATACAGTATGTTAGAGGCTAAACCAAACTGAATGGCTGCAGTGTCTCATCCTAGCTCATTCAACTCAAAACTGCTGTCCTTTCTGTCTCTTGGTCTTTTTGTTTTCTCTGCGCTTGCTCTCTTTCATTCACTGTTTTCTTTTCTTTCTCCTTCATTTGTTACATTTAGAGAACATTCAGAAGACAACATATTGAGGTAGGTTTTCAAATATTTATTTAAAGGTGCAATGTGGAGCATTTTACCATCAGTATATCATTGCCACATTCATTTTGAGACATTAGTGTAATTATAATAAACAAACAGACCATCAGCAAAAACACTGGCAGCTTTTACTGGCCTCTACTCTGCATTTTGAGCCACTAGGTCAGATTTCACAGGGAATATGCTGCATTTCTTTATGGCAAAGGGAACTTGCTTTACAACACAAAACTCATCCTCTAAATTGAAAGAGAAAGCAAACACATTTATGGCAGGGAGGGAGAGAAGGGGACAAGCAGTAACATCCTCTTTGCAACAATGATTTTTATGCCTCCGCGCCGGCGACAGCCGTGGCCGGAGGCATTATGTTTTCAGGTCGTCTGTCCGTCCGTCCGTCCGACTGTCCCATTCTTGTGAACGCGATATCTCAGGAACGCCTTGAGGGAATTTCTTCAAATTTGGCACAAACGTCCACTTGGACTCAAGGATGAACTGATTAGAATTTGGTGGTTAAAGGTCAAAGGTCAAGGTCACTGTGACCTCACAAAAGATGTTTTTGGCCATAACTCAAGAATTCATATGCTAATTATGATAAAATTTCACACAAATGTTTAATAGGACAAAATGATGAAGTGATGACATTTTATATCCAAAAGTTCAAAGGTCAACTTCACTGTGACATCATAATGTTTTGCTTACCACTGTAGCTGAGAAAACGATCTTGGGTCATTCTACAAAAACGGTGGAAGTGCTGTCACTTACTTTTGCAGACACCAAAATCCTTTAAGTTGACCTAATAATCACATTAATTATATATGTCCAATAAATAAAGACTGTCCTTGCAATGATAAAACAAAGTTTATTGGCAGAGGCATACAACCGCGAGGCGGCTATTTCTAGTTATTCTTATTTTGTGAAACATTACCTCCAAAAATACCACTGCCGTAAGAAGGAGGCTACCAAGTGCCTCAACCATGGTCTTATGTCTTTATGGTAATTATACATGGTATCACAATTAAAGCTCCTGTAGGCAACTGTGGAGAAATGAGCAAGAATTTGAAAGTACACAACAAAAAAATCCCCTCCTCCCTCTCTGCTCCCTCCCTCCTGTAACTCCTCCCTCCAACCGAGGGTCAGGCTCATGCATGAGAGTGGCTAACTTAATAAATTCAAAATCTTGTCAAAGTCTAGTTGTTCTTAAAACATTTGCTAGCAAAAATAATTTTTGTCATCATAGATTAGCCATTGCAGTTACAAACATAGATTGTGATACAAACATTGGTGAAGCGAGGTTCACACACGTCTCCTTAGCACTGGGGAAACTTGATAAATTCCAAACTTTATCTTTTCTCTGAGTATTAAGGCTTTACATGTATTACTGATCAAATCTATGTACATTTACTTGTTGAATTAAAGTTGTATAAAGTGGCATAATCAGATGATGTCATTGTTGAGGTATTGCAAGGAGATGCACACACCTCATGTAGGGAGTCTACTCAAGTGGCTTTATTTTGTGTTTATCCCCTGTTGCTGTCTCGTGGTTATATTATGGTAGTCAGGTGGTATTACTGTAATAAAAATACAGCATAATACTTTGAATGCATGCAGTAGCTATTGTTCCATGTTTAAGCATCAATTAAAATGTAGGCTACAACTACAGAACTACTGTAAAAGTTATATCATGAACTGCAGAGAATTGAATAATATAATATTAAATGATAGCTTGGCATAGAGTGAATGGCAGGCTCCTCATCCACAATGGGACTCAGGTAAGCTACTGCATGAGAGTGACATAACAAGTTTATATAAGTCTTATAGGTATGTGCTGACGTAAGTGTGGAGCTTGAATCGGACAGTGAACACAGGCAATTATGGTATATGGTTCATTCACTCATAAGTTGTTAATGCTCTGAGGTAGTTGGCTGACTTTATAGCGGAGCACATGTTAAACCCGTTAGACCAAATGTGGGAGTTCCAGGTGCGTAAATGTTTGACATAAAGTTTATTACTCCCGGGTCCAAATAACGAACACATTAGATATAAGGTATAACGATACATTAGTATGCATGACTGTACATAAGCTCTGGGTCCACTAACCTGAGCATGTATATCTACAAGTTTCTGTTCAAATTACAGTGCATAAATCAAACAAAATGACTTAAATGAGTAACTGAAATCATTCTCACATTCTGATTATAGTGAGTACAACTAGGGAATTCCCTGTTTGTGTTAGCTAGGCTGAACACCCTCGTGATTCGTTCCATCAGTTAACTCGATTGACATAAACTCAAATTTACACTATTTATGCAATATTCCGCTTAGTTTTAACATGGGGCTTATTCGACACTGGACCGCCATGAAAACCAGAATATAAACTACTCATCAAGATCGGATGCAGCTGGACGAGTTTGTAGCCTTTGGATTTTTACTTCCCATTCATTTGAATGAGGCCACGAAAATAGCCTGAAATCTTATGCATGCTGGGATAGGCTCCAGCCCCCCCATGACCCTGAATAGGAATAAGTGGGTAAAGAAAATGCATGAATGAATGAATGAATGAATGAATTAAGTTTGTGGTAATGACAATCTTAAAGTCTGTCTTTCAGACTTTGGGGCCTATGACTGTGATGTATAGTCCCTTTTGCAATTTTAAGTGTGGCTAAAACCAAGCTCATTGTAGAGACTGATGAGTAACTTGTAAATAGGAGACATGTGGGGTTTTTTTCTGGCTTAATAATAATAACAATAATAATAAAACACAAAATATAACAGAAATGGCATTTTTCCCTATGTGGATATCAAGCAGTTATACCAAGTGTTTAAAATTTGGTAAAATGTGTCATTTTGTCACCATAAATGTAAGCATTTGGGGTCACAGCCACCCTCCAATAAGGTGGCAATTAAAAATAAGATCTTCCATTTTGAACCCTTATCATAGAATCACCTGCATTTAAACCATGTGTTGCTGCTATGTCAATGTGCCTGACTGTGCCCCATCTTTGTTCAGAGATCAATTATACTCAGCGTATCTCATATAAAGTGAGTGGCACACACATTGCAATTAAAGCTACTGAAATAACAATTGTCTTTAAGCAATCTTAATAACTGAATATTGGTGTACTGTGTGTGGTGCATCTGTATGTCACTGAAATGTGCTCTTTGGTATGGATTTGTTATTTCAAGTAGTGTAGTGCCACCTACTGTACGATGTGTGCTACAGCCGGTTGAACCCATTGACGCGGAGAAGAGCAGAAGAACCAGAGTTGTTTAAAGCCAGACAGCCGACGGCACAGTGATGAAATCAAGGCCATTCTCATCAGACACAGGAGGATGTGACTCTGCCTGTATTTGAATTGTCTGATTGACTGTAGGCTTGTCCTGAGGAGTAAATTCTGGGCCAGCAATTAGAGAATTTCCCCATCAAGACAGTAAGACGTTCGAATAAAAGCTGCCTCGCTGGAAACATCAGGGGGAGAATATCTTTCCAGCATTGTGAGGTTTTTATGATGATATGATGACTTTACATTACTTCACTTTGCACTACAGTACTATCCTCTTATGTTTTTTATTATTTCTTTCATCCTAATTTGTGTTTTTCTATTTTTAACTGAATCTTTTTATTTTTATTTTCTATTTATCTTTGTGAATATATGTTACTATTCTTTTTATTGTTACTATTCTTTTTATACTGAGAGGACCCAGCATACAAGCATACAAGATCGCTGGGAATAAAACAGGCAAAAGCCGCCGTTTAGATTGCCCATGCAATCACTGTAGGGCTGCAACGTCCAACATTGTGTTGAATGTGGTTGATTGAAATGGCTGATTGAAAAGTTGTAATCACTGAGGCGTTGTACTAGAAAAATATATTAAATAAAAAATAATAAATGTGAACAAATATGATATTACACGTTTGCAGTATTGACTTGCACGTTTGCAAATATTTTCTGTGACTTGAAATTCAGACCATGGGCGTGTGAATCATTTTCTGTGAGTGTAAATTCCATCATGCACAAAAACAGAATCATAATTTCAGTACTGGAATCATTACATTCACACTGCCAAAAAACTGCCAACACACACACACACACACACACACACACACACACACACACACACTCACAACCACCACTCTCTCACTATGATTTAATTTTCTTCTCAAGGCTTTAATTATCTTGTCATTCATACATTTTGATGTTATACTGTTTTGTTCATTGTTGTATCTGTTGTTATCTAATTAAGTTGTGTCTTCTTGAATTTTGATTTTTTTTGTTTCACTTGTTCACATTTTTATATGTCCCTTAATTATTTTTTTTTATCTCAACCATACCATATTTTTTTACTCTTCTTTCTGTGTTTTATTATTGTGCTTTATCAGTTTTCACATCTCCCCCTCTACATTTTATCCCTGTGACACATCCCTCTCCATAACGGCCTACGTACAAACAGCCACTCTGGCTGGTTTGCCTGGACGTTGTCTGTGCTTTGAATCATTAGACACTTGGCAGACTGCAGGGCAAAGGACTGTTAGTCACTCCATGGGCGTTGGTATGGTATAATCTAAAACTGGGTGCAGCAGCAAGAGATGAAAAGGTGCTGTTCTGTATTGTCTCTGTGCTTTATTTCATTCATTTTTTTGTTTTGCAGAATATTTGGAGTAGAAGGAAAGCTTATTTGAGTAAAGAGGCAACTAAATGAACTACTTTGTGTCTTAAACTGTTGACTGTGAAAGGGACCATCAGTGTTTTGATGAGAATGATCCTCCTCTGAGGATGATCCAGCCATCTATTTGTTTGTCATAGGCTGCTTTTTCATTTGTAAAATAGCTTCACATCTTATTTTGCATGATTTGATTCCACAGGGTGTCTGAATGCCTAGCTGAGATATTTTCAGTTCAGTCAGTGAAGACTATTTTCCCTCATATATCTTCCGTGAGTCATACAGGCAGTGTAGTTTTATGAATTTACCCACTGTATCAGTCATCTCTATAAGGGAGTGACACCTAGAGACTATGACTAAGATAATCACAGTAGTGGGGTGAAACAGATCAACCCATACCTTAAGCAATATTTCTTCAAATCGTAGTTCTTCCCTCTCCCACCCAAACATGGTTTCACGCATTCTGATTTCAGTGGAAAATTACTTTAGCTTCATGCAACTATTCAGACAATAAACAATTTAATGTAATCCAGATGGTATGAATTTCCAGGAATAGGGTCAATATTCCCATCTGGATTTATACAGGTGGACGACATTATCCAAACACCAACACACCTCCCACAGTCACGGCTCTGGTGGCTCTGTTTGGGTGTGAGTGCATTTCTTTGGCCCACTTTCCCTTTAGAGGCAAAGCTGACTACTGTCAATTTCTTAAGTCTGACCGATCACATTAATTTCATGGTGAACTTATTTTCCTTATGACATGGCATGACATGACATGATATCCACAGTGACAATTGGAGTGCCTACTCAGACAAAATGTCACTAGAGGGCACCCCAAGACACCAAAACAGCATACAGTGTCACTTGAAGCTTGGCTGAATGCAGTTGTCCCTACACACATGCAGCTAAACAGTGATCTGGCTTGTCCTTGCACATACCTGTGTGCATTATGTGACTATGTTAATCAGATTTTACATTTACAGTTTATACATTTAGCTGATGTTGTTATGCAGAGCAATTTACAATAAATACAACAGCAGAATAAGCTCAAATTCCTACAACATTACAAGTGGGCCTAACCAATAGTCAGAAACACAGATAATAACAAAAGACGGAACAAATATTTCTGTATCTGTAGAATGGTCATATATGATAGAGAGGTGCTAGGTAAAGAAATGAGCTGAGGAGGAAAGTTTGAAGTTTTTTTTTTTTTTAAGAAAACAGGGGTACAAATACAAACAAATAGAGGAAAATACTGAAGTTAGGAGATATAGGAGAGGGAGATGTGCATCAGAGGAGATCAGGAAGTACAATATGTCTTAGAAGAGATCTTTGGAGTGATGAGTCAATTGTGTAGCAGTGATGTGGGCCTCACACAATAGTTGGTTGTCCAGGATCACACCATGACTGTCGGCAGTCTGGGCAGGAGTGGCGGTGTTATCAGTGATGATAGGGAGGTCTTGCGGAGGACAGGATATGCAGGGAAGAGCAGCTCGGTCTCAGCGAGGTTGAGCTTGATGTGGTGGGCAGACATCCAACTAGAAATATCACCTAGGCAAGCAGAGGTGCATGCCAGAGGAAGGAAAAGAAAGAGAAAGTTTAGTGTCATCAGCATAGCAATAGTAGGAGAAATTATGGGGTGTGACTGAACCCTGGAGAATCCCAGAGGAGGGAGGGGGTGTATACGGTGAAGACAGAGGTTTCCTCCACAATACCTGATCTGTACAGTCTGGTAGAGAGTGCAGATTCAGGGATCCGCAGGTCAGCAAGGGTGGCAATCTGGTTCATAACTAAGGTTCAGTGTTGAAGACCTCAAGACTCAGAATTTCCACTAATCTTCTTCATACTCCCACTGAAATTGATTCTATGTCATCTGGTGTCAATGGTAACTAATATAAACTAATAGTAATAATTACTAATTGATTAACTATTGTTTACTTCCAATACCGAAACACAACCGAAACACAACCAAGTGAACAGTGAATGTTCTAGAGGAACAGGATTAAACCAAAAGTACTAGTCTGATATGGTGTATATTACCTAAATTCTCTCATATAATACTACATTTTGTGAAAGCATCAAAATACCAGGGAGGTAAAACTCAGTGGGCGTGATGGCTGATAACATGAAAACAGCTTTGTAGCCAATGTAATCCAGGGGCATGAACTTGATGAGAAGTGAGAGTGGGATTTGGATTAAGATAGAGCCGTACCACTGCTGCACGCAAGTATGTTTAGTCCTTCCTCAGTAAAAGGAACTGATACGGCTCCTCTAGGGGTCTTATCAGATGTATGGCACGGCCTGGCATGTCCTGGCAGCAATTTAGGGCAGCTGTTGTAATCCAAATACAAAGTTACGAGAATCTGCGAAAGTGCTGGGTGACTCATCTCAAAACCGGTCCAGTTCAGATTGATGAGATAACTCAAATTCATGCTCAAGTGAGATCTGGTTTTCTGATGTGGTCTGTCACTCTGCACATGAAGGCGTTTCAGGACCAGTGTTGCGTGCTAATTAAGCTGAAAACTGATCATGAGATGTCAGTTTTTCACTGTTTTTTCATAACTCCAACATCATAAAATTGAGAAAGTAACATCTTAGCTGAGATGTTACTTGTATTACTTGTGTACAATCTCAGTTTCCACAGTAATTTATCATTTTTAGTGATTGCTCAAATTCCTGATGAAGATTTGAAGAAATACACATGATATAAATTACTTCCTCAGATTATTTGTCCAATAAAATATGTCCAATAAAATATTCAGTTTTGTTTTTCATCATGTTTCTAAAGAGGTTTTAGGATAAACCATTCAGAATGAGAGAAGCATACTGCACAGTGACACAAAAAGGAGACACCACCCTTTTTTTGTAAGACTGAGAAGATATCTCAGTGAGCAACTAATTCCTTTTCCTTGTATTCACTTTTGGCATTAATTTACTTAAATTCAAACAAAATAATGGTAAATAAAGCCGTGCACTGACTGTCAGCTTTGCAACTCGAGAGGCTGTTGCACACCCTGGACACAGTGACTAATAATCTATGAGTATTAGCTGTGTGGATGGCTGATAAGTAGACACTCCAGACTGTCCTGAATCCTGAAGAGACTCACTTGCACACTGTGACTATTAAAATATGTTTTCCTTCCTCTGCCCACAATGATAGCTTCAAAGCAGCCGGGGTGGAAAGGGAAGTTATGAAGTTATCGAGGGAAGGGCCCTGCTTTCTGCACCAGCTTGATGGATGAATGGCTGTACATTCAGCTGGGACTCAACTTCTATTATTTGGCATATCCCAACAACTTGGATCAAGACAACCTCATAGACCAAGCACAAAATCTTTGGCTCTAACTCATCAAGAGTTTCTAGTTCAAAACTTCTCCATTAATGGTGAGTAGATGAAGATATAGAGGACAGCATGAGGAGACGAGAGAGAGAGAGAGAGAAAACGGGAAGAACTATCAGTCCGGTCCACATACAGGACTTGAAGCTCGGGGAATACCGAACTATCCCTGGAATATTTCATACCAAGTCCAAAATCTAAAGCAGCTTGCATGTGAAAATTCCAGTGACTTAAAAAAATCAACAATCCCAACTGAATTACCTTCACCTGGAACCCAGAGCTTTTGTTACACTGCCAAGAGCTTGATGAAGCTCGCTCACAAATTTGAACATGACAGTGAAAACATCAGATGTCCATTAAGTGTCATGGTAACCTGTTGCAGGTCGTTTAGCTTTGCTGTTGATTAGCTGCTGTGAAATCAACAAGACACGCCAGTTACAATTGAAACCAAATGAAACCTTTTGGACTAAGTATGTTGGTCCACTCCCGCCCTGACAACACACACACACACACACACACACACACACACACACACACACACAAAAACATGAACACATGCACACACACGCACGCAAACACACACACACACACGCGCACACTACACTGTGGAATTGAATCTGTGTAGTGCCAGAGGTAGGCCGGTGTGGTTTGGTGCTCTGGATCTGTGGTTTCCAACGCTCTGTGAATATATTGGAGCATGCAGACTGGATATAATCTCTGGCAGGGAAAGAGACATTTTTACATTGACCTGCTGCTGCATAACATCCCTGTTTTATGAAAAAAAAAAAAGTTGTTTCACATTACCCAGCAACAATGAAAGAGGATCTAAGGTGAAATATTTCTTGTCACAACTTGTTTTGTAAAGTTATTACAAACAGTGCAGGATCTGTTCATCAGTTTAAGACTAAATTATCTAATTTAAGATGTTGATTGTTAATCATCTCTGACTTTTGAATATAAATTGTTACTATAAAGCTCCTTTAGATTAGTACGCACATCTGCCTTGGCCCCAGAACTTACTGTAACATTTACGTTGAAGCATGAGGTGCTTCAGCCACTCACCCCGGTTTGCGATATTGCATGTGTGTGTATGTGTGTTTGTGTGTGTTAGTGTTGGTGTTGGAAGAGATCCAGGCCTGCAGATGGCCCTGGTTTGTGTTTGCAATGAATGGCTGCAAGCCTCACACCTCCCAAGTGACCATGACAAAACGTGCACGCACACACACACACACACACACACACACACACACACACACACACACACAGCTCCATGCAGACTGACTCTTCTCCAAGGGTCGGGTCAGAAAAATCCCCCGAAGTCCACAGAGAGTTGAGGCCTTGTGGTTTCACTAAGTAGATATGTGCTGCTTTGACGCTGCAGCCAGGACCGGATGATTTAAGTGACATGGCATAACGTATCAATCTATAACAGAGCAAGGCGGATCTGCAGTATGAATTAGATTGTTTGAAAGTTTCCAATCTAGTCAAGACAGATACACTATAAAGCCCAACAGCAGTACCATTTTGGACTCCCTTCAGATCCAGCTACACCCGTGCCAGACTGTAATGTGTTGTGTCTGGGCAGGGCCACAACATCTCATTGGCTGTAGCTCCTCTCAGGTGAACTCACGTGTATAAATAGAAATAGCGCTCCCTTTATATAAAGCTTCTGACTCATACATGACACTCGCAAGCTTGAGCAACAGCAGGAGTTTTACAGTGGAAAGGCGAAAGGAGTCAAGCAGGTCGAAGAAGGTAAATGTACCTGGTTTCACCTGCGCAGAATACCTGGCCGGCAGCCACTACTATAGCAACAACAACAACAACAAGCCAGGAAAGCCTTTGGACTTCCTGGGAGATCCCCTGGAATGCAGGCTCAAGTGTGGGCCAATGTTTGTCGACTCAGGAATGTTGCCTGGGCGACGGGAGGCCGTGCGGAGGGAAGCCCCTTATCTGCTGACTTTGTCATTCAACCGTTGTCACGGTGCAAAGGCTGCTGAGGTAGAGATGAAAAAAAAAAAAAGGAAAACACACACATACACACCTTAAGGTTGGGCTATATGTGTGTGTGTCACCATGGAGATACTCTACAGTGTTTGGGTGGAGCATACACTTCACTTCACAGGGTATGAATGGTTGTAAAGGAGGGAGAGAGGGAGAGAGAGAGAGAGAGAGGGCGTCCCTTGGCCTTGAGTCAGAACTGGTAGACTTACACTTTCAAGCAGGCACTCCAAAGACCCAGATTCATGAATGAGCTTCCGACCATGGGCTTGTTTACCTCTGTGAACGACAGGGAGGGTTGGATTCAAAACCTCACTCAGAATGTGGAATGTGATTGCGACACGACTCTCTCTCTGCAGTACCGTCAGTTCATGCTTTGTTTGGCGCTCAGTGAATCTCATGATGACTTCAAATGGGGATTTTTTGTGTGTAATGCAGTCAAATGAATAAGAAATTCATTTCAGAATACATTTTTCATGATGATTTATCATAATTTAGACAATGGGTTGTCACTTACTGGTACTTGATCTTACTTTGTCTACCTATTTGCATACATTTACACTTGGAAACTTGGATTTCTATATCCATATCAATATTTCCATCTCTCCTATATACATCATATGATGACAGGGCAGTGTAGGGTAAAATATTACTTCATCTCAGTATGCTGCATTCCCACTGTAATGAAGCTAGACGACATAGAGATTTGCTTGTTCATTTGGCTTGATCTTCTACATTTGGACAATTTGCTCATGATCAATCATTCAAGAAGGGAGTTTTCAAGACAAAACTGCACCAAGGTCTGAGATTTGCCTTAAACTGCAAGACCACATTCTTGACCTGAGGACATGGGAACGTCACCAACAGCTTAGACTACAGCTGCAAAGCTGAGTTTGCACTTCAGGATGGTGATTTCTGAACACCTGTCATCAAACCCAAAACAGTCTTTTCAGTTATGTTTCATCGTCAACATTATGATCTCAACATTATGATGATATTTCAAATAACTCAATGCTACAATG
The DNA here is from genome assembly GCF_046629955.1 of Centroberyx affinis. Lineage (NCBI taxonomy): Eukaryota > Metazoa > Chordata > Actinopteri > Beryciformes > Berycidae > Centroberyx > Centroberyx affinis. The sequence goes on along the minus strand of NW_027279037.1, from coordinate 340,578 downwards.
AAAGTATGTCAGGCTCTGTCAGTGATTAGCACTGAGCCAGCTGAGTTTCATTCTCAGTCCTTTACTCAGTGTGGAGTTTGCATGTTCTCCTTGTGTTCGAACGGGGTTCCTCTCACAGTTCAAAGACATGCAAGCCAGGTGGATTGGAGACTGTAAATTTCCCATAGGTGTGAGTGTCTGTCTATCTGTTTTAGTCCTGCAGTGGACTGTCAACCTATCAAGAGTCTTCTTCTGCCCAGTATAGCTCGGATCCAGACCCTGCAACCCTGAAAAAGATTAAGTGATAGAAAAATTAATGCATCTAAATTCAGATTTGGATAGTGATTTTAGTCATTTTTTACTTATTTTTTATTATTAGTGAAGATAGACAGGAAAGATTGGGGAGATTTGATAATTTTTTTTTGTCTTTTTTGCTTTTTAGCAATTCTCCTCCCTTCCTGTCAAATAAAACTGCCATTCTCTCCTTAACTGATATCCCATTGGTTTACACTTTTGAATGATCCCTCCCCACGTTATGTCCCGCGCCAATATTCTGTTTCAACAGGAAATGCATCACATTAAGGAAGCAAGACACAGTTTCATTATGACTTTAACTAGTGCAACTGCCAACTATTTTTGACTATAAAAGAAAAGAAGGAAATTGCATTTTTTCATCCTTTTAGTTTTTAATTACTGATTTAATTGTCAAGGTTGTACATGTCAGGCATTACAAAATAACTTTTATTTAGTTTAAGTTTACATACAACAGAAAGTTAGTGTTCCTTCCACATTTTTCTGTGAGGAACCCAATTACAATTGTTTGGTCCAGACTGTATTCGCTGACAGGCTGGACACTGCATCAAGAAGACAGAGTTAGAAGACAAGTTAACATTCCTTGCTCTTCTTCATGTGAGAAACTCAGATAGGGTTATTTGGTTTGCGTTTACATCCAGACTCGAGTGTCTGGCAGGCAGCTGTCAGAGTGTGGGCATTATAAACACTGTGAACATTTGTTTCACTTCATTTCAAATAAAATACATTTTTTGTTAACATCCTAATCTGTGGTGTTTTTTGCAGTCATGTGATTTTGTATTGTATGATATTGCAGATGTAGATATGACCCTTTACCTCTATTTACTCTTTTTACTCTTCTCCTTCTTCTTCTTCTTCTCCCCTTTTCTCTCTGCTGATATGTGCCTTGGATTTCACCTGCATGGCTTCTGTTTTTCTCTCATTTACAGCTTTTTGTCCCTATTTCACAATCTCCTTCTGCCCTTCAATCTTTCCACCAAGTGCTTTATCACCGGTCCCTGTGTCATTTAACCTTCCGACAAAGTTATTAATTTAATTAATGTAATGATGATCTTAAACAGAGAGAAATCAAATAATGTATATGATGTGAAGTCTTGGAGACAGAGAGACAGAGACAGAATGACAGGAGTGCATAGACAATACTTAAATGACTTCTCTGTTTCTCACTGTCTTAAAAATAAATAAAACTCTTTACCCCTTGTTTCTGTGTGTTTGAGCTATAACTTTATCTGTCCTCTTTTGTGCCAGATGGAGCATTAGAAAGGGGCCCGGCATCATACAACACTATGCGCTCATTAAAACTCACTATCCCTTTCTGGGATAGTGACTCCTTGTGGGTTTTTTTCTCCTTTAATGTTCTGTTCTCAAATTGAATCAAATGTTGTATGGACTGGACTCGATCAGACTCAGTGAGTCAAATGACTTCAGCCTGTGGGTTTAAAGTAAGAGACACACGGAAGACCAGAAGCACTTGGTTTTTGGCTACAATACTGCAATCCCTTTTCATGGTCGAAAGCATATTTTTGATATCAGTACATCAAAAAACGAATTCTTGGCTTGATCAGACACAAAAGCCTGTCCCGTGTTGGAAGTCAAGGCAGCCATGATCACTTTAGGAGGCTGGAGACTTGTTTTGAGGCTCACGCTGAAAGGACTTTCATGTAATTTTTCTTGGAGCTCTTCCCAACATGTCTTGGCCAGTTGTGCTGCAATACCTCAAACCCTGAAACCTTGCAACACACCACACCAGCATGGACTCTGACGTGAATTAACACAGCTGGAGGGGTGAGGCCTTTTTTTGTGGAGTGTGAACTATGACTCATCTAGCATTGGACTTGAATTGTATGGTTTTCTCTGATGTAAACTTTCATTTGCATACAGCAGTTATGAAAATTTAACTGCCGTCCTTGTTTTAGATTTCTTTTTTTACAATTACCTGGAGGGATATGTAAACATTTACTTACAAATCTTTAGTGATTATTTGCTAAACCATTGATCAATATTACACCATGTCTTCCTATGGAGTCCTCAGGAAGAGACCCTGTTGGACAGCCAGATACATCGAGTGACCTTTCCTTTGATAAACAACATTTTAGGATGCCAAGACACTTAATCAATTTGGATAATGTTAATATATGCGTTGAAATATTGATTAGGATGATCTACCTCCTATGAGGAGTAGCTCGTTAAAAAACATAATCCCCTGAGCATCCAGCTAGCTGACAAAGACCAGACGGGGTGTTTATGCTGAGGTTGACCTGCTGAATTAAAGATCAACAAAAATCAAATTTACCCTTAAATGAGCATCAATGATTTATGCCTAAGTCGTGCATTTATAAACAAAGTTTTCGAATTATGTATTTATTTTTTGAAACGGACAGTATGTTCTTTCTAAATTTTAATAAAAGAATTGAGATTGAATCTATTATAGATTTCTCTTCTGAATAGAACCAGGCAATTTTATATTTGTGTCACATTCAAATCATCTTCTACTATATTTTTTTGTGGCAGTGAACCCTGTGACTCATATCACCATATCAATTACACCTCAGTCTACAAATGACAACAACTGTGCATTATCAAGTTCAAGTTCCTTTTATTGTCATTTGGGCTGGAGAAATAAACAAATAGCAGACAGAAAACAAATAATGAAGACAATTTGAAAAAGTCATTAAATGTTTATGTGGCCTGATTAGGACAGTGGATTAAAAAAGGAGATGCTCCCACATTTATTCAACTATTCAACAATGTTTCGATCCCAAGTCTTCATCAGGTACAGTATGTGTTATTTTGAGCTGCTGTCCTCCAGCACCTGCTAAACACCATATTGGGATGTGTGTATATCTCTCCTCTCTTTCACTGACAGTACACTAAGATAAAAACCGTCTCTGATGCCTCTGCACCCTCCTTGACGGCAGCAGACTAAACAGTTTGCTTGCTGGATGGGATGGGAAATGTCCCTAACACTGTTTTTATCCTTCGTGTGGCACCGGGCGCAGTAGATCTCTCTCAACCGAGGGAAAAGGGGGCACATGTGATCCCGCTTGCAGTGAAATATCAATGGCAAGATGGTGCTGTGAAAGATGTGCTGTAGCTTGTGATCTATTGAGGGAGTTCTCTCCAAAACAGGCCGAGCTGGTTTCTCAAAGCGGTGATGGACAATGGATCCTGGGAACATGAGTGTGGTGTGTGAATCCCTTCCTGCAGCTGCATACACACACCCTTGTATGCTTCAGTTGTAGCTGTAAAGACGGATGCACACAAGGTAATGCACACACACACACTCAATTTTACAGACGTGTGCGTGTTTTCCATGACGACAGCGAGGGAATCCTGTGACGCAGCTCCGAGGATAAACCTTTCCCTTTTTCTCACAATGAAGACATAAAGACAATTAATGTTTTTGTGCTTGACATAAAATTACCTGTTTCTGGCATTATATTCAAATGTCTGACATTCTGACTGAATCTCTCAATCAGCTGTTAATGTATTGTGATTTTAACTACAGTCTAGCACACCTTGACCTAACTTTGCCTCTTTAATGACCCGACTCAAGTTCTCTTGGTAATTCTAGTGTTACAGGACTGATCTAACATTATGGTGGATGCTCTGCCGGCCTCAAGTCATGGATGACTGACAATTACAGCTCTCATTGTATTTCCTACAGTTTTGTACAGTATTTCCCCCCCCCGGCCTTGTCCTTTCTGTCCCGGCTCCCCAGCCGCCTTCTGTCCCCTTAATCAAAGCTGAGTAAGATTTAGAGAGGAGGTAAACACTCTGGTTTTATGATTGGGCCCCTTCTTACGGCGTGGCCTGTATAATTGAAAAGCCCTCAGTAACTATTTTAAGACGCTAGTGGGAACAGGCTCCCATGTGTGTGCTACGGCTGGGAATGGGAATGGGGCTCTCTCTTTTTCTCTTGCATTCACTGATTGCTATAAGAGTTTGGTCTGTCTCTGGATTGTTCTATTCTATGATTACCATACTGTATTGAATATGGCCACACCTACAGAACATCAAAATAAAGCTTAAACCAAATACTGTATCTGCTGTCTCACCAAGGCAGCGATCTGTCTGTCAGTTGTTTTAAAAAAGAAGAAAGGAGAGTTTCACAATCAAGAGAGGAAAAGAAGTTGCAGAGTCACAACTGGCTGCGTGTTTTTCAACAGGTTTTACTCAGACCATCTGCTCTTCACACCGCTCCACAATCCCTAACCGCCAACATCCTGCAAACCAAAATTAACGTTGTTTCACTGTGAGTAAAAAGTTTAAACAAACAGAAATATCAGCAGTCAGCGTCTTCTCTCTGCCCCTGAGTGGGCCACAATAGACTCTTTGTTCAGTTGAAATTATAAACTCTTATTTTGGACTTTGCATGTGTGCGTCAATCTGTGCCTTGGGCATTGTGAGGACAAATAAGTAAGTGCAATTAAGTGTTCTGAAAAGACATTAAATATGGCGGACTTTAGACATGTATTATGAAATATGATAAATATAATGACCATTTATTTTATAAGAATTTTGTTTGTGTATGTAACAAGCCATATCAAAGTATTTTTATGTTTATTCAAGTACTTCTTTACAAATAATTTGATAGCATTAAGGAGGGCATAGAATCTTAGGAAGACAAAAACTAAAGAGTGAGTTAGGACAGAATTTTACAATTAATCAATTGATCAATTTAAGTTGTCAAATTACTCTTCGACAAGGGTAGGGTAGAGAGGTAGTCTGAAAACAATTGGGTAACACTTGACAACCATTGGGAAAGGCATACAAAGGTGGGGCTTCCCCCACATATCCCACCAATCAAAGAACTAGCCCATCAAACTAGAACCATCCCATCAAACTAGCCCATCAAAATGGAGCAGGGTATGTCCATGAGTAATGCAGTAAGGCGTGCCAGAGCTTTATATCTGATGGCCAATTGGAGGAACCTGTGGGGTGTACAAAAGACTTTTTTATGGAAGAATGAATGAATGTAGCATGGGACAAGCAAATAATCCCCAGATCATGGCAAAGTGCAGGACAGATTTATTGCTAAAAGTGAAGGAATCATTAAAAACATGTCCTGAATGAGGAAGGAAAGATCTTTTTTAGTGTGATTTCACAGACAACCTGCCCAGAAAGGTACCAGCTAATTGACACGTCAATATAAAAAGCAGGAATACCAGACTTGTCTTGAGTGTTTAGAGCAGACAGGCAACATTTGGCATCACATTCAACCCACCAGAAGAGTAAACACATTTGGCTCAGTATCACTAAAGCTTCTATGGGTGGCATTTTGTTTCTTTATAGTAAAAAAAAACTTGTTTCCAAGACATACAAATATGCTTCACAACACTGGACTTTATCACAGCGGGTCAGTGCCTGTAAATTGATATCATGGCAGGGTCACAATCTCTGCCTGAAGATTAGATAAGATAAGATGAATCTTTAATCCCCGTGGGGGAATTGGGCTGCTGCAGCAACTAAAAGTAATAAGATACAGCAGGGAAAAGATAATATAAACAGGGAAAAAAAAATAGATTATAAACAAGGATAGCATGTGTGTTAGGATGTGTTGTTGTTGAGTGGATGTGTACCCTGCGTACACTGAAATGTGCTTCCTTCTAGCTGGTCTGCACATAACAAATTTCCATTCATGGACAATAAAAGCTCCTATTCTACTCTATATTGCAAATTTGGGTTATAAATATGCAAACAGCATTCATCTAACATTCACTGTGGTAATGGAGGCGATCATTAGAGCATCAAAGTGGCTTGTGGGTGGAGGAAAGTGGCACGAATCACGTCTTGGTCTTGCCATATATATGTTCAGTATAACAACTACGACTGTGACAGTGGTTTTGTGCCAAAAGGCTGCCGGGAAGAAAGTTGACTGACAACCCAAAAATGGGTGAAAGTAAATTGATGCAAATCAAGAAGCATTTGTATTGTCAAAGGCAATTCCAAAAATATTGGAGAAGCCTGTCAAAAGTTTAGGAAGATGGTAAGACGTGAGCCATACAGTTACAGAGCATAGTTCAGCAAAGTTCAACAGAATGACTAGCTCATATGTTAGCACCTGGCTAGGAGTCCCATTGTGTTTTAGCAGTGTAGCACTGTATGGAAAGAGGATCCATGAGTTCAATGTGTAAAAGTAAGACTGTAGTAGCAAGCCGAAGCCCCCATGTGTCCTCTGTGTTCAGAAACAACAACACATGCACACACCATGTCAGAATGCAAGTTTAGCATTTCCCATAGACAACGCACTTGGCAGCAGCTAAGTGTTGAAGTACCTGGCAGCAGCTATTGAGAGTAAATGAACAGAAATTAATCCTATATCTATGAGGAGTAAGAACCATATACAACAAATTGTTTTTGTATTGGAAGGTGATCGATAATTATTATTAAACAGGCACGAGTTAGGGGAGCTAAGGGAGGCTATAGAGTTTGGGAAATGTGAGCAGACAGAGGTCAGTGGCTGCTTACAATCCTGTGTGTTGGTTGTGACGTTGTTTAGGTGTAGGCCTAAATGTAGGTGCGATTTGCGGGTGTTGATGAATATAGCTGTGTGTGTATTGTGTATAGGGTGTATAGGTTATAGTATTTCTTGAATACCAACACTGACTCTTGTCCCCACTTGATAGCCCCAATGATATATCCCTATTTTCACCCACTCCTCTTTTCTTTAACATTCATGCTAACTTTCTGCACCAGCACACCTAAACAGCACCAGGGACACTTACATCATATCTTATGTATTGGTAAATGGCAAAGACCCCCAAAGGATAAAAAAACAGTCATACATTTGGTCTATACCACATTTGTAGTATTGGCTTATTTTCAAAGTGAAAGCTGATTCATTAGCTTTTAAAAGATACAGTAGCGGCTCCAGAGAGAGCTGTGCCAGGTATTAAAGTTATAGAGGTCAAAGGCTGCCTGCTAAATGCACATTGTCACATGAAAGCAGAAACTGAAAATCTCCATGAGACTTGTGGTGGAAAGATCTGTTTTTATATCTAGAAATACTGCCTCATAAAGCCACTTAAGGAACATAAAGGCATGCTCCCCCAACTCCAACAAATAGTCCTAATACCACATGAAAGACTCGCTCCGCCCTATTTCTATTTGTCATTATGGCCTAAAATGCATCAAGTCCCTGGTACTGGTATTCAACACTGGTGTTATTTGTCAGACTGGGAGTGAGGGGAACCCCATGCTGAACTGCTGTACTGTGGCAAACCAGGAAAGGACACAAACTCAAGGTTTTTTTTTACTAAAAGAACCTTGACCTCATCACCCAATGAGGGAGCAGCAGGGTGAAGAGTCGTTAAGCAGGAACCATGAGGCATAAGATGACAACAGGTTAGAGAAGGTATATTAAGCTGTTTGCAATTCACATAAACTTGTGATAAATTCAATTAATACAGCAAAAATGTCCAAACCATGCATAGTCAGATAAGCACAAAAAACATGCAAAGGCACTCAATTCAAACCATATAACGTTAGTGGACACAAAAAGCACACAGGCTTTCCAGGCTTAACAGTCCTTTCTGTAATTTACAGTAACACAGTTTGGAAGTGTGGTTCATCGATACTCTAATGAAATAATCTTGGACAATGGTTCTCAGGTGCTCTGATATCTAAAAATATAAGTATCGATTCAAAATAAATAAAAACAGCAGCGAACAGCAGCTGCCAACAATGTGCAAAGGAGCTCTGCACAGAGACACAACAGGTTTTTCTCCTAAGTTAAAACATGTTAGCAACAATCATTACAAAAAATGCAAAAGATAAAATACAAGATTGCATTAAAACAGGTTAATTACAGTTATTAAAGTTAATACTCTACACAATGAAACACAGTGGCGGTAAATTACTTGACAGCGATTCTGCTCACACTCAACATTACAAACATTGATATATTTCCAGAAGAGGTGAACAATGTTTTAGCCGTTCACGCCCTGCAAATCAAATGAACACCATGAGACCAGGAAGTAAAGTGAAAGGACCCAAGACCCATTAGTTGTCCTACCAGGTGCCATTTGACCCCTCACATAAATGGCGATGTAAACCAGCAGGGGAACCAATAGATAAAGGACACCTACTCCCCAGTTCCCAGGGCTACAAATTATTTTGAATTCCCTACTTTATCTTGTTTTACCAATGTATTTTGAACAAAACAGTAAATCTAGCAGCCCTGGTATATTGTAAATAACGTGACATTTTTGTCTCCTACAGTCTCCACTTTACTTTTAACTTGTTTCATACACTTTACGGGTTGGTGCACTTTATGATTCTGACAAAAACACTCGCTGGGAAGTCCTAAACAGGTTTGGTTCGACAGCCAAGCTTGTAAATGAAAGGCCAGGTGGTTGAATTCCAGGAGCAGCAGGTACAGGTAGGACGCTTCATTGTTGTTAAGCCATGCTGCTCAAGACACTGTGTACAGGAAAAAAAAAAGAAAAAAAAGGTGTCTTTAAAAACAATGCAACACATACACAGAGACACATGCAAGCACACACACACTCACACACAAGCAAACTCATGCATGCATTCTGCAACAAACACCGTCAACGAGTATACCATGATCCCTAACACTATTGTCGTAGCTCTTCATTATAGTTCGCTTAAATTAACAGCCACTTCAATAACCATAAAGCAACAGTAGGCAAGCTAATGAAACCCTGAGCTGTTTCCAGCGTGCGAGTTTGACCCAGACTTCACTCACACCCACCAGCATACTTTCCCCTTGCATCAGCAAACAAGAAAACTGCAAACCTTTTTATTATTCATAAAACAAGATACTATAAGCTGTCATTGGCAGACAATGTTTTGGAGGCCTTTTTTTAACTGAGCGCTACACTCTCATAAAATTCCCTCTTTTTATTCAATACAGCATGTCTAGACTATATTTTTATTATCATTATTGCCAGTAGCTAATTAGGATTTTATTGTGCAAGTCAATTTGGGTTTTGGTGTGCCTTTGTTTTTCTAAGTTTTTGTCATTCCTTGTGTCTCCGGGGGGAATGCCAGTCACCCAGCTAGTCAGCCACCCACTCAGATTCAGAGCTGATGGAGGAACCGCAAGCAACCAGGAACCGTCTGCACGTCTCCTCCAGTGTCAGATTAAAACAAAAAAGAGCTCCATCTGAGAGAAAATTACTCAAAAGAAAACACAGTTGTTAGCCGGGAAATTCGGCAGCTGACATGACTGACAGGACGGTCGCACCAAAACACTAAAACACACAAGACATGGAGGCCGACAGGAGCTGGACTGTGCTTCATAAATGTTACATTGTTTTTGTAGGCAGCGGTTAGAGGTGAGAAACAGTTTGTTTGTGGGTTTATATATCTATTATAATGTTTACAAGCACTTATAATAAACCATCGATTAGTTCAGCTTTTTAAGGAATCTGTCTAATTTGCACTGGCTGTGTCCTTTTAGTCAATCCAAGAAGCAATTGCTAAGTTGCTATGTTGAGGAATTGGAAGCAAAAGTTGTCCGTATTGTTAACAGTACCAGTTCTCTAAAATATTACATGCCATGCACTGCTTTGCAATATACTATTAACTATATGTAATGACTGAATTACAGTGTGTTTTGTTTTTTAGATCAATTGTTTTCAGACCCATGGATTTGCAGGGCCAGACTTGCTACCTGCTATTGCATTGCTAACAAATTTGTAATGCTAAAAACATTGCTGCCATTTATTTCAGGTTCAAGTGCTTTTCTGGACAGAGAGGGAGGGAACCCAGTTGAAGATAAATCAGACAGTTTCCTGAAAGCATATTCCTTTAAAAGTTTTATGTTTGTTTTTTTTTGGTGATTTGATTCCACTTATATTCCATCCAGTTTCGTTGGGTTATATTCACTCTGACTCTGCACCGCTCTACACGATTCCTCTGTTCTCTGAAGAACTAATATTTTTTGTGTCTAATTAAAAGTTGCTGTTTGCAGTGTGATAGCCTCCTTTTGTCTTCTTACTTTAGCTAATGCGCTTTCTTCTTAATAATGAATATGTAAATGCAGCAGATTCTCGATATTTCTGGGATCAAAGTGTATGAAGAATGTGATTTTTTTGTTGTAATATTAAGTGATCAATGACATGGTTTTTTGACGTTTTTTTTTTTTATTCAGGTTGCTGTTCCTCACTTTATGTATGTAGAAGTTGAAATAGCTTATGATTATGTGTCAACAGTAAACACCATTTAAAAGAAAGAATGGAAGGCATTTTCTGTTGATCTACTGTGCAAATTACTTCAGTATCATCATGATTTCTTGGTACTTTCCTCACAGGAAAAAGAAACTTTCAGCCTTCTGTTGGTGAAGTACCATTAACATTTCCAGAAAATTTAACTGCAACACTGCCTTAAGTTTGTGGGCTGGCAATGATAAAACTCGAGGAATCCAACCAACAATTGTAAACTATTGTACCTCAAAGATCTTAACTTCTCTTAATCTTTTTCCCAGAGACTCGTTAAAAAGCCTGCGAGTTAAACCTGACCGAACGTGCTGCAGGTCCATGAAACCTGGACTTATTTGTATTTATACGCATACGTGTGTACATGTGTGTACGCCTGCATACATTTTGCATACTATAACACCATCCTCCGGTTGAAAGATGGGGGGAACTGACAGCTACAAGGAAGACAGGGAGGGGTGAGAGAGAAAGGCTGTGGGAAGGTGGGAGTTGTGGAGAAAAAAAAAGAGGGAGAGAAGTCACACAGATACAAAGAAAGAGAGGGGAAAACTGAAACTGAAAGCAGCCCACAAGCTATATATAGGGCAGATGTGGTGCCGGTGATGCTCCCTATAATAGAGGTGGTGGTTGGTGTCAGGTTACGCTCTCTCTCTCTCTCTCTCTCTCTCTCTCTTTCTCTCTCTCTCTCTGTGTTACCTTGGTAACTTTGGTCCCGGGTTACAGCTCTTTATTTACCCCCTCAGACCTCACATTTACAGTGCAATTACCCCTGAGGACGTCATCAGCTCGCTCTCCACTCCACAGCTGTTGGGGGCGGCGTCCAAAGGAGAGCGATGGAGGAGAGGGAGGGAGGAAGGGTGGAGGTGGGAGCAGAAGACGTTACCCTCCATGTGCTTTTCCTCAAGCTTCCCTGTACAGGACGGGCGATTGTTGTTTCTCCAAGGTTGTTTGTGTCCCTCTAACTGAGAGGAAACAACAGGTGTTGAATATGGGAAGCCCGGGGCGATGAGCCAAGAGGGGATCGGCTAAAATAACACACAGTAGATTGGGTGACACAACAAGAAACTTCAATTCATTGTGTGGGATAGCACTAATTTCTAGCTGGCCCTCTGGCACATACACACACACACACATGCCCTGCAGCCGCTTGTATGTGTAGTTTTATTTCTCTGTCTGTCTGTCGGTTTCTGTCTGTATCTCAGTGTCTCTCTCTCTCTCTCTCTTCCCTCTCCCTCTTCCTTCTTTTTCCTGACGATGGATGCCTGGTCCGTGTGGTCTTTTCCTCAGGAGAGCCACAAGGCTGCAGTAAACTCCACATATATCACATCATCATCACACTGTAGATGCTCCAGATGAATAGTTCCCTATTAGCTTGAGCAGAGAAAAAAAACACAGAACCAAACAAACTGTATCTATCAGACGTCAGTCCTTAAAACTTCTCTGAGTACTAGTGCCGATCGAGGATCACTGACCAAAACTATATGGTCATCGCATTAATAATTGAAAAAAAAGATCCTAGATTCTATTGTATGTTGACAAGATTGACACACATTTCTCTTTCTATGGCTCTAGACTGAATTATTGAGTTCATTAGAATAGCTTTTGTATTTGTATTTTGTATGTAATAACACAGCAATATTCAGGTAATAGTGCAATATTCATGCAGCGCTCTGTCAGCTTCATCACATGGTAGTTTCAGTACTTTGTTGTACTTCCATAGTTGACATCCATAGTGGAAAAAGGCGGCAAGGTTTGCCTCCTCTCCCCCCGGCAGCAGACGAGACATGGATTACTGACACTCACTCGTGTGTGTGTGTGTGTGTGTGTGTGTGTGTGTGTGTGTGTGTGAGCGTGAGTGCGCTCACATGCATAGGCCTCTCTAGATCCACACATTGTTTATGATGCCGATGATTGCTGATCTCTCTTCTTTCATTTTTTGTTCTTTCTCGCCTGACTTTTTCTGTCTGTCTGTCAGTCTCTCTCTCTCTCTCTCTCTCTCTCTCTCTCTCTCTCTCTCACACACACACACACACACACACACACAGTCAAATGCAGCTGCCTTCCAAGCAATAATCTGATGGGCAGAGTTGTGCCCAGATGGTTTGATTCATATTCCATATGCTGCTAGTTGCTGATGTTAAACAGGTGCTACCTGACCTCCATTCCTCTGCTGCTCTGCCCTCCTTCACTCCACTAAATTTCAGTAGCGTGTTCCCAGTCCCCTTATTTGCACTGATGGTGGTGTTTACAATAAAGTGCTGTAATTAGTGGAGAGCAAAGGCACTTTTAGGCACAATATTGACAGCTTTTATTTTGCCAATATTTTAATCAGAAGCCAATCACTGTTTGTTGATGAGTATAAACTCTGCCTGAAACCATCGTCTCACAGACTTTATTAGTGGTGCCTACAGTTATTATGTTCTGTTAACGACAGCTACTTTCCACTGTGTAAACTTTGTAAACAGTACAGTGTTTTACATGCCATAGCAATGCCCAGTAATTGTTATGTTGATCAAAACCTTTGGCTATACTACACTTAGCTGGCTTGCTGGGCACAGGCATCGCGAGGCGTGTGCCCATTTGCCTAATGATCCATGGTGTGATGATTGTTTATCTTTCTCTCCAGGGGAAACGATTGATTGGGGGAATATTTTCACTGGAAGCAAATCTGATTAAAACTAAAAGGCTTAGAAATTGGACAACAGATAGTGCATATGATAAACACCCCCAGGCATTTTAGACTCACAAGTTTTCTCTAATTTCCCAACTGCATTGCCTGAATTCTGTATTTTGTTTATGGCATACAAATCAAGATGTAGTCTCGCCTAACCTATGCCGATACGAGTCAAAACCACACTCTACTAAAAAAAGTCCCCTGATTTAATTAGTGGGCTTGTGGAAAGCTGATACCCTCTATTTATTTGGCCAAACATTACAATTCCACTTGGGACAGATGAAACACGCTCCTGCCATCAGTCGCCTCTTCGGTGATGTTCTGTTTAATTATGTCAGAAATTTATGTTCTGAGAAAGTGGATCATTCAGACAGAGTATGTTTCCCAGGCCCTGGTTTGAGGAGAACTAGTGAATCCATAACACCCCCACCTCCCCACCCCCAACACACACACACACACAAAAACCTCCACCCCCTAAAACTACCCCCCTCCCCTCTCTCTTTTGGACCTCTAGTGTGTTTCCCTTGTGCGTATCGCTAGGCAAAGAGGAAAACACTGAGTGAACTTCCATGAACCTCAAACCTCAATAGAGGGGTGTTTTTAATGAACAATATGTCACAATAATATTTAAATGTTTAAGTTGACAATCTACATGCAATACATACAATTTCTGGCCCGTTTAAAGTTTTGTCACAGTTTTTAAGTCCTTCCTATTTCATTTATAAATACTCCTAACTATCACAACAGGCCACTTTGGTGCCTAAGAGCCGTTAATCCTACCTCGGGGCCTGAAACAGCTCTAGTTATCTTTCTCTCTGCTGAATGGAGAGATCCACAAAGAGAGGAGGGTAAGGCGGTAACCCAAGCTTTAGACTGGTGTCGCTGGATAGCGTGCCGACTGTGAGAGGCCTAGATTGCGTCCTGTGTTTCCCGTGGCTTGGAGAAAAGAGTTGATTCTCCTCTGTGGTGTCCGATGTCAGCAGATCCACTGGGTGCTCTGGTTACCTGCGTATCCTAGTGGGGAAAAGCTGAGAGAGCGGGAGAGAGAGAGAGAGAGAGGGAGAGGGAGAGAGAGAGAGGGACAGAGAGAGAGGGACAGAGAGAGAGAGCAAATTGAAGATTGACTGGCTAGCTGGGCAAAGCCACTGTTAAACAATTACATTCGTAGCCTTATTACAAAAGGTTTTGCATACCAATTGTGTCTTACAATAAATCTACATCAGTGCTGTTCCGTAATAATAATAATAAGAATATAGCAAAATAAACAATTCATAATGACTTTCTCCAAATTTCTGTAAAGTCAATACTATAAGATATTGCAGGCTATATCTTTGCAAGCAAATTGATTCCAGCAAATATCTTAATATAAAAAAAAAAAAAAAAAAAAAAAAAAAAATCCTTCTCATTAGGATTCATGAAATGCCTGTGATTTTGGAACACTTTTTCCACTGGAAATATTGGCCACCATTCCTTGGCAATCACACCAGCAGTCATCCTATACCACTTGTCTTAGGGAAGGCCGGGATAAGGTGACCAGAGAGGATGTTCTGGGATAATGTGACACAATGCAGCAGGTGTGGGAAGAAATGGCTCAGTCTATTCTGCCCGAACTCTGACATTTCCCAAGGTAACCATCAATAGCTTGGATTTCCAACCGTCTACATGACCTGTGTGTGTGTGCATGTGTGTTTGAATGTGTGTTTGTGTGTGTGTATACTGTATGTGTGTGTGTGTGAGTGAGTGTGTGAGAGAGAGAGAGAAAATGTGGGGGGAGGTGGAGGTTGCATGGTATTGGTAGGGGGTAAGGAGATGAGGAAGTGCCCTTGCACCTTTGACTTTGTGTGCATTTAGGTTTCTTTCCCTATTGATAACACAATCCATCTATATGCTGCATCTGTATGCTGTCATCCAGGGGATCAGCCGTCATACCCCATGTCCCCTCAAAACATTTGTATCTTGTCTCAATGTTTCATATGAAGCCCTGAGACTGCTTTGGGTGTCATATTGCAATATTAAATCTGCCTTTCTATAATTTGCCCTTCCTCAGCTACTATAGAATATTTCAGGGATGACTGTAGCACGACAGCGGAGGCACGAAGCAGAAATGATGACACACCGGAACATGGAGAAGATCATACAGGGGATGCGCAGCAGTCATTATTTGACTTATATCTGACTTAATATAGCTCTCTGTACTGGTATTTTAGCAGTTTGTGGTTTGAGGATACATTCATGAGGCTTTGAAGGGCAGAAAAAAATCCATTCTCTGATGTGTGTTAGCTGTTTGGTTCGGCTCGTACCCCCTCTGGTCTGTAATTAGTATAAATTTGGAAAAGCCTTGACTAAAAAACATACGGTTGTTCATTTGCTGTGAGAAATCTGTTCTCATTTCTCACACTGCTGATGAACTTTCACCTTGTATCATCCTGCCGTACTCAACCAAGAACAAATTTTCATTGTTTGTTAATTCAGACTTAAACTGTGGGGATAAGGAGAAGCAGAAGAACATGAAATGTACAAAACAAAAGTATTTTCTCAATGACTTGTCGAACTCAAGCCCGAATCATAGCAAGCTCATCTTTGTCGCATACATGCTGAAGACTCTCCAGAGAAAAAAAAACCCATGAAAACCAATATACTTGCTCAATTTTAAGTGTTCCCTCTAAAGTGTTCCCCGGTGTCTGTTGCCAAACCAAAAGTCCAATAGTCTTTTTTTTCTCCCCCTTCTTCTCTTTCCTCTCAATATATACTGTAGCTAACTGAAGCCCTGGTTGCTGCGATGGTGCTGTTTTGTTTATGTGTCCTCTGATCTTGCTAAAGTAAACGCATCATCAATGTGCGTCCAAGTGACCCTCATGAGAAAGCCTTGTAAACGTCCCAGAAGGTGCAGTGACATCACAGGTTTATATGATGGTTCTACATACCAGGGAGAGAGAGAGAGAGAGAGAGAGAGAGAGAGAGAGAGAGCTGTGAGGCACAAATATCATGAGCATCTGTTCATCGATGATGATGCAATTGCAGCAGGCGTGTAAGTCTACGTATTGGGAGTAAGGAACATGTTGAGGAATGGACCAAACCCTACACCTTGAGATTGGACAGTGCCGTCACACACTGAGCTGCAGCACACTGTGGAAAATTTGACAAACCGTTCCCTCAAAAGTGATTATGAACGATCTGTGACAAGAAAACAAAAGTGTCCTCCTCGTACACGCCCTTTGCCGTGCGGCGAGGAAAACCCTTTGTGTGCGGTTATTAACATAAACGCACGCTGCTATGCGATTGAGCAGCAAACAGGTATACCGCTATCGTCACATGTGGCGTGATGCCCAGTAATTCCAGATCTGCGCTCCTGCCCAATGCCAAAAAGGAAGACTCCCCACGCCTTGATTTAGTCTGAGTCAGCAAGGCTGGGATAGTGCCCTGCAGGTTAGTGTGTGTGTGTGTGTGTGTGTGTGTGTGTGTGTGTGTGTGTGGCCAGTACAGAGGAGAAAGTACAGGAGGCAGGAAGGGGGTTTGGACAAGGGAGGGGGGCAGGGAGAAGGAGAATAATTATAGACAGGTAATGCAAGAGCTGAGCCACATTTTAGGCAACTTAAATGATATATTGAGTAAGAGGGAGTGGGAAGGTAATTAAAAAGCAATTATATAATTGTAGATTAGAGTGGGGTAAGTGGGCTAGAAATACAATAGAATAGAGTACAATGCAATACAATACAATAGAACTGTCTTACACAGTATACCTTATAATTAAAAATTTAAATAGTCTGCTTTGCTATGTCAGTTCAAGCAGAAATATGACATCATCTCCCCCAGTTAATTTCAGTGTAAAAACCTGATGAGAACAGAAAGCCGAAGTTGACATTATCCCACCTGGCTCTGGTTCCCTCCTGTGTATTCCAGTATGTTGCAGATTACCTGATATAAGCAAACTAAGACGCGTACGGTTCCCATTCTGAAATATGTAATAGACTGAAGTGATATTTATTTCTTGGCCTGATTTCTGAGGAATTCTATCAATAGAACGATTTAACATAGTTACGTTTACTACCCAGCATCCATTTGATACAAACAACTTTCTGGTTTGGAATGTTCTAAATACGCAGCCGGAAACTTTCCGTGCAAAGCAAACCTGTCAGGGACAATGACTCATTTGAACTCTTTCTTTGGCAATGGTCCTAAAA
The DNA here is from genome assembly GCF_046629955.1 of Centroberyx affinis. NCBI lineage: Eukaryota > Metazoa > Chordata > Actinopteri > Beryciformes > Berycidae > Centroberyx > Centroberyx affinis. Next base: position 323,245 of record NW_027279037.1, on the reverse strand, counting down.
ACATCAACCTCTTAGTTTGCTAGTAAACCATACTAGCTAATGTTGCACCATGAAAAATTTTATAGCTAGCGATAGTTATGGTCTTTGGCTAGTGTACACTGTCACCCACCAGAACAAAAGGCAAAATAATTTTGGTACGCTCCTTACAGTGATGAGAGGCCACTTCATGGGAAATGTAGTTCTGTAACTGCAAATACACAATCTTGTAGCCAAACATTTCCCTCAATTTGAGGTTTTCCTCTTGAAGATATCATGGAATATGCCATTCTAAATCAAGTATATAATGTGAAAGCCATTGGAGGGAAAAGCCCAAGCCTTTTCCCTCCAAAGTTACAAAAATGTGTATGTCTCGTAATTGCTTATGTCTGTCTATTGCTTTGTTTATAAGATGTGTATCTATGGAAAATCACACTAGCCACCTAGCCGCTGGTAAACCAGCAGGCGGTCTTGGTTAACTCCCTGTCATGAAGAGGTATAAGTCGGTGGTTTTGTCAAAGTGACAAGGCAGCCTTGCTTTAAGACTATCCATAGTTTTATACTTTTGGCACATGAAGGAAAGTAAAGTCTTTGATACTTCAATGATCATTGAAAAGCATGGCAATATCACCTACCGCAGAAGTTAATGGACCTGAATTTGATGAAATAGTCCTGGTTAAATACTACATCTGTGTTGGACCCATATAAATTTATGTGTAACATAACAAAAGACCTTGTCTCTGATATAAGTGCCTGGACCTCAATTCGCTCTTCTCCCTCCGTGGACGTTGGAAACATTGACACTGTCATAACTTTATTACACAATTTATGGCACCCACCAAGGCATACATTACATGTCCCCTGTGTTTTAGGGGCCAAATTTGTTACACAGCTCGCTTTAAACAGCTGTTCAGCTTCTCACAGCCAACCAGAGGCTGATGTATTTCATGGGATTTTTCAAAGCACCGTTTGGAGATATGAAATTTTATATCAGTCATATTCTGGAATGGCTCATGGAAAATGACTCCTTGTGGCCTGTTACTTGGTTCACTGGTAATTTATGGACATAAGTACATAGTTCAACACTCCAGTGGCTCTCAGTGTTTATTGATGGATATCTGGAGCAGCAGAGTCAATCAATAAGTTGTGTAAATACAGTGTGGGACAGCATTTAAATATAACCTGAAATAGCTAACAAGTGTGTCACAATTATCACATTTTCCTCATAATGAATTTGAGATGGGTTCATACAAATATTATATAATGATGAGCTTAAAGCCTAGTTGGTATTAAACCATGAAGTTCAGCTAACATGACTGAAACTCCTCGTAAAAAGTGTGTGTAATAGTTCTATAACTCCTATTCTTGGTATGAGACCAAAGAGAACAATCCTATTACCATGTGTTTATTGAAATTTGTCATTCAATTGAAATATAGTCACATTCTTCATGTGAACTATGTGCATGTTCATAGCAGTTTCTACTGACTAGATCATAAAGATCATTGAGTATGTTTAGATGCACACTAATACCCGAGTAATCAGTTTAAGGTAATATTTTGATAACGTTTACATTGTTCGAAGTAACATGATAACCTGGTTTACATGGACTCATTTCATAATCAGTCTACTGCTCGCCACTCTACTGCACTGTGCCTTGTTGTTGACTTTGTAAATAATAACAATAAATAATAAAAACTTTTGTCTGATGACCTTTGACATGTGCAGTTTGAAAAAGCCGACCAAAATCTGACTGAAGTGTTTACATGTCCCAATAAACTGTAAGATTGAGCAGAAATCTAGCAGTGTTAACTGGGTTCTACTTACTCACACTTTGACTTCACCCCAATAAGATAATCAGATAAAGGTGTTTACATGACTGTTTCAATTGATGGAGTTTTGCCTTTATCGGGTAAAGATCAGATTATTAGTGTGCATGTAAACGTGCTGACTATTACATGTACAAAACCAATACATTTACATTTTATTGACAATTGTCCAAGTAACCAAATGCAGTATTATCTTGTTTTCTTGTTTTGCAAAGCATTTAACATTTATCATATATCATTGTTGCACCTTTGAAGAATTTTGTCACAACACTTGGAACTTCCTTGGTTCAAGTTGTACTAGCAGAAACTTTAAGTGCTCACAGCATGAGTCAGAGTTTCCAGTTATCTAGATATACAGTATGTTATAAAGCCATGATGTAAACAGCACAGCAGCTGAACTCAACAGTTTTGTATAAAGTGGAATGCCTGGGGAAAAAAAACCCTTTACTGTAATATGAAGGTAGAGTCTCCTCAATAACCAGAAAGGAACAGAGTTGAAAAGGTGTTTCATGTCAGGCTAGAAAATGCAAGAGGAATAGTTATTGTAATTATCTGCAAATGTTTGTGATGTGTTGGAGCTGGGCCACATCCCTAACCTGATTTGTCATCTGGCTGCATACTTTTTGTTTTATATCATGTTGCTCCTCTGTAATGTATCCAACTGTCTTAGGTCAGAGCTGTTTGTTAGTCCAGAGAGAGAGAGAGAGAGAGAGAGAGAGAGAGAGAGAGAGAGAGAGAGAGAGAGAGAGAGAGAGAGAGAGAGAGAGAGAGAGAGAGATTACGAACAAGAGGCAAACAAGAGGACAGAGAGAAGCAGATGCTCCCTCAGGAGGAGGGTTGTCCTGTCCACCTCCTCTCTCCCTCCATTCCTCCTCCTATAACTCTATGAGCATATGGACACTAAAGAAACACCACAGGACGAGGGACATGCTGCAGAGGACAAACAGAGAGAGAGAGAGAGAGAGAGAGAGAGAGAGAGAGAGAGAGAGAGAGAGGAGAAAATCAGCAAAAGAAAGAGGGAGAAAAAATGATAGAAAAAAGAGAGAGGGTGGGGGTGGAGGAAAAAGAGGTGTGAGAAGGACCTTGTGTGTTGAATAAAAGGATTTTTTTTTCTGAAATTAGAGCTGGGATGAGATTGAACTATGGAAAATAGCATGCATAGCATTGTGCATGAGACAGCGGGCAGCTTGCCTGCTGAGGCAGGGTGTGGTGAGGATATCCTTGGCTTAATTTGCACCCTCTCTGGCCTGAATGTAATCACTGTTAAACGGAATAGAAAGTCTCTCAAGCTCACCGATTCAATAACACCATGTGTTTTGTTTTGGTGATAGGGCATGTCGACCATTTAGTTTTGTGTTCATCCACCCGAGAGCGCAGAGACATACGTAGTATACCTGCCTGGTCACAATGTGAGGTTCTCCTCTGGAAGATATCATGAAGTATACCTTTTTAAATCTGATTTATGATGTGAAATTGGACATTTTCGCCATAAAATGAAGATTCGTTTAGAATGATGGCCGGTCTGATGGTCAAAAGAACGCAGCATTATGTGAATGAATCAACTCAATTACTGCCAGTATAGTTCTCTAATGGCAACATGTGCTGATATGCAGTATTGTGTGATTAAAGGAATAGTTCAGGTTTGAAAGAATTTACAGCGTCTTTTTCATCATGAACTGTGAATTCTCTCAGTCCGTCCAAAAAGCTGTTTGGCTCAGAGTTTTGATTGTTGAGATACTGGAAGCCACATTTGTTTGTATTTGTTAGCAACGCTAGTGCAAGTCAATGGGCCTAAAAACAATTTATCACATGCAGCACCTCAAGCTTTCACTGCATATGGTTTTGACTTGCATGAGCAAAGCTAGAAAATTCCCAATAGTTTCTGCTTTTAAAATCTCAGTGAAGTACAAGGAATGCCACTATTTATAAATCTGAATTATACTTCTAAAGCAAAACTTTTGTGTGTGAATGTGATCAGGGCGTTCCTGAAAAAGAGTGCATTGCGCTCGGTGAAACTCCCCCTGAATAAATAAAGGTGAACCCCCCCACCACCACCTCCATATCATATAAAACTGAGAGAGTAGGAGTAAGTAATAAATTGTGTTTGCGCATAAATCCTCCATATCTCACCACTATGCTTAATGAAATAACCACTGTCATAACAGAACAGCAACACAGCAGTCAACCTGTGTGTTGAGTTTGATGTGAGGTCATTCTCTCTGTTTGATACTACAGTGTTTCGCCCTGATATTCATCTTCGGCAGTCTGCTCACAAAACACTGCAGGAAGTCTACAATCATAAATCCAGCTTCACTTTTACTTATATTATCACAATAATCAATTATGGTTTTATTACCTGGCAGAAGAAGAAAGAAATCAGATTTTTTTTTTTTTTACCACCAGGATGTAATGAAAAGCATATTGCAGCTTGAAAACATATAAGTTATGTTTGTTTTTCCTGCCTTGATGACGCCTTGTAAAAACGTTTTTTTCTCACTCCTCTCTCTCTCTCTCTCTCTCTCCCTTTCACACACACACACACACACACACACACACACACACGCACAAACGCTTTCCTTAATATTGGTTTGCGGAGGTAACATGACATATTTTTCTCATCAGCGTGTTATCAAGTTGCAGTGCTATGTGTCAACTGTTGATTGAGTGCTGGAAACAGAAAGGCGCTATGCCGCATTAATGTACTGTACCTCACTCCCTCTGCGTTAATGTTTGCATCATGTTTGGCATTGACATTTACAAAGGATGTAGTTTACTTTCAGTTTGACTCATAAATAGCGCAAACAATCATTTTGCCTCCAAAGAACACCGATACTCTACCAAGTCAGACTTCAAGATTGGACTGATTTGGACTGAAACCCATGCAGCACACGTATGTGCTGGTAAAGGTGGACGGGATCGCTCGGCCGTTCTCAATCAACACTTCTGCGATTGTTCATCACGCCCCAGATGTTGCCTGGAGTGGTACTGATGAGCTCACTCCACTGGTGCAGCGAGAAAATCAAGCTCCTTTTCATTCACAACAAAACTGTACATCTCACGTGATCGCCCAAGGTCACGGCGAGTACTATTTGTCAGATGAGACTTTTTAACCTTTGACCTTGCGGAGAAAAGCTATATCATAATAAGAGCGAACGGCGGCTCCGCTGAGCTGCCTCAAGGTGACGCGTCAAGTCAGGAATCTGCTGATTTCAGATGTGGCGAATGGCAACCAAGATGACTGTCAAATCCTTACAGTGTTGTTATTGAAACCATATTTCGCTCTGCAGGAGAGCGACTATCCGTTTTTAAGGAGGCAATTGAACCGCAGCAAGAGTCACAGTGAATGATTGGTAGACTCCAGGGGTGATTGATTTAGACGCTTGTTAAGACTTGATTCAGAACAACACTTGGATTGGGCAACGGTGGCGCATGATCATAGAGCGCAGAGTGATTGATTCCTGTAATTATTGGCTATTTAAACTCAGTTAAATCTAATAGTTTTCTCATCACATATTTTAATTAAGGGATGTTTTAGCTGCTTGCTGTGCACTCCCATCCATAAGTCACACTCAGTAGATAGATTTGTTTTGGTTATCCAAAGAAAGATTGTCACTTGACACTGTAGACTGTAGGTTTTGCTCTGTTTAATGCCAGCCATAATCCAAGTCACATATTTATCTATCTAACCGGCTTCAACTGCCAACATCCTTGTTTTTCTTGAAGGGAACCACGGCATATTGAAACGGTAAACAATGTTTTACTTTTCTGTAAACGATTATGCAAGTGAGGATATCACCAGACAAGTTTTGAGCATTTACACAACAGACCACCATAATCTTTTAGGCACGGTTCCAGCCTTCTCCTTCCCTCCCCCGTCACCAGAAACCCACGATGCTTTGGGAGAATGCTTGTTGTACTACTGGAGGATTGCGATGCTCTCTGGAATGCTGTTTCTTTTTCAAACGCTGACATTGGTCCCACTGTCCCCATCTGACGAGATTCCTGAGAGATGCAGCATATCCATTAAGAAAGAATTCCCTCTAAATCATATTTATATCTATCCAGTGCCATTTTAAAACGCTTTGAATTCTTTAAAGCCTCTGGAGAATAAAGGCTTTATCAGTAAAGATAGGAAAAGATGCTGCAAATTAAGATATTGTTTTTAATACATGTTAAATTGCACAATATACCATACAGTTACACACCTACATAACACTGCAATCCTCAACCCCTTTGAGACTTTATATTGGCTTGGAATGATGTTTTTGCTGTCTGGAATTTGGGCTTTCACCAGGATTAATAGCAGGAGTTTGTCAATTTCCTGTGGTTAACATCCTCAGAGAAAAAAACATGTTTTGCAAATGGCAGTTAATTTAGTAAGTAAAAGCCATTACTACTGATGTAGTATCATCGGCTTAGATGGAGGGGATTGTTATGAAATTATTGCAGGTTATTAGAAATTAGGAATGTTCCCCTTGAAAGGCCATAAATCATTTTCACAATCTTATTGGACAACTTATTTTATAATGTCATTATGAATCATTGTTGAAGCATCAACAATGTTACAGGGAGTCAAAAGATTCTTTGGGGAATGGGCCACAGTCATTCTGTCTTGAAGGTGGTTAGAGCATTAAATCATTATAGTAATCACAACTTCACTTAACAGACTGTTGGTGGGTGAGCTCAGTGATTCTATAAAAGGGCTGTGAATAGCAAACCTGGATATAATACATGTGTTGTCGGCTTTTAGTTCGACCCTATGACTCAATGTGCAATGCTCTACTGCTATTATCAATACTACTTTTATTATTACTGGTACTACTGGTACAACTACTATTTCTACTACTACTACTACTACTACTATTGCTACTACATATGAGTAGGTTCAGCTTTTTATGAAATACACTGATTTCAAACCACATATTCATTATTACAGTAGGACTGGCTGATCTGGCTCAATATTATCCAGTATAATATGCAAGGTAGATAAAACACAGAATGCAAAGCAAAACAAATTTGGATATAACAATGCTAATTTCTATAATATCTTGATTTGTAAATGTGTGTGTGCATAAGTGTGCTTGTGAGTGTGTGTGCATGTGTGTGTATTTATTTGTTTGTTTGCTTGTGTGTAGACTATAGCTTGTTTAGCTGTAGCAGAGTGCAGTAATGGTCTGATCTCCTTTTCAGCCTCTGTCCTGAAATGTGTGTTTACTCGAGCAACAAGCTTCTTTTTTCAGGCCCGAATCCATCAATTCATCCTCTATTTAATATCATATCGGGTATGTATCGTTATGACTTCAAGACAAGTAACAACAAAAGATGGTTCATGAAAAAGTGGAGGAACAAACACTGGCAGCAACAAAGAAAATAATATATCCATATTATAGAAGTATAATGACATTTACTATGAGGTTTTTGTTTACCGCTTGCACCAACATCATAAATCAGAGCAGCGTTTATTGTCAGCAGCACCACAATGTGAAGGGATTCTTCAAACAGCAGGCAAACAAGTGGCTTTCTTATGGGTCATTTGCCTGCAACACGGTGCCAGTTTGGTTTCCAGAGGTTGCCAGTTTAAATCCCATTATAATGAGAAAGTAGTGAAAAAAATCTACGAAGGAATCAAAGACACGATGGTATACTACTGAAACATTAAAACTCATACATACCGATTGAAAACACCTTTTAGGGAAAAGCTATTATTTTTCTTTTGTTTTGCCTAATAAACAGCACTTATGCTCACATTAAGTTTAATCGCAAAATGTTTTTCATATTCAGTAAATGTGTGTACGTTGCCAATTTCTCATGGCTTGGTAGCTGTCATTCTGGGCATACCTGGGTAAAGACACACGTCAGTTTCCTCAAGCAGCGCTAATCCTTTTCCTGCTCACTGACCGTGAATGCCAAGAAGAGATTCCAGCTTTTGCTCCTCAGCAGAGGGCATCCCATCCAGGTCCTCGTCTCAGTGGGCAATTTTATTCTACGATAATTCAATAACCTTGGGGAAGATGGAAAACACCCACACAATGCACGATGCTTTCCTTGACGAGCAACGCCTTTGTGGAACCCGTTTTTTCTGCTGGAGAAAATTATTGCAATATTCTCGCGGTATAAGATAGTTTATGTTAACACTTACCCTGAAACCTATGGAGGACCACAAGTGTCACAGAAATAGTAATAAAGCATTCATTAATTAATAACTAATTGTACAATGAACATAGGCATTAATACATTTGTTTACAAATTAATTTATTAATCTATGAATAAATAGACTAAATTACAAGGTAATTCATTATTTGATATTTTAATGGGCAATAAAAAGAGGAATTATAAAAAGAATTTACAAATGAAATATTAATCCATCAATTAATAGTTCACCTTCTCACCAATAGTTTACCTTCTCCTTCCCACATCCATGTCATACGACTGCATATGACATGCCAGGTGATAGCCAATCATAAAATTATGTGAAAAGAGCACGAATTCTGAAACGCAAATGACTTGTTATGGAGGCAAATAATGTGAAGGTTATGTTCCTCTGCTACAAATTGGATTCGGTTAGGACTAAGGTTAGACAACTAAAACATCTTTGGTTAAGGTTAAGGAAAGGCTTTGGTCATAGTTAAATAAGAAACACTTTAGCTAAAAATTTTAACTTCATTCACAGTAGAAAACCTTTGGGAATTGAACCCGGGTCAACGCAGATGTAGGCATACGCCCATCCACCCCCCCAAAAACTTCCCCCCGTCCTTTCACCCCGGCCTTTCTTATTATTTGTTACATTATATTATAGGCAGCATGTTTCCAGTAGACTGATGTAATTTCAGCGTCAGTCTACTGCCTGTTTCTTGTCATGTCTCCTCAATGTAATCCTCTTGTGGTGGAAAAACATATTTCTCTAACTTTTTGTGCATGGAGAACATATTTACATTTTAAGACATCGTGCTCATTTGATGAAATTTCGGGGGACCAGGCTCAGTATTTCATGTAAGGCATTGCTGGGTTCAGGTGCATACGAAACCACATGCCTATACAAACATGTAAAAAGGTAGAAATTAAAAGCTTGCCAGTTACATTATCATTCTATCTTGCTGGGATTTTTTTTTGTGTTGATAATGAAAAGCTACAGAGATTTTGTCTGAAAATTATTTATGATTGCAAAAATGTCCATTTAGGTTTCTCTCTCTCTCTCTCTCTCTCTCTCTCTCTCTCTCTCTCGCTCTTCTCTGTGTCTCTCTATCCCAAACAGTACTGACAGATTTCCTAATTAGAGCCAGATATGAGTTGCCAAAATGCTTCTCAATGGTTAACTAAGCACGCATGTCAGAGATGCAGTGTAGGTGTGACTTTAACTCATATTACTTACTTATTTTTGACTGTCTTCTATACTTTAACTTTATGTATGACATCAGATATATTACGCTAACTTTTAAAAATGCGTTTAAATCTAGTTACTCATTCTTTTGGCTTCTTTGTCTTGAACAGAAACTCACTAAAATCCAATAAACTTTTTATAAGTTTTCTTGTTGCTACACTTTCAGCACAACCAGCATCAATCAACTTAAAACAACTGTATGGAGCTTACAAGGTTTACGTTGAATGAATCACTTCTACCTTTCAAAAAAATATTCTTTTCATTGTTACATGTTGCCCTGTTCAAATACATAGGATATTTTTTAACCTTGCAGACTTCTGTGTATCCTTTGATATGGTTCTATGGTTTCCTTTGTGATTGCCCTTTGCTGGACTAAAATTATCTTCAATACATTATAGTTTTCAGTCAGGTTTTCCCCCCAATCTTTGTTCCTCTCTTAATTTTAAGTCAATGATGGAAATCTTAGAACAATTGTGCTTTTGAAAAATCCCAAACTAGGCTTCAACTTTCTGAAGCCTAGACCTGATTAACAGAAAAATTTGATTATATTATGATGATGTAGAGCATCACCAAGAAACCTTTATTCTTACATCTACTCAGAAATTATTACTAAAATGTAGAGAGAATATATTCCAAAAAAACTATGAAATATAGTTTAAGGACAAGGGAGAGAGAGAGAGAGAGAGAGAGAGAGAGAGAGAGAGAGAGAGAGAAACCAGGGAGTTGTATGAAAACTCATTAGAGTTTTATTAGTGTGTCTATCAGCCACACATGGTTTAGATATGGTGAGGTCAGAGGTCATCATACATCTTAATCAGCCAATAATAAGTATCAGTATGAACTCTCACCTCAGCCATCTCCACTCTATGGCTCTAGTCTGCAGAGTTGAATCTCTATAGTCTTTCTCCATCCCTTATATTATGCTTCATAAAAGTTCCTTCCCTCGGTTGCTCTCATCCTTATACCTCAAATATATTTTTTTTACTTTTCTCAAGAAACTCTCCTCTTATAACTTTTCCTGGACATCCCCCATTAAAAATAAAATATTTAAGTATTTGAAACATTGAAAGGGAAGGCAACAAGACAACACACGGCACTCTTAATTCCTGGCCTTCATTCCTTCTTTGCCTGCTTTCTATGAAAAGGTGAAGAAAAAGGTCTCAGCGCTCTCCTCCATGCAGACCCTCTCCTCTCCTCGCCGTCTTAGAAGGAGACCTTTAGAAAACATATAAGGACGCCACGACGCACTACTGAGACCGAGCCCGCGTCAGACGAAAACGGCCCGAGCAAACATGACACCCTCAGGAGAGACAAGTCCGACAGGCCCCCCGAAACTCTGTGTGTTCAGGAAATGTGATTAGGGATCAATTAGGAGAGGAACATTTTGACACATGTCTCATATTTGGAGAGAGGAGAATGGGTTATCAGTGGTGGAGGAAGGAGGAGATTGGATGTATGGTTGATATTCAATACACTGTTGATGGTAAAGAGTTCATTAGGGAGTGGGGCAAAGAAGAAAGAGGCAGAAATCTGTAGTATATTTATGATCAGATTTGAATTAATGGTTTAATGCTATCTGTGGAAAATTGGATTATGTGATGTTCCAACTAAATTATATCCTCCTTTGACTGTGCTAATTGTAAAAACAGCAAGATGATTTGCTCACATTTGCCCATTGCTGGACTAAAATTATCTTCAATACATTATAGTTTTCTTGGTTTCCCCTCAATCTTTGTTCCTCTCTAAATTTTAAGTCAATGATGGAAAGATTATCTAAGAACAATTGAACTTTTGTAAAATCCAGGGCAAAACTAGGCTTCAATTTTCTTGAGATCCAGTCGACAGTGTTGCAAATCCTGGTGAGAAAGTACACGTACAACACTGACATGACCTCACATTTCTACATGCGTACATGAAGCCAGTAATATGCCGTGGTTTCCTACGTCACTGGATAGCTCTGTGAAACCACTAAAGCAGAGCTGGAAGTCTTGTTTTGGTAAACACTCCTCTAGAAACCACCCCGATCAGAATGTGGCCCAGCAGCCGCTGCCAGAATTAATATGTGGTTAATGACATGGTTTGGCTTGTTGCCCAGTACTATTGATCAAATGTGGATTCTTCCAGTCCACTTTATTTTCCCTAATGTAAAACATTCATCATTGAGGATTTTTGCTGTTCAACTCAGCTGAATATATGGAGTATTTTCCCTTTGCCGGCCACAAGGCTCTCTAGCACAAATTACATATATCAGATCATCAGATTTGCATCAGATTTACATACTTCAGTCTTCTGGACCATTAAGTGGGTCAAAGGCCATTGGCTCTAGGCCTGGTGCTGAGAATGTTGCTTCAGTCGTACAGTAAAATATGCAACACGTGATCATCCTTAAGAATCACTAAGCGGCCATAAAACTTGCCTGATTCCACCGGGACAGGTAAGTTCAAACAATTACCAACACTCACCGAAACAACAGCTGAATAGCAGAAAGTAGACACAGTGTGCAGCAGTTTATCTCCTGCATTATGCGCCTGGGTATACAGCATATTGCTTCAGTGAACGTGAACAGCACACAACAACATCTGGAGGTGATCTATAGGGAATGGCAGCATGATGTTAGCACTAAGGCCTGACAGCCAGCGGGATGATAGAGAGAGGGTCCGCAAAAACAGCCAGGAATGGAGCAAGTAATCCAGTAGTAGAATTCATTTGCAGGCTGAAAGAGCTGGGGGCTACAGGATGACGCAACAGTGAGAGCTGAGGTGCTGTCACAGGCTTTGAGGTTACAGGCTCTGGCACCCATCCCTCCCTCCCTCCCTCTATCTCTCTCTCTCTTTCTGTCTCTGTATCCCGTGTCTTTCCTTCTTGCTTCTGCCTACTTCCTCGCCTCTCTCTCTGTCTCTGCCTCTCTCTCTCTCTCTCTCTCTCTCTCTCTCTCTCTCTCTCTCTGGGCTTGGCTCCAGGTGTGTTGTAACACTGTGCTGGTTTCCAGGTTATACACTCACTGCACAGGCGCCAGAGTGCTGGGGTTCCTCATGATAAGAATTCCTGTTGGTTTGGATGAACCGGAGCTATTTCCACAGTCACATACTCTTAGTTCACTGTCACCAAGGAGTTTCAGTTAGTGTATTAAAACCATATGGCGTATACGTTTTTTTTTTTTTTTTTTTTTTTTCATTCTTCTGATGATTCCATAATAGGCTGTTAAATAATGAAGATAATGAAAGTTGTTATTACCTTGTAATACAGTTTAAGTCCTTATCTCTCAGCATCTTTCTTCCTTATCATCTTTTATTGCGTCCTTCCCTATACCCTTCCTCTCCAAAACAACACTAACAATCCAAGCCCCTCTCTTTACCTGTCCTCACTTCTTCTCTCCTCCCCTCTCCTATCCTGTCCTGTCCTGTCCCACTCTGTGCTGCCCCACCCTGCCCTGCTCTCGCACTCCCTGTCCTGCCCCATCTCATCCCATCCTGTCCCGCCTCGACTTACCACCCAGTCCCGCCCCACCATCCCACCCCACCCCATCCTGTCCTGTCCCATTCCATCCATGCCGTGCCTTCCTGTCCTGTCTCATCTTATTCCTCGCTTGGGATGGCCTTGCCTGACCTTACCCCGTTGCCTCCCCTCCCTCTAGTGTCCCTTCTCCTCTCTCCCCTCACCTCTCCTCTGATCCCCTCCTTTCCCCTGCCTCACACTCCCCTCTCTGTTGCCTCCTTAACAAGCACTGTCACTGCAATATTTACCTCGCAGTTGAAACATTGACAAACAAGATGTGAATCTGTCCAGAGAGCCCATTATAAACAGAGCTAAGTAGCCAAAGAAAGCCAAGCTCTGTCTAGTTCAGATTGTTTGAATTAGAGCAATTGCGTCTTTTAGCCTCCCCTCTGCTCCCTCCGCATAGCACAAAGACACACACACACACACACACACACACACACTCACATGTGCACAGGGTCTAGGAATCATTGCAATCCGGCTGCCTCCCATCCGAGGCTCATCGGCCGCTGCCAAAGGATGATGATGCTGATGATGAAGTTGCACTGGACAGCATGCCTTCATTGGTCCCATGATGACATCACAGGCTGATGTCATGCAGACGGGTGTGGTGATTGGACAGGCAGCTGAGAAGGGTTATGTGTGTGTGTGTGTGCGCCTGTTAGGGCAGGGTGAAAGTATGCGCCGCTCTCTGGGGTTTTCTGCAGTCAGTCAGAGTTCTGGACGGACTCCCTCTCTATTACGTTTGTTGTGCTGGAGGAGGAAAAGACAGAGGAAGAGAAGAGAAGCAGGAGGAGGGGGTGGATGAGGAGGAGGAAAAAGCAGAGGGAAGACAAAAAGCAAGGGGGGAAAAAGGTACAGAACAGGGATGCAGAGGTGGAAAAGGTAAAGGAGACGGAGGAATGCAGGACAAAAATGGAAAAAATGGAGTGGGAGGAAAAGCAAGAGAAGAAACGCTAGTCCTTCTGGGTTTCTCCTGTGTTTTCCTAGATTTTATTTGTGTCGTTCTCTCCCCATTTTTAGTATGATGAGAGGTCTAATGCTGTATACTGGGGAACACATCAGTATTTTTGTGTTTTGTTCAACCTTTGAATAACTTTCTGTAGCAATTTGTAACATTACGTGTAGTTATGAGTGCAAAGTTTACATTTCCTCTCCTGTGATATGGAGGTCACTGGAAACCTTTGAACACACTGCAGTCAATGAGCATGTGCAATGGGAATCCAGTGCACACGTACACACAAGGCACACACACACTCACACACACACTCACACACCTGTAATCCCATGTCATCCACGGCAGAACACAGTGATTGTCTAGTCTAATCTAATCTGTAGTCTTCCCCCGGGGCCACCGAAGGACTGTATTTTCGTCAGAGCTTGTTGCTACAAGAATGTTTTTTTCTCCCTCTCTCTCCCTCTCTCTCTCTCTCTCTCTCTCTCTCTGTCAGTGGGGTGAACCTGCTGTTATTTGTTGGACTTTGGTTGGCCTCCTTGCGGCAGTGAATTGCACCACAAACCTCCTACGCAGTCCACAGGCGATAAACACATATCAGCAGTTGTGGCTGTACATAAATTGATGTTGTCACAGCAATGAAGCGGACACACAGTTATATGGTACTGCCAGTGCATGAAATGGATGCTATTAAAGGAAAGAACTGTGCACCTTTATCCCCAGGAATGTGCACAATACGGCTGTAGAGGTAATGGTAGACGACCAGGTAGACAAACTTGTTGGTCAAGATAGGAGGAAAGGACGATAAGTAGCAGGTTAGTGATGTCATATGTGGGTGAAAGCATAGAAGTAGGCCAGTCTAATGGTATGTTCAGATTACAGGCTACAAAGCAATAACTCATTCATTTCCAATGGAAGCTGGAGACACAAAGCTACAAACACCAGCGCGTAAAATGTAGCAGCTTGTGGGCGTGTGCGGCTACAAACTGAAGTTCAGCCGGCTTCAACTTTTTTCTACGCTCTGATGATGCGGTGAACCGCGAACCAATCAGAGTAGAGGAAGGTAGGGTAGGCCAGTTATATTTACTTAATTATTATGTACTTTATTATGTACTTATGTACTAATTATTCCAATTAACAAGAATGATTATTTGCCAAACAAAATAACAAGACTAAGAGACTAACAGCTCTGTGACACTGAATTTTGTGGAAGCATCCCTGCCAGGAATCGAACTTGGGAATCGAACTCGGGTCTCCTGATTGAGACTCTGCAATCTATCTCCCTGCTGCACACTTTCACCCACGTGACCAAAAGTGGTGAACAGAGCGAACGAACGACCGCGGAGCTAAAAACGAGACAAATGCAAACCTATGAGAGTATAACATTATTAGTTGCTGCACCCAACAAGATGACGACATGAACCGTCAACAACCACCCGTCAACACTTGTCTTCTCCGTAGGCGACAATGTAGCTTGGTACGGCAGATTGTTTTCTAGCTTTTGTAGCCTGTAGTCTGAACGCACTGTATGAATGACAGAGGCAGGTGCTGTGAGATGTAGGCATGGTGCTCATACCCTGCAAGTCATGGAGCTAGACCTCACATGTGTATGTACATATGTACAATATACTGCAGAGGACTGTGTGTGCGCCTGCGTACATGAGTGTCGATGCCTGTGTGTGTGTGTGTGTGTGTGTGTCCATATCTGTGTGCTTCTGCACTCACATATGTAGTTCAGAATGTCGATACACTTCAATGGAGAAAGTTTGGTCTTAGGTAAATATGTCACATCATTGATTTTGAAATCACATAGGAGACACATCTTAGATTTGTGTGGGATTTCATAAAGTGAAGAAAGAGCAGGTTATGAAATCAATCAATCCATTAGACATTTATTTACTGTGACGACCCTCCCGCTCGGCTGGCTGGTGCTATGTGTGTCTCTTGTCTGTCTCTTGGAGCCTGGTGGGCGGGGTCATCGTTGGAGCTGATGGGGTGCACCTGGGCCCGGTGTACTCCTAGGCTTGCCACGCTACTAATACAGACTTCCCGCTCTGTTTCACAATTAATTCCTGTATATTACTAATTCTGCCAGGGAAGACAGTCCAACACAATGTTGTCGACTAGCATTCAATCATTGCTCATGGCTTGTTCCCTAAACAGTATACTAAGTAGGATTTTGCCAGTGGCTTGTACACACAACTTTAACCCCTCAGAACGGTAAAAGCAGCAGACGAGGAGTGATGCGGAGTTGGCCTGTTTTCTGGTGGACAGGTAGGTGCCGGTTAGCTTAGCTAGCTAGGTATCAGCTTTTCTACTACAGCGAAGCTACGCTAACAGCAGATAGCTAGCTGCCAGTGCACGACACACACTAGCTCTGACCAGAACTCAGTTACTCTGTATTACGGTTCGGGTCCTACCATAGCCAGCGTGGCTTTAAGATATAAAACGATTCACACCCACTGCCCCAGCACTGTCGCCAACTTGGTGACTAGATTTAGTGACTTCTCAGAGCCCCATGGCGACATTATTTCTCAAATGTGACTAGCAACAAATCTGGGGACTTTTTCTGACCATGAGGAACAGTGTTAATGTATTTCGGAATAAATTGGAACTGCTGATACCATTTTTTTCTAATCAAGAGCACTGGATTAGCACAGGCGGTTACTACCGCTCTTACTACTGCTGCCCATCCATCGTGCCCTCTGTCATCTCTCACCATTTCTTCCTCTAGAGCTTTTTAAGGCACTCCCTGGGGAAGCAGCCCGCCTCCACTGGTGTATGATTGATGTCCCCATCCTGAAGTGGTCAGGTGTGCTCACAGCTAATCTTTCCATTAGCCAATGACACTCAGGCAGGTAATAAGAGTGGCTTATACATGGCAAGGCAATCAAAACAAGCAACCAAAAATCACACAAGTCCATAATACCCCAACGGAATTGATCAAAAGTAAACCACATGCAAAACACAAAGCAAAATCACAGCAAAGCAAAATCACAACGACCACATGAAAACTCTGAGATGTAAGATTTCACACAACTTCATGAGACAAGTTAGGTATGGCGCTATGGCTACTTCTGCTTAGCTAGCTAAGCTTGTTAGTTTTTTGCAAAAATAAACTCCTAAAAAAGTAAAGCTAAAAATCAAATGTAATTTCTTTATGCTCCTTTTTATAACTTCATCATACTGCTTTCATACTGCTGTTCTAGTTCAATATCACACCTCATAACTCGTGCATCATTGAAAAAGTGCTGAAGGCAATATAGACAGCCTTCAGACCAATGGGTATGTTTGGTTTTCAGGGGCCGTTCCAGCAGCTACAGGCTCCTTTGTCTTCATGCACCAATACTCTATGTACTGTTTACTTGGTAGAACACATTATGCCATGGGAAGATGCAGTGGGTGAGGCACATGAAAGGATGGAGCTTAGATAAACTGCTCAGACTGGCAAACCACACGCCTTTGGCTGTGCTTTGTGCCGTGAGCTATTGAATTATGAAAATAGAGCCGTTAAAATGTTTTGGTTAAACACATACAGACTACCAGGCCACACAATCTGTGTTAGGTAGTTGTCTCCCTTGCTTGTTTGGTAACATTGGTGTTGGGCTCTCAGTTCATATATGTGGCATCCTCAGTGCTGTAATACTGAAGGAACAGTTTGTAATGTAATGAGTCAGGAATCAGGAACAGGAATCAGTAACGAAGCGCAGACTATTAAGAGGAGTTCCTGGCAGTACGCATGCATCCCAAGTAGACAGGTGCCCCTGTGTTGCACATCTCGATATGTCATATATTAAACAGTTCAGTAATACTTAACTTCATTGGCCATTCATTGAACATTAGCCTACATGGTGTCAGATGACAAAAACATGGCGAAATTTCCTCCACCGGAGATGGTTGATTTCAGCCATTCTGAGGCTTTGGCCTGAACGGAAGCGGCGGTTCCACAGGTACCGGATAGCCACCAAGCTAGACAAAGAGGAGGGAGAAGTGCAGGTGGGTACTCTCTTGTATTCACTTGGAAGTGAGGCGGAACAATTACAATTACAATTTCCCATTTGGCAGACGCTTTTATCCAAAGCAACGTACACATGAGATTTGAATACAACACAAGCAAGGATCTAGCTGAGAGAGAACAACGAGAGTAAGTGCCATAAAGCTAAGTTCTAGTCCGACAGGACATAGGTGCCATGAGGCAGTGGGAACACATTGGAACATATTGTTCACACACATTGTAAATATAAGCTTTTTAGACTCACTGTGCAATTTTATGCATTTTGCATTATGCCTCACAACCTGTTGAGAGAAATTTGATGGTCATTTTGTAGCCTTTTTGGAACTCTAAACAAACCACCACTCCAATAGTTTGGGAGGAGGCTGTGTGTTTGTGGGTCGTATGAACTTCAGTGTTTTGACTGACATGTAGATAATGACATAATTTTCATTTTGGGGTGGACTGATGCTTTTTTGGCATTTTTACCTTTATTAAACAGATCAAAATATAGAGCGAGGGGGATGACATGTGACAAAGGCTCTGGTCGAGATTCAAACTCAGAACGTCAGGCTTCATGGTACACACTTTAGACCACTGAGCCACCAGGACACCCCCCTTTAAGCATTGTTTTCATTTTTCGATTATGTATGAATGTGTGTGTGTGTGTGTCATCAGAGTATGGGGCTGTTGCCAATTGAATGAATGAACAAAAGCATGAACAAACAAATGGAGTAAAATTCCTCAAAAGGTCTCTCTTCGAGACAAACCCTTATAAAACACAGTGTCCTGTGATATCAGTGTTAGGGTCACAGCAGGTTTAATAGCACTGTGGTGCCCACGGTTACAAACAAGGGACAGAATTGGGAAATATGAATCTCCTCACATTCTAAGAATGGCATAGTGGGACCAGAGCAGATATTGCCTCTCACTTCTGCCTCTGGTCACTTGGTGTATTAATATCTAGTGTTGGTGAGCTGAGAGAACCACGACTAAGTGTTACACAATTAGGGGACTTTTGCTGCCGTCACGCAACTCCAAATATGGCCCCACAAACCTCGGAGGTTAGTTTATGGACATCTAATTTACATTTATAAGGCCAGCTTTAGTAGTTGAGCCGAAGAAAGAAAAATAATTCTGACAATGTTCGCATGGCACCATTTGAGCGGTTGAGAGTTACATGGAAGTATGAAGGGAAATTAAATGACAAAATCTTGACACAGCTCTCCATTGTGTCTTTACAGCTTGAAAAATATTAATTGTTTTTTTATGCCAGTAGATATATTGGTGAACCATCAAATGTTATGGTAATTGTGAGAAAATTAGTATTTTGCATATTGTGGCTAATAACGTAGAACCCTTTAGGGCCTCATTTAGCACATTATACACAGGTCCTTTGGATATTGCAATATACAAATATTAAAATGCAAGCACTCATATCTTGGCAATCATTACACATAATTTGAAACTTTAATTGCAAAATAAGAGCAGCAACTTTCAGAGGTACCTGGTGCACAAAGAGGTGTTACGATATTCTACTGCCCACACACACACACGCCAGAGGCCAGGGGGATGACAGACAGACAGACCGTCAGGTTGACAGGCTAGGCAGACAGGTAGTGAGGTCTGTAGCAGTTGATCCCTGGCCAGAAGGGTGTGGGTTCACTTCCCCTGGCAGCGCCGTGCCAACTCCTTGGCACAGCGCTCCCTTTCCTCCTGTGGGCGGAGAGATTCTTTGTCAGGTGGTGATGAAGTGCCGTGTCATGGTGGAAGAATGAGGGAGAGGAGGCAAGAGGGCTTGGGGTAGGCATGGACTTTGAGGTGTTTGAGGTGTTTGAGGTGTGTGTGTGTGTGTGTGTGTGTGTGTGTGGTGTGTGTGTGTGTGTGTGTGGGTGTGTGTGGGAGCTTCCTGTTGTAGTAATTGTCTTTTTATAGCGAGGCTGAGGCGCCCCTGGCCCGGGGCAGACAAGCAGACACGCACTTCATAATCACCTGCTAGTCTCTGAAAAAAAAAGCAGAACAGAGGGAGGTGGAAGAGAATAGATGGTACTTAGTACTTGCTGCAGAGTGATTTTAAGAATGTGCAATGTTTAAATGTTGTGGGGCCCTAAAGGCAATCAATAAAACACTTTAATCAGCCTGGAGTGGCAGCAGCGGCTCAAGAATCATTATGTAACTTTTGCTTCAAAGTTTCTCTTGAACCTCAGCAAACTCTTATCTGCACCGTGGCCCCCGTAAAAGGAGCCCTGTATTGTTAGCTAACAGAATGGTACAAGATTAGACCTGGCTTGGCTTTGTGTGTGTAATAACTCCACCTCTGTGGCATTCATAGCACAGGCCTGGGTCACAGTCAAGGGGGAGAAAGGATAAAATAAAGCAATGGCAGCACTCTTATCCGACTCTCCCCTCCCTTCTCCTTTCCTTCCTGCAAAATCAGATCTGAGCTCTGGCCTGTCTCTCCGCCTGGCCCCCCGAGAGGGAGAGGGGGGATCTGTCTGTCCTCAGTGCTTCCTCCTTGGCCTCGCCGACATGGGTGGCGCTGGAGCTGTTGCGTAACCACAGGTTGAAGGCACGATGTTGTGAGGTCATCATCCTGTGACCGACATTACTCCTGCCTACTTCTCTCCAGCTGGGCCCGCGCTCCAGTATGCCTGTTCCTCCCTTCCTGTGTGTATCCTGTGATGTAGTGAAAGTAGGTCTCTAAAATGATATGAGTCCATGTAAGGCCCTCGCTAGGCAGACATGCTGTAGCTGTAAAGACGGTTGGGCAGCTGTGGTGTTATAGATGTGTCAGCGTCCCTTTTCAATGACTTCAGCTGGAGGCTTAAATGTCCATTTTGTGCCAAACAGAAATTATTATTCTCTGTGGAACTGAGTCTTTAACTACAGTAGACTTAAACATAACCTGAAAAGATGCACAAAAAGTCCATTATGGCACCGTCCCACAACTCATCCATTATCATGGAACTTCTCTGCTTTTGGATTGGTGTCTTTATTCTCCTAAGATATAAAAGTGTGTCTTTGTGCTTATCAATCAAAGCATCAGTGAACCCTCATCAGGAAATGGTTTTTTAATGGCCATGCTGCCCCTGTACCGTAACGCTGTGCTAGCCTCGCCAATTAGCTGCCAATAAATACATGCTTACGTGTATTTCAGCAACGGACCTTGGCACTGAGCACAGTCCGGCTATTAGTTTAGTCCAGACACTGAGGGGACGGAGCCACAAAAGGGCCCTTTGAGAAGCTCCTCAGGTGCATTTTATCATTGCGGTCCGCAGCCTTATCTGATGAGCTGTGGGGCGAAGCTAGCATTCTGCGGTCCGCATCACCATTTCCCTTTGCCTGCTGACAAAACTATGACATTTTGTGCCGCAGCTGGTCACGGCGTGGAGTGGAGACCGACTGGCGCACAGAGATGGCGATAAACATCAAATTGCTCCCGTCAGCGACAAAAACTGTCTGTGTTCTCTCAGATTTAGTGACTGAGGCCATGGTGCTCAGAAGAAGGACGCCTTTTGAAATGGAGTTGAATAACATACGGATGGTGGATGGAGAAAAATGTTATCAAAGCATTTAGGCATGGGATGACTAGAGGTCAAGCGATTTAACATGTTGTTAAATATTCAAATTGAATGTCTGAGTGCTGTGAGCGTTCCCATCAATTTAATTTGGCTCCTGTCCTTTTGGGCTTTTTTGGGGTTTTTTTTTTTTCATTTTTTCAAACTCATAAAGAAAAGGCCATAAGAGAGTGTTTCAATGGAGCCTAATACATTCAGGTTGCTTGGAATATGGCAATGGTTTTCATTTCATATAGACATTCACATAGGTGGGAAGTAACAAACGAAGTAAAAGTACTTTGTTACTGTACTTGAGTAAGATTTTCAAGCATCTGTACTTTACTTGAGTTTTTCTTTCACTTAAGATGTTTTACTTTTACCCACTGCATTTCAAAAGAAAAATCTATACTTTCTACTCACTACATTTTCAAAACAGACTTGTTACTCTTGGGAAATCATCAACTGATTTTTTTTTTTTTTTTTAATTTTATTTTCCTCATTAGACAGCTTCCATCCAGGCAGCAGCTGATCAAGTGCCAAATGTGATTGGCTGCTTGTTCACCAAAGCGACACCAAAAAGGAGGGAAAGGGCCAGAGAGAGAAGCAACATGAAGAAGAGAGAAGCAACAAGATCGCAGAGAATCAACGTCAGTGAATTCAGCTGCTAGAATTAATAGTGATTAGTGATTTGAGGTGCAGACTCTTCTCATCTGTGATTTTTTAGTTTAGTTTAGTACATTAGAAACGCCTTTTTTAGAGGACTACTTTTTCTTTTATACTTTAAGTAAATTTAAGACCATGTGCTTTTATATTTTGACTTGAGTAAAGGATTTGAAATGGTTCTTCAACTTTTACTTGAGTAAGGAATTTGTGTACTTCTACCACCTCTGGACTTTCACAATACACAGGATTTCATGTTGCAATCCTTTGTGCCATAATCCAAGGTGAGCGTTCATACAGAAGCCCAATTCAGATGTCAAGAGAATGATATACGAACAAATGGTGACTGTAGAGTATCAGGCTGTGCCATCATAAATCTACAGGGCCATCAGGAGAAACAGGACCTGTTTCTGTTTGTTTATAAATAAACAGAAACAGAAACAGCCAGCACCACTCTCCAGCCACCTAATCTAAATGTATTAGGGTTGAGTGTGTGAATGCTGGTATGTCACTGGGGCTTAAGAGATAATATGTCATAGCAAACAGCCAAAATAACTCCTTTAAAGACGCTACAGAGAGAGAGAGAAGGGATTGGTTGGGGTTGGTATCCTAATTAGATAATAAGGGCCACAACTCACCGCATGCAATATCATAAGTTTGAGTTGAAATGAATTCTTAATAGTTTTAGCTTAACATTTGCTCTTGATATTTATTTTGTTTGTATTTGTTTACTGAAGATGCTAGCTCAGCATTTTGCCGCCGCTCTGTGCTGTGGTCGTTACTCTCTCGTCTCAGTGTTACAGAGCCAGTTTAAGATAAAAGCCTGCTCCTATCTGTGGGCAGAGGGTGTGTACACCAGATCGGCACACACATTATCATCAAGTGAATATTTACTCTCTGGCCTGGTGCCCTAGCTTCTCTCTCACAATGGCATCTGACATGGTTTTGGTGTGCCTGCATACATGCAAAACCCGTCCTGACTGGACAATGCAGTATACAATATACAAGACTGTGTTGTATATTGTCATATAGACAGGCTGATACAATGACAGCCTCGATACTTCATGAAGCCAAGTGCAATAGTATTGCTGGCAGTGTGCAATGTGGCATTATAATATAAGTAACACCCTCATTATGGCTTAATGGGGCTGTGAGAGTGACATAATACTTCAGAGACCCTCAACTCAATGGAAAACCCCCCTAAAATGATCTTTCTCTGACCTAAAGTTGAGTTACTACCTCCTCAACACCCTCTGCTCCCCCACTGTCTTTCTTTTCGTACTCACCACTCCTTCATTCCTTCATTCCTTCCTTTTTCCTTTCTCCCCATCTTTCCTCCCTTTGTACCCCTTACCTCTCCTCAAGTTCACTGCTTTTCTGCTGCCTGTCTGTTCTCCCAAATCTTACTTCCCCCTGTTCCACTTTTCCTGCAACTCTCTTTCCTCCTCCCTTCTTTTTTGTTGCCCCGTTGTGTTGCTGGACTCTCTGTCTCACCCCTGCTCCCACATTTTACTTTCACTCTGTGCTTATACACTGAAAAAAAAATGCACTGCACTGGGAGAAAGAGAAAGAAAAGAAACAGCTGAACATTTCCATGGAGATGTATTATCTACATTATGATCTAAGCCTGGCTGCTGCAGGGAGTTGTTCTCTGTTTTTTTGACATAGCCATCATTAACGCCAGTGGGGCCCAGTCTGGCACAGGGAACTACAACGATGATGATGAAGATGAAGACAATAATGATGGTAAGAGTAATGGAATACTACTCTTAGGTCTGTAGAGGCTGCTTACGCACGGATCAGAATGACTCACAGGGAGGGGAGGGTCCTCCCTCTCTCTGCAACTCTGTGGTGAGGTATTAAAATAGTGAGGAGAAAAAAAACTGGTTTGACAGCCAATTACACAATCTGAATTCTCTGTTATGGAACGCAGGGAAAGTAGTTTACATCAATGGATGTGTTGAGAAAAGGCATGCATACACATTACTGTACATGAGATGAAAACCTAAGCAGGCCGGAGAGAAAAAGAGAAAGTTGCAAAGAGATGGAAGAAAAGTAAAGGGAATTTTAACGTTTGTTTGTTTGTTTTTTTAGGTTTAGTGGTATTCGATTAAACAGTGATGTAATTAATCATATTTTCATTTAATGCACTTGAGTTGATGCAATAGATTTTTAAAATGTTCTTGTTGCGTATGCCAAAATGTTTCACATTAACCCTTTTTACACCCATAAAACATGTAAAAGGCATCTTCCCCTGTGACAATGATAGGCATTTATTTTGATGATTGCATATTGTGGCCAAGCCCAAAGGCCTCCGGGCCCGTCCTGAACCCAGTGTGGGAACAAAGGCCATATGGCGGGTTGCTCCAAAAATAGCTTTGTGTCTCCCCTGCAGTGGTTCCCAGCTCTTTGACAGAGGTGAGAGGGTGACACAGTAAACCATGTTCTTCCAAGGTGTACGATACACCGCTCCTCTGTCCTAACATGTCACACACACACGCACACACACACACACACACATGCAGATTCACACCTCCACCTTTACGTGAAGCTTATACAGGAAATGCACAACGGATCCCCTCCACTTACGCTTGGTATGAGCGCAGTAAACTGACGCGACAGTGAGGTTGCAACGCCACCTCAGTCACAACAGGTAGACACACACTGCCGACTGTTCTTCTGCTCGACGTCATCCTGCGCTCTGTGGAGCTGGTTCATGCACTTGTTTGCTTTGTGCAGGAAGGAGCCCCTGACTTATTTAACCAGAAAATACAAATAAAGGGCAGACTGAATAAGTCCTTCATTGTTAACGTGGGCGTGCTTTAAATAGCGAGATGACTTTTTCTCGCTGTATGCGAATGTGGCGACATTGGTGTTGAGGCCTCCAAGACAAACAAAAAGTTGTATTTTTCCCCAGCCAAATAGAGTTGAGGTGTGTTTGTGTGTGTGTGTGTGCGTGTGAGCTTACATGAGTGTTTGCATGCCCACGTTTCAGTGGCTTTCTGTGAAGTTCCATAATATGTAGACGTTTCACCGCAGCACACTATCCTGCATCACATTTTCCCTGGTACAAATGTTGCGAGCTCACGTCTGCCATGTATGTGAGCAGGCATACATCGCTTGGCGTAGTGGGGTAGTGGAACAACTCGGCACACACACACACAGGCAACAAGCTGGAGAGAGTCCATTCAAGCTGTAAGGTCTATAAACCAAGGCAGGGCAACGAGGTCACATAGTTATAAACACAAGTGTTATGTGAGTCACAGAACTCTTAAAAAGTCTGGTGGCTGGAGGTATCTTGGAAAAGCACACTAGGTATGTACATTATAATGCACAGTACTGAGTAAATGTTATATATGGTGGGCAAGAATGTTTACAATTATGCTTACTGTCATTTGATAAAGGTATTCATAAAAGGAAAATCACAGAATCGGTGTATTCAACTAATAAAACGATTATGTCCTACATCACAGCAAATAAATTTAGCAGTTTGGTCATCTGTTTTCCATCTCTCAAAGAGGAAACTTGAAGGTGAGTTGTGCTAAATGTTTGTTGTCTGTTGTTGATAGTGAAGGTGGTGAGTCGAAGCTCTGGAGTAGAGGTCAGGGCTTTATCCTTACTTATACACACACACACACACACACACACACACACACACACACATCTTTTACCACGCAGGTGAAAAGAGAGATATGCTCATGAAGTGGTATTCCTACACCAGTGATTGAGTAATGTGACAACGGATATGTCCCATGCGTCCGATACAATCTATGGAGAATGAAATTGACTCCATTTCTCTTATCAAGTGCTGCCACATACTGCGTATTGCTGTGAATTCTTCTTAACAGTAATCTTGGCTTATATATCCTGACAATCAGTCACATGTTTACACTGTTTACCCAATTTCCCCTCGGCATCTTATCTTATTTCAACTTTTTTTTTTTTTTCTTCTGCCATTAGGAGGAGCATGTCATTACATTTTATCTAATTTATTTTCACACATATGTCACAAAGTCCTGTAAAAACAATTAAATCATGGGTAAAAATAAATTATTAAAGGGACGTATTTCAGTTGATGGCCAAAAGTTAATGATTACCATGTTTTTGTCATGTTTATGGGGATTTATGTGGATAGATTTGCCAGGGAAATCCTAATTTAATTCTTAAATACTTTACACGGTTGTTCTGTGTTTGATTACAGTATCAGAGCCTACAAGCTATGGCATGAATGTCATTAATTGTTGGTGAAATAATTTGAATGCTTTCAAAGTTGCCTGTTGCTCACAGTTGGTATGAAATCAGAAGTCTCTGATGTCTTTTCAAAAACGTCCACAAATGACAAGTTTTTCGCTGATGTGGCAAATTTCCCATTAGGGTTATAAAGAAATCCATGTGAACCTACTAATTTAGTTCTCTTAACAGCCTGTATTCTTTTCAGACACATTAAATCCATGTGTCTAATGAACAGCCTGTGTAGTGTAATGTAGCCTAGTGTGTGTGAGCATGTGTGTTGTATGGTGCATGTGTCTCATGTTAATACTCTATTGGAAATTTACTTTGGTCTCAAGGGAATTCATTAGTCTGTCTCCGCTGTCTCAAAACTAAAATTAGATATGGATCCATGGAGGTGAACATGAGAAGATGATACTTTCATCACTTACTTTCCTCTGCCATTATTAAGGGTCTTCATGATAGATGGTGTGGTGTCAAATTCCTATAATCAATAAGAATTTGACCAAGCAGGTCAGTTTTATGAGATTTCTTTCATAGTTAACAGTATTTCATTGAGCCAAATAAGCTGTGTATGTAATAGAAAGAGAGGGAGAGAGAGAGAGAGAGAGAGAGAGAGAGAGAGAGGGAGAGCGGTTGGGGGGGGGGGGGGGGGGTTGTTAGTTCATGAGCTGGTGGCCCATCTGGTTTGAGTTACTGAGCCCTCCTCCTCAATTAAACTCAGCATGATGTCAATAAAACGTCAGACTGGAGAAGCCATCACTTAAATTAGGCCTGTCAAGTATTGTTCTTTCCTCAACATTCCAGCAGGGCCGATCAGTCTGAAATGATTTGTAGTTTGATTAAGGTTACCACAACGTGCCACTTCTGATTTGATTTGGTCACTTTGGCCTTGAAGACTTCCTCATAAAAGTCGTCCATCTATTAATGAGGACACATCCCTTCTTACAGGACTAATGCATTGAGGAAAGGAAAACTGATGTTTTTCAGGGGGCAGAAAGAGAAAAAGCATTCACAATTTCCCCATTGATCCCCTAATTATCATTCTGTGACCATCAGTTTCCATGCCTCTCCTTTTAGTCCTTCGGTTTTCATAATATTCCTCTTTTTTCAACAGTGTTCCCACGTTTTGCCATCTGTAGCTTCCAGATTTGTCCTTACCATCAATACATGAAATGCTCCAACGTTAAACTTCATACAAAAGCAAGGTTTAAAGAATTCATTAGGAGTTCCCTGGTTTTAGTGAGGGGAGTTCCCCCAACAGGACTACCTTCCCTCTCCTAGAAACCATGGATCATCCAGCAGCCGCTATGTGCTGATATCCAGGATTATTATTGTCATTTTACATCTTTGGATGGTTGCACCAAATGCAGGCATGTTTCCAGACACTCAATCCGGGCCTGAAAAACGGCAATCCACGGAAAAGGTCACACATTCCCGACCACTCCCAGTGGGAAAACAGGAGAGTCCACACCTTCTCAGGAACGCAGAGGCCTAGTACCCTGAAATCTGACAACAATTACCACATGAATTTCAGCATATTATAATGCCAAACTTTATCTGCAGACCTCCACTCAGTGGTGTTCAGTCTGGAGATCATCAACAGGGAGAGAAGGAAGATATTAAGGCTATTTGGGCGCTCTAACTGCAGGAGAATCAGCAGTCCATTTAGAGTAAATCATTTTTCTGAAGCTCCATATACGCTTATGTTCACCAAACTTACATTTTGGGACCGCCAAACTCACACTACAGATGCGTAAAATTACAAATTCCAAGTGCAGTGATGTGTGGGCTCAAGTAGCCCACCCAAAGCTTTGAAATATGCATAAGACTATAGCAAAAAAAACTCTGAGCCTCTCACATTGCATCTCAAATTTCAGTCTGCTTCAAGAACATAAAGATTTAATCAACTGTTGTGAAAATGTGACGCCGATGGTCTAGTAGCGGCGTGTTGAGCATCCAGAGGATAGGCGACCTACTAGCTGCCTCTGAATGTATGCCAGCACACTCTTGCAGGTTTTAGGACGCTGGTGATTGCCATAATTGCTGTGCAGTAGGGGTCTGATTTCTGGGACTCTTGCAGGGCTGTTAAAAGAAATTAGAAAAAAAACTTTACTACTCATATGTTTCTATAGGAACTGCTCTAACATTGTAAAGATGTGGTCTGGAGTTATGGAGCAATATTCTCCATGTTTTAGGTTTAGTTACGGCCTATACACTTAGCATGGCTTTTATGGTACAAGCATGACTGAAATGGCCCATTTTAAATTAGATTGTTATATATAACAATCTAGTTTAAAATGAACCATTTCAGTAGAGAAAGAGAGAGAGAGAGAGAGAGAGAGAGAGACAGACAGATAGATATATGTATTAATACATATAAATATGTATGTATGTGTGTGTGTGTGTGTGTGTGTGTGTGTACACTAAGTATCTATTTTATTAGGCACACCTCCCTGTTTATGCAAACAGCTCACTCCTCCAGACAGTGAGTCACGTATAAATAAAGCAAAAGTAAAAAGCATGAAAACGGGCTGAGAGGTTACGTGACTGTTTGACTAAATATTCGAAACGCCTGGGATTTTGGCGCACTACTAGAGTGATACCAAGAATTGTGCAATAAACAAAAAACAGTCCAAGGTAGATTTGTTCAATCTAACAGCATGGACGTATGGAAATGCCAGCTCAGGACAACAGTGGTGTGCAGAAGGGCATCTCTAACCCTAACCCTAACACTGTCAAACATAAAAGCCCAGGAATACTTACCAATAAACGACTGAGTATTTCACAACCCTACAGATATTTCTCCAGTCTTTGTTCCCCTCCTCCCACCCCCAACAAAGGTTGAAGATTGTTTTGTACTTCTTAGAAGGGGTATTAAAA
This sequence comes from Centroberyx affinis, assembly GCF_046629955.1. Classification (NCBI taxonomy): domain Eukaryota; kingdom Metazoa; phylum Chordata; class Actinopteri; order Beryciformes; family Berycidae; genus Centroberyx; species Centroberyx affinis. The sequence continues at coordinate 294,293 of NW_027279037.1, read as the reverse complement.
AGGCACCATATTTCCATTAAAGGGAACTGTGACGGTTTCATGTTCCAAAGACTGGCTATTATTCTTGGAAATGGCCTTTATTTGCACCTTATTTCATCATACGGCTCAGAGATGTGAATCGCCAGTGGCTGCGACTCTCTGTCATTCTTTCTATCACAGCTCAGCTAAACTTTGATTGGCTATTGTCTTTGTCACACCAAAACACCACCATATAAATGGTTTCAACACTGAACACAAGTCAAACAATCAAAAGGTATTTTTTTTCTTAAAATTAAAGAATTAAAATCACATTACAGTTAACTATAGAAAACAAATGTCTAAAATATGGAAGAAAGATTAAATATAAGCGAGTATGGGTTAATGGTACACCACTAAATGTTATAAGTTACACTTAAAGAAGCCCTTACACCCTAAAAACCACAAGAATGTCCTCAGTACCTATACACACACACACACACACACACACACACACACAAAGTCTTACTTATGTCACTTTTGGGGTATTTACATAGACTTACATTCATTTCCTGGAGACTTACCCTAACCATAACCATAACCACTACTTGCCTAAACCTAACCCTTACCCTAACCTTAACCACTGACCCAAAAATCAGCTTTTTACCAATTGGGGACACGGCTTTTGTCCCCAATTGCACAAGCCATCCCCAATCAACTGGTCTTAAGTCTGGTGTGTGTCCCTGAAAGTGTGTCCCTAAATGTTTACTGAAGACAAAGAATAGCCTGTCAGAGCTAGCCAAGTCTCCTGTCTTTGAAGTTGTGATGTGTTGTTTTTACAAATTTGAACAAAAGCTTCTGTTTATCCCAAATTCACAATGCACAGTACAATATGAGCAGGGCACTTAATTGTCAGCTGCTCAAGTGAAGCTGCCCAATGTGAAGAATGTATGAGCCTTGTGTATATTTTATATATGTATACAATATACTGTATATATCAATACATAATATATACAAATATGTAAACACCAAATTGTAAAAAGCTGATACATTTTGTATGCCCATCCACATAACTGACTGTTCAGTATGGATGTGAAACAGTAATAATCAGTCCAACGTTGCATTCTATGACTGAAGGTTGGTGCCAGTTCTGATGGAAGTGAGGTCAGCACACACTGAGACACGAACCAATCAGAGTTCCCTGTGTGTGGATAAGGTGAGCTCATGGGAAGCCCCTGGTTCCCCGTGTGAGACGGACAGAGAGACGCGCTCCCTCTCTCTGCCCAGCGGACAGGCGGCTCTGGCAGTCCAGTCCCGGGCCTTTTCTTTTTAGAGGCTTCTAATCCTGGCGGGTCCCCGGCCTGACGTCACACGTCCCTCCCCCCCGCTGCCCCTCCCCTCCCCTCCCCCCCACCCCTCCGTCTGCTGATGTGCTGTACCCACACTCTCATTTCCTCCACAGCTCACGAACACCAGCCTCCACTCTTGTTTTTGGCTCCTGACGTCTGAGCGTCTGATTAAACTGGACTACCTTGTCTGAGGCCCCAGCTGGCTGGTCCGTTCCCCAGCCTAGAGGGTTAAAGTTTGGAGAGAGAAGGAGTGCTGAGCGTAAATATGTGCTGGTCTGGGTATGAAGCAGCCTACCAAGCTCCCTGTCCTCCCCTCCTTTGCTCTTCCCCACTTCCCCTGTTGTATTCCTCTGACTCGGCTGCCTGCCCTGCGTCATGTGACCAGGAAGTGTGGCTCCCATCCATTTCCCCTCCTGACAGAAAGGAAACATTGTAGCAGAGGGGGCCGGCGCTGGGCTCTGTTACGTCGCCGGTTAAAAATAACTGGCATATTTAAGGCTGCCGAGGAATCCCAGGGCAGACAGAGGCTGGACAGCCTGCCGCCCGGCAGGAGCTCTCTCCTCCCTCTCAATCTGTTCCTCTCTCTATCTCACTCCCTCTCTCCCTCTTTTCACTTCCTCTTCTAACTCCATTTCACTTTATTCTACCCCTGCAACGCTATCACAACCACCCCACCAACACCGCCCCCCACCCACATTCCCTTACGCCACTGGAAGCCCACCAGCAAACGGTACGCAGTGATGAAAGCACAGCGCTGGTTGGCTGCGTCCCCCGCCTGTCCGGCTCTAGAGGCTTGGCGGTGGCTCTCCAAACAAACGGCCCCCGCAGACTCGGGGCCGCACATCCGTATGCATACCACTGCACAGCAGAGCTGTCAAACCAGACCCCGCCGCTGTCGTTTCTGTTTTCCCTACAGTAGCTGTCAGGGAAAACAAGCACAGAATTGATTTGTGGTGAAAATGACCAGAATCAATTTCTGCCACCATGGTGATTCGGGCCTGTCTTCGACTTGTTTCACACGGCTCCACTTGTTGTTGAATGACAGGTGAACTCTCCTCTCCTCTATGTGTCATAAAGACTACGGTGAGTATAAGCCCCAAGTATTTCAGGGCGCGGAGTCTTTTAGATTATTATGGGTGAAATGATCAAGTCTGCCTGGTCAGTCATTCCAGATCAGCACTCCAGTTGTAAGAGGTTTCATAAAAGGAAGTCCAGGCAGTGTCTTAGCTTGAAAACGAGAGGATAAATGAACACTTAAGTGCAGTTGTATAGTCAAACCAAATCCTTTTGAATGTGAATATTCTACATCACCTGCAGGTACCTGTCTTTACCTATGAATGTACACTTGCAGTAGAAAAAGTGATTTAAACATCAGCTATCTGAAATCTTAACATGCACTAGTAGGTTTCTTCATCTGAGGGATTCAAATACAAGTGTGTGTTGTTAATTATTCCTTTTCATGATTTTGACATGCTTGAATGTTTCTAGATTATGATCCCTGGTCATTTGATAACAGATGTTGATGTCAGATATTGAACCGAAGGCATGATTTTAATAATGGATGCGTTTGACACAATGAGAATTCAAAATTGAAATGCTTTTTCTGGCTCCAACAGACCTCTTTTTGACCAGTGTAATCATCTCACTCATGGAAAATTATGACTATAAAGTAAAATGATCCTGTTCAAGTCTTAAAATACGGCTTTACCAGAGGGAAAAAAATATTCTGACTGTTAGACCTACAGAACCTGCCTTGTGGCTTGTGCTGCTCAAAGGTAAACAATCGAAAAGAATTGAGGTTCAACCTCAGCGCTAATGCGCTGGGTGACAAAACAGACGGAAAGTCGCGACAAATATAATTGTATTAGAGCTAATCTGAGGTATTCTGAAGTGGAGGCGAGGGAAGCGCAGCATCGAGAATTAAAAAAGCTTGACTCAGCTTTCAAGAATTAAGGAAAGAATGAAAGCTATTTTTTAATTACTGAACAGCATCTGGAAGCGAGCGCTGAAAACCTCAATATCTGGAGTTATGATCCGCTGGTACTCATATTCACTTGGACGCTTTCCAGGAGGGGGAACTTGACTAGGGGACACTGGTGGAAACCATGTCAGTTACAGCCATTCCAGAGAGAAAAGCCAACCGCTCAGCATTGTGCAACTGAGTTATTTGTCTATTTATTCTCAATTATTTACATAATATGCAGAATATTGATGTACATCTGAGTCACTGGATCATCAACTGTGTTTAATTCGAGTGCAGATGTTTGTAAAAACCACAAAATAATATGTTATTCTAGTGACTGTTGTGAAAACAATACAAGTTTCATCACGGGAGGCTTCAGTGACACAGCCAAGAACAACACCTGAGCTCACCTTTACAACAGAAATTGTTTTGAAGGAGGAAGGGAAGAGGGAAGGAGGGAAGAGAAGGAGATTCCACAGGCAGGTTACATGAGATTCGCACTTTATGTCACTGATGAAACCAGTCTCATTCGACCAAAATAACACGAGAACATGACGTCACAAAATGAAACAGGGGAAAATGTGACACCTCTAAAGTATCGAGATAGTGATCACATAATTATCCCTGTTGATACAATAACATTACCTCAATCTCTCCTTGTCTGATTCTCGCAGTTGTGTCACCAATGTCTTTAATGTAAAGCCATTATTGGGAATTGCGATAGACATAAATTGATTTATTGTGGGCAAGGGTATCAAAGCTTGCTCTTATTTGGAGCACTGAATCCAGTTCAGATAAGTGTCGTATCAGAAACGTATTCCAGTCAAGCGCTTTGGTGAAAGTTACAGTGTCACTGTGACTTTATTGTGGCAGGAGCGGACACAATGGTGTCATCATCTCTCCTCTTTCTTTATCTCCTTTCAGTCTTCTCCTCTATTCCTCCTCTCTCTGTCATCAACACAATGCCAACCACCTCAGTTGTCAAAGTGACTCCTTTCTTTTCAGGCTCATATAGAAAGAAGCCATTATCCTCCATCATAAAGAATATGGCCGTGTTGAGATAGTTTCCATTGTGTTCCTACAGCAGGTCTTCAAAAACAACAGTTGCAGTGCAAACACAGCAGAGTCTGAAACCATAATTTCTCACCATACAGTTGCAGCAGTAATAGATGTGAGATTAAGACAATACACACATTGGTGCATTGTGTCAGTGTTAATAAGTCAAACAGTTTACTGTGCATTATCTAACAGGATTCCCTGTCAAAAAAGTTCTCATGACATTGTATGTGTTTCCTACCATTTTTTGTTTGCCTACCATAATGACATGTAGTCATGCAGTGGGAAACTCAGAATTAATGTGGTGCCATTAAGAGTGCCAAGGTGAGAGGTGTAGTGTAGGCATACTTATTTGAATGTGTCCTGTTGAAGTGACGGGACGTTTGTTGACATGCCTAACGGATCCTGATCCTGATTCAGCAGGATCAGGAGCGAGCACTTTGTTTGCTCTCGCACTGAACTCTCAAGCCAGTGCCTCTAATTATGTCAGATAGTTAGGTCTGTTAGCTCGCTAACTCTGAGCAAACACCGGCTGAACCCGACTCAAACTCAACAATGAGTGCAAATCAGACCATTCTGAACATTTTAATGTTTGTAAGAGGCAGGGCCGGTTTTTCCCATACAGGATTAAGCTAAAGTCCTAGTGTGCTTTGCATGAGAAGTCACTCAATAACCTATTAATTATTATGAGATAGACTTAATTACCATATGTAGAGCCAATATGTTACATTACATTAAAAATAAAATTATTACGTCTGCACCAAAACTACAAGACCTATCATAAGTTACTATCACAATTTTTTTTTTATTGAGCTGAAGTGCTAAGGTGGAAATGACTGTATACAGCTTCTTCTTCATCTTTTTGCCAGGTGTGTGTGTGTGTGTGAGAGAGAGAGAGAGAGAGAGAGAGTGAGTGTGTGTGGGAGGTGGGGCACTGTAATACCATATTACCATGTAGATCACCAGACTATGTTGCACAGATGCACACTGCTCAGAGGAAACAGAGGACATTGACTCTCTTGATGTAATGGTTTTTTTTTTCAGATACAGCTTCCAAGTATATGTAAGTATATATATTGCAATTTGTTGCTTGAGCTTTGTCAATTGTAATGCTAAAAAATACAAGATCAAATTTGGACTCACTAAGGTGAGTTGGGCCATATCCAACTGATACCGGTGTGGTGACCGTCCTTACATAATGGAATAAAATACACTTTTATTCCCATGCCAGCCAGTCTGTAGCAGTTAAAAAGATGCGCTTCACCCACAATTGACGTGAATAACAGCAGTAAGGATAGGTACTGTTGCTATGAATACAAACAAACGTCGCTCTCTCTTTCTCTCTCTCTCCCCCTTCCTCTCCCCCGCCCCACCCCGCCTCGCCTATCCTCGCCTCGCCTCCCCCCCGCCTCCTCCCTCCCTCGCGCTAAATGTTGTTCCTGTAGTGCTTGTTGCCGGGCAACGAAGGCGTGTCCTGCTTCAATGATTTAAGCAGGGATACCCGTCTCACGCGGTTTGTCAGCTCAGTCTCGTTCAGGCTGCCGGTCCCTGCATGGCAACGGGCGCGAGGCGGAGGGAATCCCCGTGTTGTCGCCTCACTCCTCCCGATCAATTTGCATCAGAAATCTGTCTGGCTCCTTCTACCCGACGCGCCCATCAGCGGCAGCATGGCTCGGACCAAAATATAGCGCGCAACGCGGAGCATAAACTTTAACCCGGGGGATATAACCAAACCCAGCGCACATAGCGATTTGCTCACCCCGAAGAGCAAATTCAACCAAAAGGACTCCACAGACATATTTTTTATTGATGAGGTGTGGGCCTTAAAAACTTTTCATAACTAGAGTTTATTGGTGAACTATGTACTTTTGGACTATAATAGTCTGCGTCGTTCTTTGAGGATAACGCCACAAGGATTTACAATATTTTTGTTTAATTTCAGGCAGCCACCAAATGACTTCGAGATGGCATTAAGTGGGACGCTTCTACCATCCATATCCACATTTGCCAGCGGTCCGACTGTCAAGAGTAAATCCATAGGCAGTGCCAATTCAGTGAGTATGGTCAGTCTTATTAAATCTACTCATCTCATGCCGAGTAGCCACGGACATTAACATGTTGCGAGGGAAAGATCTGGCGTGTGTTTTATTCACAACGCCGTAGTTGTTTTTTTAAGGTTGTTTGATGTTATGGGCACAGTCTGGGCTTCATGCCGCTGTACTGGGGCGTGCACCAACCTAGATACTCTCGTGGATTTTCAGCGTGGAGACAGTGAGTGAATGGATAAGCGCACATGGGCTGGTACGGAGCAAAGGACACTGCACTCCTGCACAGAAAATGCTCTTAATTGTTTAAATTCAATCAATTTGACCTCTGGCAAGATCAAATTGTTTCTAAGGATGTTCGTCTCGTACCGGAGCAGACTGAGCATGTTCTCTGTATACTGAGAGTGACTCAAAGACAAGTGCTCCCCATGCCACTCCTAGTGTTTATTCTGCAATTTCTGTGCGAGGGAATAAGAGTAATCAGTATTCTGCAGTAGCCTGTTCTGTGCCAAGGACACTTGCTACACCAGACTCAGCTCAGCTCTCTGACTGAACTGTCATGGCATCAGTTTCCATCATAGATCCAGATGCCTGTCTCCCTGAGTGCCTTCATTTACAGTCACTATGTTTGTATTTAATGTCCTAAAACAGAATAATCACATAAAGGTATCTATCCAAAACAAGCTGTGTTTTATTAGTAGTTTTCATGACCGACTCTAAAGTGTGTTTACTGTTGTATGTTTCTTCTATACAATAACCTGACATCTACAAATAGCCGTATTCACTATTCATGTCTGTGTGACTTCACTCTAGAGATGGAAGGAGGAGTTGTCCCATCTTAAGAGACCCAGTGTGCCGACCGGAAGCAGCTGCTCCGACCCTGACCACCCCACTGCCACCACTACCACAAGCCCCAGCATGTCCAAGAAGGACACAGAGCCAGACCTGGACTTACTGGACTACGACTTCATCCTGTCCAACTCCATGCTCCAGCAGCAGCAGCAGCAGCAGCAGCAGCAGCAGCAGGAGGCCATGGGGTGCAGCTCAGCCCAGGCCCTGTCTCCGTCCCCCGGCTCGTACTCCTCGTCTTACCCCCTCCCGTCCCCGCAGGGCACGGCCAGCGAGCTGCTCTACACCATCCCGGACATCAGCGATGTCTCTCCCTCCGGCGGTTTCGTGGCAGAGCTCATGAGGCCCGAGCTGGACCCGGCGTACCTCCACCCCACCAGCCTCCACGGCAAGTTTGTGGTCAAGACGACGATGGACATGGGAGAATACAGCCAAGGCGTGAGCGTGAGCAAGGCCTGCGTTACCGCCGTCTCGGACCCGGCTTCTTCACGTGCCTCGCCGCCGTTTGCGTGCCACAGGATAAAGCAGGAGAACCCAAGTAACTGCACCATCTCGCAGCCCATGGACCTTCACCTGGCGGGGGTGAACTCCCAGGGCCGAGGGAGCCAGCAGCGACCCGGCCACCTGGACCCGCACGGCTTCTCCGGTGGAGGGCGTCCAATAGCCAGCAGCAGACTGTCCTCATCCTCCTCCCTGTCCCCTGACCACCCTCTGAGCCGGGAGCACCAGGTGCTGGGCCACCCCCACCCTCAGCTCCCTCTACCTCCCCAGGGATACCACCACAGCTCCCAGCAGGGCTACTCCTCCTTCTCCCAGCCGCCTTCCATGCAGTACCAAGGTCAGTGTCAGCGTCAAGATGCATTGATTTATTGATGGGCCAATCAGCTTTTGCCTGTCATTCATCTCTTGTTGCTACTGAATGTTGTAATTGATTTAAATTAAAACTTTTTTTCCACTTTATTCAAATTCTGTCCATTATTCAAAGAAAAAAACATTCATTCATACAACTCAAAGGGAGGAAATCCAAACAGAACAGACTAGAAAACAGAGAAATGAAAGAAAGCCCAGAGAGTCCATTCAAAATAGTCCATACCTTCCCTGCCCTTTAATCATAACCCCAAAACCAACAATCCAGCAGGGTTGAAACAACAATAAGAAGTCCTCTTTTTTAGCTTTTAAATAAAGTTGGAGCGAAGGTCAGTAGGACCGAATTCAATCAAAGCAGATATAACACACATCATTCATTTAATTTGAATCCCATCCTTGAGCTGTTTGAGACAAGCCTGTCTGTTTTAAATTCACATTTTTTTTACATTCTTTACTAACATTCTCCCTAAATTACTGAAATGTTAACACAGAGTCTTTTTATTCATATTAATTCAGTGTTCATATGTTCGTCAAACTAAACACTTTACCCAGTGGCATGTTGATGCACTTTGCTTCAAATTTTCAAACAGTTTCTATTAAGCCAGGTGAAATAGATTTGATGAATGAAATTGTGGGTGTAATCTATCATAACTAACAAATATGCTACACAGGGACAGGACATATATCATATACCTAAGTATATGAAGTGATTGGCTGCTGTCTTGAGCACTTTATTATTAGCACTTACTACCTTATCGTACTTACTGGATATTTATTCTACACCTGTATGGTGAGGTGAAGTGATGTTGACCATGACCCTCTGACCCTCTGACCCTCTGACCCTCTGACCCTCTGACTCTCTGACCCCACAGAGCCCCTCATGATCTCCAGTGGCGACTGCCTGCCGGAGGAACCAAAGCCTAAACGTGGCCGGCGCTCCTGGCCCCGGAAGAGGATTGCCACACACACATGTGACTACGTTGGCTGTGGGAAAACCTACACCAAGAGCTCCCACCTCAAGGCACATCACCGCACGCACACAGGTTAGACACTGTATGCTAGGTCTTGTTTACATTGTCCTCCTTGTCATCCGTTGACTGTCTTTAGTTTATAGATCTGGTTTAAATTAAATTATGTGACCTGCAACACACCCTTATTGGCCGATCCTTTTTTATAGTCTCACCAACAAGCATATTTTTGTAGTTTTGTAGTTTGCATCTTTATTTAAGAGACATTTACGCTATTGTCATGTTATGTTTCCATTGTCTAGAGCCAGTACGCTGAATTAATATTTAGCACAACCATCTCCGCTACACCACATGTCGACTGGCTTAGTGGCTGCTGTACTACAGTGTACCAACAAATTCATAATTGCTATGAGTCATGAATGGGGGTTGGATGGGTGGGGGATGGGGCTGTTTGGCAGGTGTGATGGAACAGGTTGATACTGATCCTTGCTCAAACACAAACGCAGCCTGATTAGCTTGCCCTTTATACTCTGGCTGCAGGACAGGATGGGCCTCTTTTTCTTCTGCTGAGGTGGGAAGGTTGGGCCAACACTAACCGCTCTGTCTGTCTGTGTCTCCATCACAGGGGAGAAGCCGTACCACTGCGACTGGGAGGGTTGTGGCTGGAAGTTTGCCCGTTCGGACGAGCTCACGCGCCACTACAGGAAACACACGGGCCACCGGCCCTTCCAGTGTCAGAAATGTGACCGGGCCTTCTCAAGGTCGGACCACCTCGCTCTTCACATGAAGAGGCACTTATGAGACTTGACTGGACCAGACTGGATGGCCATGGATGAAGGCTTGAGAGAAATATATGTTATCAAAACCCTGAACAAACTTGTGACTTACATATTTTAAAACCATAATTTGCCTTCAAGCTGTTGTCAAGCATCAAGACAAGCTGTGCTGTCCACGGCTAAAAGAGCATTACTCCGCGAAAAGAGCCTAGAGTTTCTTAAGGGACCAAACTGGAATTTGTCTTATTTAATTGACAAAACTTGGAGGACCAGGTGCCAACAACTTATGACTGGAAATGTATTATTGTCAGGGAAACCAGGAACAACAGACAAACATCTCCCAGAGGCCTTCTATCAGCAACATTAGTCTCTGTTAACAACTACACACTGTTCAAAATACTGTATTAAAATAAACAAATCTATATTTATATATACATTTCACCTGCAATGCCATTAATTTCAGGTACAAATTTAATTTATATATTACAGGATGGTGCTCAGTGACTCTAAAGAAGGGTTTTAAAGAAAAGGTACCAAAGATCAAGGAAAAAATACAAAAGGGTGAAAAATGAAAAGTGCCATATGGTTGTTTGTGTTTCTCGGAGACCTCTCTTCCACAATCTGACTTAAATCAGGTGAACACTTCACTTCTCAATGGTGATGGCAATCTTCAATGCACTGCGGTCGCAAAGTGCAATAATTTATATGAGACATTCATATTTTTGTATTAAATGAGTAACTCTGAACAAAGGTTTTTGTTTATAGCCAAAATATGTAATATAATCTTGAATTTTGTACATTTGTAAATAAAAATGCTTTGTTAATGTTTTGTATTTTACAGTATAATAAAATAAAATGTATTTGAAATGAGATACAATGATTGCTGCTACATGGCTCATGAACAATGTCCTGTGCAACAGTACAATCCATTTAATCAACAAAACATGTCTGAAATGGTTATTCCAACTTATAGTTTCTAACTATAACTTGGAATAAATAAATAAACATGTTGGCACCAGAAGAGAAAGAAGCATTAGTTGGATAGAGAATGACGTGTGTTCAGTAGAGTTTCCTTGAACATTATTTAGTGTATAGTTAATTGTGGCTTTCCATGGTTGTGTAATGGATAAGAGCATTTAAATGACAACAATAGCTCACTGCCGGCTCACACACAATACCCCCCTGATAATGGTGAGATCGCCACAGGCAAACTAACACAATGTTACCGCTAAAAAGATGTTCAAAAATAACACTTCTACAATGTCCTGTTTCCATGGGGTTCTCTTTCCACCTGTCAGAGGGAAGAATGGGGAGGACAGCCAAGTTCCTGGCTGACATTCAATGGTGACACCAAATCAGATTACAGCTCTGAACTGAAGCTGAAGCTCTTTGAATACAATCCACAGAGATGCTATAGTGAGATACTGTCCAGATATAATGAATGTGTATCATTTAGTTAGAATGAACTGCATCTATCTATCTATAGAGACTTGCACTGCTCAAACATAACACAAGACAATGGTAATATTATAAGAAAAATATACATAAATAAAATAATGCTATAGGCTTGATTCCCACTGAACAGTTAAGAAACATCAAAGTCTACACCACCAAAGTGAAACCAGAAGGAAAACTGATACTGGTGGGTCAACAGTCAAAAACTGTATTGGATTCACAACAAATTAACACTGTATGACAATAGCATACTGAGAGCAATAAGGTATCTCTTAAATGCAAGTTTGTACAAATGAGCTTTTGTTGACGTCTTAAAAGTGAATGCAGCAGGTTGTTCAAAAACGTAGTGGTCATGAATGTGTATTTAATTTGGACTTTGGGACGGTCAAAAATGCATCATCTGTAAATCTAAGGTCGTGGTTCTCTTTGATAAGTAATCAATAACATCTAAAATTGATAAAAAAAAATTGGGAGTTTATGATCTCTGAATGATCAGCTGTGTGTTACTACCAAACTGACAATAACATATTCTACCGTATCCTACATCTGCTTCACATGTTCTCAAATTAATCAAAGCCAGCATGAAAAGATGTTTAATTCAGTAGTTTACAGTAACAAAGTTCAAATGGCATAAGGGCCAAAAATGTTTGAAGGGAAACAGACATTAGAGTCTATTCATATGAAGGACATTAATCAAAAGTCAAACTGAAACTTTACATTTCAATTGTATTTAATAAAATTGACATCTTAAATTGTTACATTATTCCCTCCACTATACAAAATTGAAAAGTATGCCTTTGATCTTGACATATTTTGTCAAGATCAAGTTAGTCCTACACATGTTCAGGTTGGGAAGTGAACGCTGATGTTGTCTTCTGGATGCATGTTGTGGTGTATGCTGCCCTCTGTAGGTCTAAATTGTACCAAGCACACCTCCTGCCCCTGGTAACTCCTCATTCATTCCCATGTGGGGCATTGTGTGGAAACGGGCATAAAGTAAACCTTGTATGAGAATTTAATTATAAATTAACAAGAAGTCTGGGGGCAAGGCCAGTTAAATTAACTAGGTGAATTTACTGGGCAGATGATACCAATAAATTATCGGTGAATATAACTTGGATGATCCTCTACAGTGTTTCATGCAGTAAAAACAGAGCGCTTGTGAATGAAGCTATGACCTGTACAGGAGAGATTTTAGTTTCTGCACCATCTAAAGCAAACACAGCAGCACAGGCATGGCTCCTTTTGTCTTGAAAAGTTTATTTTTCCTGGTAAAAAAAAAAAAAAAAAAAAAAAAAAAAAAAAAAAAAAAGACAGTCATAGTAACTAAACCCTACTAGATGTAAACTATATACATGCAGTAAAATGTGTTGACATGTCTATAGAATCTGAATTGCAGTCCAGACTGTAATCTTCTGTGCCTCTTTCCACAGCTTGTGTCTTCAACAAATCAACAAGATTTTCTATCTTGTCGATTTACATGCCTTCAGATGCTGGATGTTAAATCAAAAAAAAAAAAAAAAAAGTGCCATACATGTTGCTTGTTCATTGTCATTTAAACTGAATTTATATCCTGGGATCCACATTACTCGTCAACTGAGCAAGAAAACAAAAACAGGAATGAGAGTGCATGAACAATGCCATAACTTTCAGAATCTACTCCACCAACCCATAATCACTCATAATTTGGAACAAGCCATTTCGGGTTCAGCCATTTTAACACATATTAATTTTCCTTAAGATCATAACAATCATATTGGTCTTAGCTTACATATAATAAAGAAATTGATAGCACACAGGTGATTTCTGATGCATGAAGTAATTTCACTTTAATTTTTCCTCCATTTCAAATTGATCACAAACAACAGCTTGTTCTCACAAACCAGCTAATAATGATCCAGTGTTACCAAGAAAAGGTGAATGTGTTGTAATTTGCAGTAAAATTTTTAGGTAATGTAGAAGGCCTGCTGTTTCCACTTATATATCCAATATGATCAATCAAAACGTAGAGGAAGAAATGAACAACAACAAAAAAAAAAGTAAAAATGAGGATGGCTCTCTTAATCATCGTCAAAGTTCTGTTGTAAAAGGAAGTTTGCAGCCAAGTTCTCGTTCTTCTCACAAGCAAAGTAGGCTTGTATAACAAGTCCCTCTGGGAATCCTAAGGCTTTTAGCTGGAATTGGAGAAAAGAGTTGAAAATGGGATAAACAATATTTCCAATAGGCAAACATGACAACTTGTGCACCACATGTATCAGTTTATATGTTAAGGATAAAAATCAGCTTTGTATTGGACTGATAGGAAAGGCTAGTGACAGTGTTATGTGCCTGCTCACCCTCTCAATGGCCTCCTTCTCCTGCGGCGTGACCTGGATATAGTTCATGTGACTTCCGCTGGGTGCGTCAGCTGCCACCCCTCCTGCTCCCCCTGCACCCCCCGCATCCCCACCTCTGCCAACCTCCGGCACCGCGTCCGGATTGGGCTCGTTCAGCATCTGGATGAACTGCTCCTGGTGGTTACTAATCTCCTGTAGGAGAGAATGAACAGTTTAGGGGCCGGGTCGCTGCAGGACACGGTCTAGAAATGAAGCACTGGCCGAGAGCCTTTTATAAACCCTTCACAAAACTCAAACATTAAATGATTGCATAGTCAAAAGTGAAAATAAAACTGCATATTATCCAGAAACTGTCTGCATGAATGAGTTTTTGCCCCAGCCCGATAACTCTCATTGACAACCATAAATTATTGAAACACCCCATAATATGCTCCTGATACAAAAATGGCAAAAAACACAAACATTAAGCCCAAACAACTTTCTCAACTGTAAAATACTTAATACCAGGAAACTGCTTAATCAAAACCATTTACCAAGGGTCCTCCTCACAGCCACACGTGTTATAAGATTCAGAATAATTTAAATAACATCCCCCTACCTGCAGGAGCTCGGGGTTCTCCCTGCCGATCTCCTGCAGCAGGGCTGGGAGCAGTGCTGCGTTCTGCTGGATCAGCTGTCTCATCACGTGGAACTGGGGCTGGTTTCTTAGGAAGCTCAGAGGGTTGCCTGGAGGGATGAAGGAAGGATGAGAGGGAAAGAGTAAGCAGAAAGAAGCAAGAGATAATATAATTAGAGGACGGAGGCAGAAGGTGAATAACAGAAACACAAGTACACATTTGCTTATTGAGACTGCGGTAAAGCACGGCATGGGCCACTCACCACCTGCGGCACTTTGTGAGGAGCCAGTGTTGGCTGGGACACTTATACCGGCTGTGGGCACAGCTGGCATTCCACCCACTAGAGGTGCCACAGGGTCAGGTCCTCCCGCATGGCCCTCCTCCCTGGCTGGGATGCCCTGTAGAAAAGTCACAGGATACAACATAAGAAAAACCATGCTATGTATAAAAGCGTTTCGCTGTTGGCTGCGTATACCATCGTGAGCTTTTGATTTGCTTGTGCTCTCACTTGAGTTTAGAGTTTGTGGGCCCAGATAGAGCCATGTATACATTTAATAAATTCCAATCATCATTCATGAGGAGGTTCAGGAGATTGTGAATAATTGCTTATGGGTAGAAAAACTTGCACAACCTAGTACTTTCAAGTCACGAACAAGGCAGTAAATTACACAATCCCACATATCCACAAACGCCAAAGGCCTTGTAACTAATGCATGTTAACGAGGTCCTGACCTGTACAGGCGTTCAAAGCTTTACGATAGCCCAAACCCACACTGAGGTACGAGCTATTATGCGTTAGGCCAGGCACCAATCCAATGGTTCAATAACACTTTGTTCAGTAATATTTGCCCTAGAACAAATATAACAAATTTGAAGGAATCCAATTAACCAGATAAAGAAAATACATATTTTTGGTATTTGCGGTGCCCCGTTAAGTCAATTTCAAAATGGCTTTGCAGAGGTGGCAGACACGCGTAAAAAATGTTAGTACATTTTTTGATAGACCATACTCCTTCTATAATGTTTAAAGGCAGTGGTATTGTTTATCCAGTTAAGTATTTTCCAAAAAAGACCAACTTTATTGGATAGGTAAAAAAAAAAAAAAAAAAAAAAAAGATAATGCCTCAGTAAAATGCTGCTTCTGTAAAATTCAAAATAGCTGAAAAGCCATCATGATTCTGATGGTCCACTGGACACATTTGTTAGCATAATTATAGGCCCCACAATGTGGGAGTTACAGACTATTTGTGCTGCAATTAAAGATGATATTTGAACTCTTCAGGCTAATTGGGATAAGGCCATGGATTCATTTTTATTACATAGCTGCAATGATGATTCTTCTTTTGACTACACTGAAAGGTTGAGAAGATTTGCAGCAAGACACATTTGGTAGGGGACACATAACATAATGCTGTCCTTACTGTGAGCAGGTACTCCACGGCTCTGTCTGGGTTGTTGAAGCTGGCTCTGAGAGCGGCCACCACCTGCTCTCTCTCGTAGCCCATCAGCATCATCTCTGTCACTATGTCGTCATACGACTGGCCCGTAACTGAAGGGGGATGGGTCCAACACACACAAATACACCAAGACAGTTAAAGTGCATTTCAGTAGGGTTATAACAATATAGCAGAGTTTAATAGAAAAATAATACATTCGGGCGTGAGTGTGTCCAATTTCTGCACATATCCCACTGTTGGAGAAAGTAGGGGAGCACACTTGCCACCAACTGACAAGTCTGAATGTGAGTAAAGTTGTCCTGTTGCTTTGTTCACAGTGCAGATCCTTCATAGCCATTTTCCTCAGTTTAGCTATCATGTACCTGTGTGTGGAATGGCACATCGACCAACTCAGAAAGGTCTCATGAAATGAGACTCAGGCTTTTCTGTAAAGTACTGTCCCTCGTAGGGTTGTCAAAAGTATCGATACTTCGATAAGTATCGATACTTCGATAAGTATCGATACTAAAATTTGAAACGGATACAATACTCATTTGCAAAAGTATCGATACCAGCAGTGCTTTCTCTTAATGAAAAAAACGCTGCCCACAGTAGCAGTCAGCTGGGTTGTTGCCTCAGTCAGCAAACAATGCTACAGAGTGGTGCCGATGAAGGGGGGTAACACGTCAAACTTGGCGAAGCACCTTAAGGACCGACACGCCAGTCTATATAAAGAATTTCGAGAGGTTAGCGAAAGCTCCCGTTTCAACATCACTGAAGCATTAAACATTTATCATAAATGTTAACGTACCCTGCACATCATCCGTTTTAGTTTAGCTAGCAAACCAAACGTTAGCTACAGAGCTAGCTAACGTTATCAAGTAGGTTTGCCAGATGCCTGGTTTTCGACCGGACTGTCCGGTTTTCAGATGCATTGTCCGGGCCCGGTCAGAAGGCTCGACCGGACGTTGAAATGTCTGATTAAAATCATTCTGTCAATAATAATCCACTAACTCTAGCCCTGCTGATTTTTCCCTATCATTGGTGGGTATCTGCTGCTTCAACAAGCTAAAAGTGTTCTGATAGGCCGATGACTACAGCAGGGTAATCTGCTGTGTAAGTGCACAGTTTTGAATGAGTTTTATCGGGCCTACGTTATGGAGAAGCGTGCGTCTGTCTGTCCGTCCATCTGTCTCGTTTGCACCGGGATTTCCCCCTGCTTTGTCGGATATAAAAGGGACTAGTTTGGGTCTCTGTGTCTGTCTTTTTTGCTTAGTTACTTACAGTCTATGCTGCAGAGGCCAGGAGGCAATATGACGTTTCACATGCTTGTGCAGTATAAGCTCACTCCCCTCAATAAAAAAAGGAGCAAATCATGATGGCGATTGACACCTGTCAATCAAAAATGTGTTGTTTGATCTCAGACAACTTTAAAATATTGTTTTCATGTTAAAATTATATTTTAACATGAAAACAACATTTAAAAAAAAAAAGATTGAAAATTCATTTTTTCCCCCCGTGGTATCGAAAATGGCATATCGATATTTTCCTGGGTATTGTATCAAAGTTAGAAATTCTAATATCGTGACAACCATAGTCCCTCGTCTCCCTTCGAATTCAGCATCAACCTTTGCCAATTTGAGCTAGCCAATTTGCTCGCTTTCTTGCTAGGTACCAGTGAATGAATGGCACTTAGGTAGTGTGAGTGTGTTGGAGGGGTGAGGCTGTGTTGTTTTGCACACTGTGCACAGTACACTGCGTGGCAACTGGAACCTGAACTTCCACAAACTAGGACTACAGTTGGGTGGGCCAAAATGAACTGACAACCCAGATTCACACATGGACCAACAAATTTATGGGCTGACTAGAGCTCAATTAAAAAATAAAAACTGCACAGACGGTGCAGTATTTGCAGCATAAGATTTTGTTAAAAGCAATTCAAGATATTACATTTGTCATATCTCTGCCATCAACCATCAGAAAATAATCACATAAAAATTTTAAAAATTAGGTCTTACCCAGAGCTGAAATTGCTTCATCAACTAAGTTTGTGTTTGTGGAGGCCTCACAGGTTCTGCAAGAGAAAAGCAGACCTTTGGTGAGGCATGATCTGTACATCAGTTCTCAAAGCATTATGCAATGCTATCAGAGAAACAGTTTTAAAAAAGATCTACCCGTTCTTTACCCGATAGGGGCGGAAGCTGGGTCAGCAGTCGGGTCAGCAGTTGACGGGTGCCTCTCGTCTGGTTTGTCCTCTGTGGGTGCCCCCTCTTGTGGGGGGTCGGGGCTGGACACTGAGGCAGCGGGTGCTGTGGGACCTGTAGTGCTGGAGGCCATAGTGGCAGTTGAAGGCTGGGGAGCTGTTGGGGCCGCTTTAGGCTGCAAAACAATTTAAGAATATAAAAAATTTGCAACCTCTATATTTTTTCACTTTGAATTCACGATGGGTTATTTACAAATCCGGTTACCAACACAGGTGGGTTTGGAGCAAATTGTGGAATGTTAAGTTTCACTTAAGTTTTCACAGCAGGAGACTCTGTGGATGGAGTACAATGCTGCTGGTCTGCACATCTCCAAATGACAAATCAATTAGAGATCCATTTTCTATACATTGACAAACTTATGATTTTGTGCCTTTGTATGGGAAACACTACATCTCATAGTCAAAGACGCCTGCTAGAGGCCATCTGACGAAGTGTATCATTTCACAAAGCGACAGATGACTGACTGACTGACCTGAATTTGCTTTGTGATGCCATCAACTGCGCCGTGGGAAAAACACTTCAAGTAATTTCTACATTGTGAATGATGGCAATGTAATAGCAACAGTGAAACATCAGTGGGTTCTTAAATCCAAGTCAATAAAACTGTCCCCCAAAGGAAGCAAGCATGTAGCAAACGTCTCCATATTTGCACACAAATGACAAATAAATACAGTCCAGACACATGCAGTCTCGTCCTTTTCCAAGCTGTGATCTGCTGCTGTCATCTGTAACCATGAGCTACTATAGCAGCTGAGCCAATATCAGGAGGTGTGCACCATTAGGCACCACAGGGAGGTCACTTAACTCACATGTCATTTTCCTTCTTTTTTCCCCCCGATCTCCAACAAAACACACAAAATGATCAGTTAGGTCTCTCCCCTGTACACCGTACCCTCCTCCAATGACATGGGAAGTTGATTAACCCAACTGCCACCGTCAGTGGTGATCACACTGTGAGCCACTTTCTCATGTGTATCAGACAGACTTAAGTGGCTGGCTGTGAAGAGATGGTTTACAAAACATAATAGTTCAGTGTTAGCTCCTATTCAGCACTTTCTGTGTGGCATAAACAAGGGGATGGTCTATATATTTAAAAAAAATCTCATGTTGAACAAACAAAACCCGCCCATTTCTAAACCAATTATAAATCCCCACCTTTGCCACCATGACGACCACAAAGTTCTTCTCATCGATTTTGTATTCCTTGAGGGCCGTGTCATCACTGAGGATTTTACCTAGGAAGAAATGGCAAAATTAATCACAATTCTGCAGGCATTACCTCTGTTAAAACAGAAACTCTAGGATGAGAAAATGTTGAAATACGGCGCATGGTCCCATTGAAGAATAAGATATAAAATATATAGCTTGGTACAAACCAGACTGAATACAGACTACTACATTGTCTGCATATTACACAATGTCCCATAAACTTATATATAGGAGTAGCTAGTTGAGTAGTAGAAGTAACTGCTAAGGAGCCCAGATGCTTGCTCTACCTACTTTTTTATTTTTTTTAATTTTTATTTTAAGTTAAAGCTCATTTAAGCGGTCTACTGCACAAGGGCTCAGGGCTTTATTCTTCTAGAAATCTGAAGGAACATTAATGTGGAACAGCTGTTTAAGATGGCAGGACACTTCAAACATGTATAAAATGCCAATCTCTTATTAGCCAGATGAATCTATGGTTAGCTGCCTAGCAAAATATGCTTGTCCTGTAGACATTGATTAAACAAGCTGTCACCCAACACTGCTGTTCAATTTCCAGACACTGCCCCTGTCCCCTACTAGACAACTCATATGGTGGCAAAAAAGATTTTTAGCCATTTCCTACCATACATGCTCCGTGTCTTTTAAAATCGTTTAGAAGAAAGATAAGAGATTGTTGGAAAGCTTGATTAAGCAACAATCTGGCAGATAAGCACATTAGGAGATTGTTTTTGCCCAAGCTGCTACCTATGCAGTTGTCTGGTGTAGGCCATATTTGCCATTGACATCAATAGGTTAAGAGGCCTTAAATGAATTAATTTAACTCAGAACACATCCTTTCCACTGATGACCCTAACTACTTAATTTATTTTCATTGTAGGGATAAAATAGGTAGACAGAGAAAAATGACAGTGACTGCCTAAACATGGCACAAGCTTGACAACCTTGCTGCATTGGCAAGGAAATATAGAGTGGATAGGAAGGACCAGAGAGAGAGAGAGAGTCAGAGACAAAATACAGGTTGATGTTCAGTTGATGCTGCCTTGATGTAGCAACAGAGAGACTATATTGCTCGCTATATTTATTTATATGGCTATATTTTAATTGTTTAGGTTGGTTATTTGAGGCCTAACTTGAAAGATCAATAAAATATCAAGAGTTTAATCAATAAAATGTGAAGTATATATTGTTGAAACTCTTGTGGGCTTATTTGGGACACATATGGGCTTAAAGGGTACACATGTACCTTATAAGCCCACCCTGGACTTTTCATGTTTGCAGTTAAATTAAGTAATTTAATTTTGTCAATTTACAATAAAATATACTACAAATGTTAAGATGAGAGATAGATTAATAATAATTAATTATATTTTTTGGGAAGCAATTAACATACCTATGAGAATATATGTCAAATTTAGATTTGGGTGGGCTTAATTGGGTCATCTACCCTACACGTTAAGAGATATAAATTTATTAGCTTGCTATCTTTGTCTGGAGAGAGCTTAATAAGTAATGTGCCAGAAAAAAAGAGACAAAAAAATGTTAGGAGGGATATGAAGCTTCCCTGAGTTTTACTAGGCTGCTACCTACAGATTCATCTGGAAGGAGCTAACCGATTTACTTGTCTAGAAGACAGACTTGCAAAGGCGAGCAGTGTTTCCTGCAGTTAGCCCGTATATAGTCAAGGCAGGCTCTCTTAACGAATACTGCCGCCTTGACAGGAAAAACAAAACAACCCCTCAATTTGATTTTTTCGGAGTTTATTTTCAGTGAGACCAAAGGAGTGTTGAACAAAGCATCCATGCCATATGCTGGCCCAAAGCGGCATTGTGGTCGAAGAGGAGCACAATTGTGTCAGTCACGATTGTGAAGTAGCCTAATGCTGGTACTTTGTTACAACTTTGGCCAACATTAATGATATCAGGAAGCCCATCTAAAATGCTGATAACTGGCTATGTTAGCAAGTAAGATAAATACAGCAAATTGATTCCCTTCCTGCCATTGCAAAAAATAAAATAAATAAATAAATTCCACTGCGTTTCTCTCTGATGGAGTTCAACTTGTCCCCCACCACCACCTTTGACTAACATTTCCTGTGGGAAACCCAGAGCGGCCTTAATGCTAGGATTAAACCTATGCTAAGCTGCTGCCAATATAGTTTTTAGTTAGTATAATTTTCCTGCAGCTGATGTTTTACAGTCATTTCCACAAGTAGTTTGTATAGCTTCACTAGCTAGCACTGATTAGCTATAGCTTCAAGTTCTTTCTTCAAAATTCAGGTTTTAATACAAGCTAATAAACAGTGCATGCTGTAAGTGCATCTGCTTTACTTAACAGAGTGAAAGTCAAATACTGCAGTTCTCAAAGACTTTGCAGTCATTCAGCAGTTCTGTGTCTTTTCTTAGCTCCACTGTTGGGTAAGATAGCTCTACAGTGCCGCATTGTATCAGTAGGACACCACTGAGAGTCTAAAACAGCGTGGGTAAAAACATTTGTTGTTGCATGCATAATCCAAGCATAAGTAGAATAAATCCAACGCACACAACACTTGCATAGTAATGCCATGCATCTGCAATTAAAGATACAGCAACAGATTCTTTTTTAAAATTAATTAACTTCCACTGGAGCACAAGGGGTAAGCAAAGAGTTCGGTAACTTTTGCATAAAAAAAGGCTAGTTGTACACGGCTGCTGTCTACACACATTCTGTCAAACAGTGACAGATGGTCGCAATGGAGTAGCTCATAACCACTTTTGCTATCATGACAGTATTATGCTCCTTCTCACTGGATAGAATGCAACATGCAGAGGAGACGAGCATGGCATCCAATATGACTACAGTCAGGAGAACCTGTCTGCATAAAAAAAATAAAGGCCTAATTTGTGGGAATTCATAAATGCATCATCTACTACTTAATCAAGTAATCACTGATCAACTGAAAATGCAGTGTAGAATCCACCTGCATGTTAAAGAAGCTCATACTAGCTGCTCTGCTGCAGCTAGTATCGTTTCATAAAGAAAACACTGTTGTAAGGAGGTTTAAAAACAACACTGTAACATACCAGCATATATCAGTTTCTGTCCGGCGATTGGAAAACTGTCCTTCCCCTTCTCATGTTCAATCTTTTCTTTTAATGTCTTTACCTGTGGAAATAAGAAGAAAGACCACTTTCCTTAAAAGTTACCAAGTGCTGTAAAATAAAAGGAATGAAACAATCAGCTGTGATAAAAGGAAGAGTTGCACTACTGACTGTTAAGGCCCCCTCAAATCAGAAATGGTACAAGACAATGCAATGGAAACTTACACACAACATAAATACACTTATAAAATAAAGTCCAATCAACAGTTCACCAACTCGTTGCTACACCATAAAATTTAAGTTGAATGACAGCTGATTCTACTGGCTCATTGAGCTCTACACAGAGTTCAGAAACCATGTTGGACACTGGACTCAACCAGTTCACAGAATTACAGCATAATGACGGCAATAACAAGTTTACCAATTCAATGCAAGTTCATAAAAATGAGTTTTCAGTTGCGTTAAAAAAAAGACAGTTTAATGATTGTACACCCTGAAGCAGGCTGATCCAAAGTATAGGGGCCATGAGTCTGAATTCTGCCCAGGTAAATGTTTAGAGGTTTGTTTGCATTTCTAAACCTATGCTTCAGTACATAATAAAAAAGCCGATTACTGAGGGTCAAGTTAAACCATCCATCAAAAATAACACTGATGAATCAGTATAATTTTAACCACAGAATTACGTTAAGTTAACTTTGACTCTGTCTTTGTCTATCAACGATCAGTTTTCTTTCAACTATGTTGGCAGCATTTTAACTAGTTTAGCTTTAACTAGCTTAGCTAACACTAGTTAACTTGGATGGCGAGTTTCGACTGGACTACATAACGTTTCCGCTTTATTAACCTTCAGTGAAACATTCATGGAAATTAGTCGAGAAGATAAGCTAGCAAGCACAGCAAATGAATGCTACAAGTAGCTAATCAGGGATATCTCATCCAGTATCCAACCACACCAATTTAGTAGACTGCCAATGAACTAAATTAACGTTAACTAAATGAACAATATCGTTGCCTCAGTCAGCATCGATAGTTTTACTTTGTCATTTCCTCACAAAGACCTGCGTGTGAGCCAGCCATTAGTTTGCACATAGCTTTGCCAAAAGCTGTATGAAATAAGATAATACTATAATAATGACAATAATAATAGAAATACTAATGATAATGTTAATTTATAGCTAATGGTGCGTGGATGTTGATTTATTTCATAGTAAACAAACTAACCTTGGTTTCCAGGCTGGCTGACAAACCATTGAACTTGTCATCCTTTACCCCACCTGACACCTTCCTTGGGCTACGTCTAAATGCTGCCGTGAGACAAAGTCATTTCCTAAACAATTATCAAGCAGTTGACGCAAGTCTGTCCCAAATTTCACGTCAAACCCCATCATATTAACTCCACCACGAAGTCCATTCAAAGCGCCGTACATAAATACCGGTCAAGTGTAAGCAGATCCATTAACTGATCGGCTAATTCCAAACGGGCAATAAGTATCTCGTTCCAGGACATAGCCATCTCCCACTCCACCCCCTCCACAAATGTATGGTTTCAACTCTCACCGTCTCCTCTGCATCGATGTCGATTTTAAACGTTTGCTGTTGTAAGGTTTTCAAAGTTATCTGCATTTTGGCGACTAAGTTTTCTCCCCTGTCTCTGCTCAAACGCTGTGGATCCAACTTGAAAGAATCTTTGCTGTTTTCGTTGGCTCATTACAAACTGTCGGCCGCCATAACGGTTTGGCTTTCTTCTTCTCTTCAAATAGGGGGCGACAATGGCAGCTAGCGCTCCCACTGGCTGCACTGAAATACTGTGGAAATCACCTATTTTTCAACAATACTAAATAATGTCACATGAATAATCGATTCTACTGACTTAACCAGAGCTATTTTTAATGAATGCAAATATAAACTATGACTGAAAAATAATCAATAAATAAACTACTGTTTATATATGGTAGTGTTTAAGTTTCCTTTAAATTAATGCACTCTGTAATATAATTTCTCTACAAACCAGCTCAGAAAGTTCCATTAAAAAAAAAAAATAAATAAAAAAGAAATAAAAAATAGTTATGGTTACCCTTGTGGTTATGCTATGTGTGAATGTGAACGTGTGAATGGAATTTAATATATCTATATATGTATTTCTACAATTATTTTGCCACTCTCACAGAAGAGAGGCAGCTTAATTAAAAAGGCCTCCCCCATTCTTTGGAAAAGTGGTTGCACCCAAGCCTCAGCTCTCTAGGAAAAAAAACCAAAAAAAAAACACTCTTTGGTTCTTCAGAGTGCAAACTGCGGCGACACAGTCCGCGTCTGGCAGGTGGGAGTTAACAGGTATTCATGATGTGACACTGTGACATTCAATAAAATCAAGAAACAGTTTGTCCACAAATGTTAAATAAGCTAGCTGATTACAGTTACAGTTAGCTTCTTGGTATTGCAAAAACTCACACAAGCAAATGCTGCCTGTCCATGCTAGTACTTTTTTTTTAAATTTTGTTCGTTTAAAGCGTTTTTGTTTTTTTTTTGACAGATTTAACATCTCAATGCACCAGTCAATAAGCGAATGCAAAGCTTATATTGAATTGGCCTACATGTGATTAAAGAAATTTACTTTTGGATTGTTTATGACGACATTCACGATAATATATTACTTTCACAATGTGAAATTTGAGTTTTTTACTTTAGTTTTTTACTTTACAATATTACTTTCACATCACTTTCGCATCGCAAAATCAAAAATAGCCCTGTATGAAAACGCAACAGTGTTTAAACAGGTTATTTTCACTGATAATGGTTACTGAAATTCATAGCAGACAAATCTAATGCACCTTGATCTACAGTAAGGGTCATTTATCGTCGCACTGCTGACCTTTGATTTCAGAGGTTCCCAAATAATAGTAGCCTACTAGCCTGTGAGTGAGTATAAACCGTTGGGAGTGATCTCCTCCCTGCGTGTCATGGTAAAGAACTAGCTACTGTCTTTAGTTGTGGTGTGCTTCCTCCGTAAAAAATTAATACATTTTCATTACATGAATAGACTAGGATAGAATAGGACTTTTATTGTGAAAAGGTTTCACACAGGCAAAATATGAGCACTGCCTACTTCCTTTCACATGCTTGCGGAGCAAGCATAAAGTGTCGTTGGAAAGAGCGATGATTAGCTCTGTTTGTGATCAGGAAATAGTGCGGCCTGCAGATATTTGCACTGGAGTGTAGGATTAAGTTTGATTTAGTGGTCAGAGCGGGCCGGTTATATTATGTGAGCCAGCTTTAAAATCAAGCTTTGGGTGAAGGTACAGAAAAAATATTGTTCTATTGATTTTCTTCAAAAGAAGAAGAAAGTAAGTAAGAAAGGTAAGATGTGTGCTAGGTTTGGTTAAACAAGTGGTTGATTATCCAAATATGAACAGACAGAAAGCAACCAGCTGTGTTTGGTGAGCAGACTGCACTAGTGGCCAGATGGGCACTGGAGAGCTATCGTTAGCTTGGACTGACACTTGACTTGGCTGACAGCTTCTTGGTTGGATGCCAACAGGCTACAGCTAAACTCTTCATTGTTTTACAATGCAAAATGGCTTTTCAAGGATGTTGCGCTTTGCTATAGTCGTTATAATGCTGGACCATTCAAAACAAAATGCCTTGTGTCTCCAGTCTGCTATCTGGTTAGTTACTAAAGTATGCTCTTGATCCTGATTGTTCCATTTTCATAACAGAAACACATTCATCCTGCAACAACAAAACAAAACAAACACCAATATTAAGAGTCTAGAAAAGAGTCTACAGGTGATGTAGTATTGACACAAACCAGAAATGCCCTGACAAGGATGCATTTTTGAAGAAAACCAGGAGGTTGCACCAAAACATGGTTCAGGATTAGACATTTTAAAACCTTTTTTGTTCCAGTTCTTAAGAATCTGTGATAAGTAAAATGCAATGTCATCTTCAGATTGTTGGGATCTCTAATAACTCCACAAAACTACTTGTGTAACCAAGTTAGAGGCAAGAAAAAGAAAATGATGCAGAACGGAGTCATATCACAAGTGGAATCATATCACAAGTTAAATTAGTACAAGGCAGAAAGCTGTATTCAGTCTGCTGACAATTACCACGGTCTTCTCAATGGTCGTAAATCCTATAAAATCTTTCACCACATGAATTTGAAATAAACCATAACCTTTCTATGCCTTTTATTATCAGTCTCAACAATCCCAGGTCTTTCAAGCATGGTGGAATTTCAATGTGATGGCTATCGTCCGTCTGGCGCTCAGTATTCAGAGGCTTTAGTGACTTCTGTCTCGCAGGCCGGCCGTGCCCCGCTCTGACTTTCAGAGGACTGTAGTGTGAGAGATGATATGCTGCTGCAGCTCAAAGGGGCCTCTGCCCAGGGCCCTATCACTCCTTCTCACCTCCTACAGTATGTCCGTTTGTCCCTCACTCCTCCCAGCAGCATCTCCCCTGTTCTTCGCCCCCCCCTCTCTGGTACCCCCCTTTCTCTGCTCGCACCCCTTCTTCTCTCCCTCCGTCCACCCCACGCCCCCCACCCCCCGTCCACGTCTTCCAATCATTACAGCAGGAGTGGCGTTTCGCTTGCCTCGGCCTGAACGCGCTCATCAGGCATTCCCTGTGTTGCTCCGCTCGGCGGCAGCAGCAGGAGCAGCAGTGGCGGCGGCAGTGTCCTCCTTTCCCCTCTCCCCACTGTGGCTGCTCCTCTTGCTCCCGTCTCCAGGGGTCGTCAGTCTGCCGTCGGCCCCCTCTGAAGTGGTGAGCCGCGGAGATTACTGTCTGATCCCCGGTGACTTGGAGATATTTTTAAAAGATGATGTTAGACCTGTGAAATAAAGAAGTGCCCCCCCTCCGAAATAGGCGGCAGAGGAAATGCAGAGTACGTGTGTGTGTGTGTGTGAGAGAGACAGAGAGAGACTTTGAATACGAAGACACAAGAGAGACTACTCCCACTGCTAATATTAGAGCGATGTAGAGACTTGTTGACAAAATAAGGGGAACCACAGTGAAACATGCGGTTGGACCAAGATTAGAGCTAGTAGCAACACTGTGAACCCGGTGATGGCAACGACTTGCAGTATTTGGGGTGGTAGAGCGCTGTGTTATTTCATGCACATACACACACACTCACACAGGAATACACAAACACACACTGGCATTCTCTGGGTTTGTGGTTTTGGTCAGCAGAACTGTTGCAGGGTGTGGAGTGGAGTACAGACAGACAGAGAGAGAGAGAGAGAGAGAGAGAGAGTGAGAGGGGAAGAAAGAGAGACAGGGTGGAAGGGTGTAACGCAGAGTGAAGGCCACTGGGATGTCTCCTCAGCCTGCAGCTATTTCCTGTGGACAAGCTGTGGGAACTATTATTGGTTACTCCAAGGGCTCCGAGGGACTTGATTCAAAAGGAAATCCTATAGGTCACTGAGGATGGGAAACATATCACACAAAAGCTAGGAGAGATAAGCATAAACAGCACTTTATGAACGGTGGTAATTATCCACCAGTAGTAGTATTATCTGCAGATTACTAGAGACATTTAAGGATATCAGATGAACTTTGTGCTCCGAACTACAGTAGTGCGAGTATTTATGCAGATGTGGCTCAGATGTTGGGGTGGGGGGTTAATGTGCCAATTACAGTACTGCCTCCTTTGACCAGTTTCACCAGTAAATCACATACAAAGACCATTTCTTGCCTGAAAGTCTGTGTCTCCTACAGACCTTCTCAAGGCTGGGTTTCCCAAAAGCACACTATGACTTGCAATGAAAAAACATATGATCCTACTACTACTAAAATGAGCCGGACAGGTGTTTTTTCTCCATGGCCTGTGGATAGATAGGAGGCCGCAGACACAAAAACGGAGCCGAGCGTTGGCCCCGCTCCTTGCCACCTCAATTATTGTATCTCACATCTTTTTTTTTATCTATGACCAAGATGGAGCAGCTTCTCAATAGTTTAATGCCAACCTCTCCTTTTGTCCCAAACTGACTGACTGAAGGGTGTGTGAACACGGTGGTTCAAATTTGGATCAAATAAAAATTACGCCACAAGTAATACTTACCACTTGACCAGTTTGATAATGATTGAGTCATTAAAAGGATAAACACCCACAAGGTGAGCTGATTATACATCGGAGAAAGAAAACACTTGAGTTGGTACTGGAATTTTCTTGACTAGAGTTTAGTATCACCGCACTCTGTCCTTGAAATGCTTTTAATGATGTTTTTTTTTTCTCAGTTTGCTATTGAGGAAGCTTGCTTATCAGGAAGCTTTAATACTCGTGACATCTGTCCTGATATTCATGATTCACTGATTTAGAGGACAAGTGATATCGCACATGATATCAAGTGTATCAAGTTTGCAGAGGATTTAAAAAGTAATTTATTTTACATAGGGTGAGCTACAGTATGTGCTGGCAATTCTGCATTTAAACGATCACATGGCTTGATCCTATCCTTCAACATCTTCGTGTTACCAAACGAACCAAAATCACATTATGATCATATTATTATACTGTAAGGGAGACACTGACTACTGGGTTTCCTGAGAGGAGAAAAACACACAAGTAATTGTTATCTGATAACTTTATTATCAAGTTAAAAAAAGACAATGAATTACAATATTTACAGAATATCCAGAGATAAATGGAATAAAATTGTAAACAATCATTCTAGGCAACATCACAACCCACCATCAGGTAATCAGATTTATATGGGAAGAAAGGCAAGAAGGAGAGATCCTAGTGTCAAACTATGGAGAGAACAGTCTGAAGAGAAAAGAGAAACGCAATGGAAACAAACTAAACATATATACAGTATCCAGTGTGTTGTCAGCAGGGGCTAAACGTGGGGTAAATGGGGAGGTGAGAGCACTACAGTCTGGAGAGACTGCACACAGTGAGGAATTCATAGTGATTTTCTATTAAAATAATCACAGAACAACCAATTTTGGGTGGACAGCTTCATTACCCGGAATGTCCCAATTTATCCCCTGGTTCTGAGTGCTGGGGACCAAGCTGCCCCTGCAAAGCTTATTTCCACAATAACAGTTTTCTAACGGTTTTACTTTCGAAAAGCAATGGGCTAGTCCTGTAAAACAGACAAAGGGCTTTGAGATTCAGCACCTACTCACCCAATGTTTTGTTTTTACTGTAAAGGACTGAGGGGTGTTGTGGTGGAGGGCTGCTACATCCCCACATGTCGCTCAGTGGGAGCACTACAGCAGGTCCAACCTGAGGCCACACACCTGCAGCTAGTTTAACTTAGCTGGAGCTCACTAGACTTAAAGACTTTGGATTAGACTCAAGTGAGCCATATACACTAAGTGTGAGTTTGTTGGTTGACTGGTAAGCCAGATGGTAGCCAACCCCCAAACAAGTTAGGTAGAAGTTCCCAAAGGAACCCTTTTTTGGTCTCTTTCTTGCCAAGTTTCTGTCCTTTTGTTCCCACAATAAAAGCCCTGGCCATTAATCAGGAAAACGGCATTGCTTGCCTTCACGTGTTTAATTATTGTACAACCACACTGCTCTTACTATCTGTTCATTCCCGTAACAGTACAAAAAGGAGATATTTTTTATTGTAACCAGACATTGTACAACAGCGTAATAACATTGGATTGGGGACTCAAAAAGCCCCTAAGGGTTATCTATCATCTTTTAATTTATTTTTTTGTATTTTTTTATGAGAACAACACCTAAAGGAAAAGGGTTAAAGTATCCTTTCTGAAACACCACAGTTCAAACACTTAACGAGTAGTTTTGTTTTCTATACACGGCTGCAAACATGTAGATCACCAGGGTTCCACCATAGAACTCGGAAATCTGGTTCTAAAATTCTATGGTTCCAACCCCGATTTCCTATGTCCATCAATGGTTCAATGCTCAGGAAAGACAATCACAGCAAACATAGCCAGCTTGCTAAACATTTTGGTACCAAGGACACAATTATATTTATTGTGTTCCTTTACAAATTTGATAGCTCAAGAGTTATTAGTCACTCATTTCAGACTGTTAAATGTTGCTTATTGGTCTTATTGGAATTCGACATGAAGGTTGACTTAATTGCTATTCATTTCTTATAAGGCTTTGGGGCATTCAAGCAGCAACTTCCAACAAATACAATCTCTGCCTTTTTGTCAATAACAACAACAACAACAATACAGCTTTGTCTAAAAAGAAGCACACAAATGCAGGCTCTGACAGTTGTCTCAACACAATGGTAATATAGGATTTCAAGTTGGGGAACTTGACTTAGACACCTTCAAATGTTCCATCTTCACATTACAGCCCCAGTAGTACACATGTATGTGAAACAAATGGTTTTCATAAATCTCTGTTGATGATGAGAGAAGATATCACACCTACTACCGCTGCACCTGAAGTTGTGTTCCAGGGTAACCCTTGCTTCTATACTTCTATATAACAATGAGTCCAACATCATATTGGTACAGGCATGACACATTAAACATATCTCTGTAATGTTATGTAGATCTGCTGAATGCACAGGTCAACTGTGATATTGGTAACCTGGAATACAAACAACATACTGCTTGATGGGAGAAGGTAGATGTAAAATAATCCCTTTATTTCCATCATCAATGAAATTACTGGACAACAACAAAGTAGTACAGTGGAAATGCTAAGGGTGCCAAAGGCTGAAGGCTTATACGTAGTATAATATCAAGGGACCTATAATATAGCAATTTGCTATAATCATTGGGGGGAATTGTCATTATTTCTATCAATGAAGAAGAAAATGATTTGCGATTTAACTAGAATAGATAAGGTGCAACTATTCGTCAAGGAATACTTCTACACAGTTAACACAAGGCTAAGATGCAAAAAAAAAAAAAAAAAAAACCTCTCTCACCCAACTTTCAATAAGAAACAAGAAAAGGTAGCTCTACAGTGGGCCAGGGGTGTAAATGCTTTTATACCTCATCGGTTCCTTTTAGGTAAAGGTAGCCCTGATTTGGACGTGCAGGGGGGTTGTCAAAGGTGCTTGAAACAATAAATGCTTAAATTTAGTAATCAGTTTGGACAACAATCTTGATAAATAGCTTAGTAGTTTTATCTAGGTGGGACCTTTCACTGTAGATTTGACCAGAATGTCAGCAATAAGAGTTCTGTTCACTATTGGTTACCAATATATTAAGATCTGTCCTAGGGGACCGCTCATTTAAAGAGCTCAGCCATTTAAAAACAAGTAGGATGCAGCACAACCTAATACTTCTAATATGTAACACATAAAATCTAATAATGCGCCAACTCATGAGAATTCACTTTTTTTTTCATTTCATTTTCAGTTTCCATTTCCTTTAGCATCCTACTTTAATATCCAACTCAGTGTTGATCCTACCACATGTTATGTTTTTCTAGCACAATATCCTGATAGGCCACAATTCATTTCAACCAAACTGTTGATCCTTTTTGGTCTCAAGCAATTCTTTGTCTTCCACATACAGGTTTTGACTTCTCTGTGACAGGTCGGTGGGGTACCCTCCCTCCGTGCTGTTGCTGGACAGCTCCAGTCCTGCGTCCATCGAGACAGATGAGCCTACGGCAGGCAGAGCTGAGGCCTCCATCTCTGGGGTGGTGCTGGTGTCCATCCGAGTGCTGTTAACCATCCTGCAAGAGGAGGAGAGGGCAAAGATGAGTGTTTTCAGTGTGGGGAAAAACAAGATATGAGCAAGCGGAAGACTGAAGAGACAGAGGAAACTATTCCACCTATGTAGAGATGTGCACACTACGTTGGAGCTACAGCATATTCAGCATACTTTTCCACCTCGAGATTCATTTTCCCCCATGCATAACCCTGAAGTTTGAATGCATAGACTGGGGCATTTGTGTAAAAAACAAAGTCCCACATAAAGGTCTGTTTTGTGTCCAGAGACAAAGACCAGAAAGACAGGTAAAGAGGGCCGTAGTATGAGGTAGGAACATGCCAGAGTGGGGTGTGGGGAGCGGACTGAACACAGGAAAGTACATAGGCTCAGGTACAAAGAGAGAGAGAGTAGAACAAGCAGAGAAAGAGGAATAGAAACAGGTAAAAAAACCCCAAATAAATAAATACTAACATGCCGTGTCGAAGGACATGTCGCTCCCACTCGGTGCTGTTGGTGAAGCAGCGACCACAGAACTCACAGGGCAGACGCTTCTCTACACCGCTCGAACCAACGCTGCTGCTGCTGCTGCTGGGAGATGCAAGGACTTCTGGGAAATGGAGTACAAGTGATTAGTCTCATTGATTCATCTCAAACATGCAGAATAGGCAGAAAACTGGCAGAGCAGATCTCAGCTGGTCTCATAACATTTCGTCCTTTCTCATCTCAGGTGTTATTGAATATGATTTTTTATGCATTTAATTCTTGTTGTATTTCCCTGTAGCCCTGTAATTAATCAATATCTGTCATTTACCTTTACTTTATCTTCATTTACCATGACTTTTATTTACTATTAATTTATTGTCTGTAAAACCCTTGTAAAACCAAATTTGAAAAATAAAAAATACTATACATATAAAGTGCATTAATATCTACAATTAATATATAGTGCCATTAATATATATCAGTAATTATAGATGAATCAGAATGTAAAATGCTTCATGTATCACAACCATTAATGTTGGCTGCTATGTAAACCTGGGGTGGGCAAGCTTTTTTGGCATGAGATCTGCTTTTTCCTTTAATGAGTATCCAACACCAGTTGAGCAGGTTCAGTGACTTCTACAAGAATGAAATTAGGAAATCCGTTAAGAATTATAATAAGGCATAAATTGTGGCTATTTGGGGAGATAATGTATATACTAGGTATTTGTATCTAAAAAACAAACAGACAAACATGTAATTTATCCAAAATAGCAATGCCAGCATTTTCCCCTGGTTCACTTCCAGCTCATTTGCTGAATGCAACAATGTATGATATTGTTTTCAAAATATTCTAAAGATCAAATGCTGGTTATTCAGTTTTGGAAACAATATTTTGGAAGCATGATAGTTTCTTACTGATGAATAAATGATTTGGCTTAAAAAGACATAGGAGATGTATTTCTCTTTGACATAAAATACTGAGAACAGCACAAAAAATTGTTCTTCAGCAGATACCCATTCACAGTGTAATACCATTACGTGTTATAATGAGATATGTTCTGCAATAGGCTAATACAGCAGTCAAACAGTGTCCAGTAGTGCTTTCTGTTGGTCTTGACTGGGCAGGTGTGAAATATCATACGTTTGTTTTTCACTAGTCCCCAAGAGACTTCAGTCGTACTCTGACATCACCATCTCTAAGACTGTTTAAATCTAAGTTATTATTTTGAAGGAATAATTTTCCTGTCGTAGGATTTGACAGTCTGATTCAAGGTTTCTGACACTGAAAAATATATTTTTCTACACCCAGTGGTGAGCAAATAAATCTGTTAAAAAGTTTTGAAGTGGGATATTGACAGGGAAGAACAGGTGTACCGTGTATTATGTTGATTAGAGTCACTGGTGGCGGTCAAAGCTTTAGAAACAAAGTTGCCCAAATCAAGCCCCATATGTTTCAAGTTTATTTTAGCTCACAACTTGTGAAATGTATCATTACCTATCTAGTTCGATCACAAATTGTCCTTTGGATATGGACATTACTTTGTTTACGTAATCTTCAACACTTTTTTGCTCTCATCCTCATGACTCATAGCCAATAGGCCATGATGGAGGCCAGCCCATGAAAAAAAAGGAGGGCCACTGAGCAAAAGTAGAGAAGGGATTCTTATATGCTTTAATATTTCAATCTCATCCTGTGATTGACTGTCAGGCTCGTTACGACCACCTGGTACATAGCAAACGCCATGTTGCCCACCCCAGGTATGGACAATATGTAACACACCGAAAAAAAGCCACAGACATTAGTATTCAACAAAAGGAATGGCGGTTCATTGATGATCGTCTGCATTTACCTTGTGGGGCAGGCTTCTCTGCCTCCACCTCCTCTGCTTCCTCTTCCTCCTCCTCCTCCACCTCTTCCTGTTTGAATTCTTCCACTAGGTCTTCATCGTCCATCTCTCTCTGTTCCTCCACTTCGTTTTCCATCATGTCCATTCCTTCATCCTCTTCCTCCATAGCTACTCTTCTGTCCACAACCATCTCAATCATTTCTCTCTCTTCTTCTTCCTCTGCGCTGCTGCCATGTTCCTTCATCATCTCCAGCTGGTCCAGGTTGACCCGGCCCATCAGCTCAAAGTTTCGGACAACCTGATCAAAGACAGGAGGTAGTTTTCAGTTTGGTATAGTTCATAGAGCCTCTGTTTGCAGATCATATACTGATGAGCAAAATTAAAATAAGATGACTATTTTGATTCTTGATACATGCCTAGCTATGATTTTATGATCTATGCTCAGTGTAACCATGCCTTGCTCTAGACAATTTACATTTTTAGGAATACTAAAAACAAGCAAACAAGTTCAACAGTATCTTTATGGTCTGAAGTAAAGAATCTGCCTTAAAATCTTTTGGTTGAGGCTTATATTAGCTTAAAGTATCGGGACTTCTGAGAAAGCTGGCTCCTCTATGTGCCCTATCTTTTGAAGTTGAAGACCTAACTCATCCTCTCCCAATGTAAATTCTAATGTTCTTATTGTTAATATTGTCAATCATGGGTTCCCTCTGATTTGCCAGAGTTGGAGTTGGACAAAGAAATCAAGTCTCAACCGTCTCTCAAGCAAGAGGCATTTACCCGGTATATGTATTGTAGCAGATGAAGAATTAACTTAAAATTATGTGAAGAGTAAACTACAGAATTCTCAGAAACAAAAGTGTTTTTCACAAAGAAGATGGAAGAGGATAGACATGATGACAGAGCTTGTGGCTGTCAGGAAAGAGTTTAAGTCATGAGATGAGACCATCAGCGCATTACAAGAACCGTCTTCGCACAACTGATTTCACTTTCACTGAGCCAGTCCCTCCTTCCACAGTCACTGAGGACTCAGATCCCTACTCCTCCAGTCGTCTTCTCACCAGTGACAGTCTGTCCTTCCACCCCTCTTCCTACCACTAATATGCCCGACTACTCTGCTCCTCTTCCGACCCTTGAGGAGCCTTGCTCTCTCATTCCTCCTTCCAACTGCAGCTCTTCCGATTCTCACATCTTCAGTGGACATTAAGATTTTTCCAAGACTGAGGCAAACATTTGCATGATTCCAATGGCAAGTGTGCAATTTGGTGTGCAAATTGAGACCCACAACTCGGGGTGCTATGAAAATGATCTCTTAAGATAAACTGAGAGGTACTAAATATATCATATACAGTGGAGCTAAAGATTTAAAGCCTAAAAAAGTTAGCTTAGAGCCCCTGAAATTCTCTACTTTGCTGTCTTCATGTTTCTTGATGTTCATCTTCATATCACAAAATGATGATGAGCATATGAATGAAGAGGGGCGCTTAACTCTTGGCTAATATGCTGAGAGACCCAGAAAAAACATTAGGTTGCCAAAATAATATTAGGGCTTCTGAAGATCAAGAAGATCATGCATCGTCTTCTCATTGACAGAAGTCTTCTCCACTTCCAACTCTTGAATGAACACTGGAATTCATCCTCCTCTTCTATAGATGCCAGGACTTGCGAACCAGGACCACTAGAGACCTCTCCAAGAGCAGTCAGTGGCATTTTCTCATCCCTCACAGACATCATGGCTCTCTTTCACCCCTCACTAAGAAATGCCTTGTTTTCCTCCACTCTCCTCCCAGAGATGTCAGGGCTCCCCGCCTTCAAATATACACTCATTCAGAGATCCCACATTTCTCCACCCATTTTCCAGAGATGTCAGGTCCCTTCTCCACACTATTCCAGAGATGCCAGGTCCCTCCCCTGACCTATATCCACACTTGTCGGATTCCTCCAACTTTCCAGAAATATCAAGTCCCCCCCTCAGACCAATTCCAGAGTTTCCAGGTCTCTCCACCCCAGATCCAGAGATGCCAGGTACCTCCACCCAGTACCTTCTTAACATTCAAAGCAATTACGGCTCTCCTCCCTTTCTTAATCAGAGCCTCCAAAGTCTCCAGGTTCTTTGTATGATTCCTATCCCCAGGTCAGCCAGTACACCCTACTCAGAGAGGACAGCTGCAACCACCTAACCTTTTCATCTGTGCCCCTGCATCTCACTTTGCTGCATCCTAGACATGGTGTAAGTGCTGTTGCATAAATGCTCTATGTTCATGATGCATAACTGATAATTGATTCCATAATTTCATGCAATAAATAAATAATTTATTGATGTAAAGTTAAAATGTAAATCTGATGTGATTAAACAGATTTATCCCATACAGTACAGGAATATACCGAGAGATATATAACAGTTATAAAATAAACATACATAGGCTACTGAAAATGTCGTAGCCACTAGTGCATTAGTCCATTGTTTATATTTTGTTTCTCTTCCAGAACTAATGTTCTGTTTGTAGCACCACTACGGCAGAATTAATTGATGGACTGTTTACAATCCAGTGTGAGCGGATTGAGCGCTCATTAGGCTCTGCTATATGGCATTCAAAGTTATAATTATTGACGTCTGAAGTCAAAGCAGACGGTTAAAGAGACTTTAGAAAGATTTTCAAGGACTCAAGAACTTCTTTTCATGACAAGCGGCCAACAAGGTATTTTGTTGTACTTGTAGAATGCCCTTTGTTTCATGTTCGCGCAAAGCGTCATTTTGTATTTTCATTTGTTTTCATGCCATGTACTGTACAATTTGTTGATGTATTTTGTACTATGTTCATTCACAAATATAGTTCTCACGGCGTGACCAAGGCGTGGATGCATCAGAGAAACAA
The DNA here is from genome assembly GCF_046629955.1 of Centroberyx affinis. NCBI lineage: Eukaryota > Metazoa > Chordata > Actinopteri > Beryciformes > Berycidae > Centroberyx > Centroberyx affinis. Next base: position 257,262 of record NW_027279037.1, on the reverse strand, counting down.
GACGTGCCCAAGCAATAAACGCCCGTTTCAAAGAGCCGACCTGTGTCTGTGTTGTTGTGAAGAGAGCTACACATGGAATCAACACTATTTCATCAAGCTCAGTGCTTTTATTTTATATCTTTTTTCACAAAACTCCATTAATCCCCAAAGGGAAAATTCTCTTTCTGCTTGTTCCCCTCCATAGGGAGAGCTGGGTGAGCTATGTTCACTTCAGCAGGGCGCATGCTTGCTGTCACTGGGGGCTTGTACCTGGGCCTTCTGGTTGACAGACGTCTCCCTACTCACCACGCCACCCTGCTGTGATGGTACATTGGATCAAATATTTTTAAATAATTTAATCTTATAACAGGACCTAGTCATAAACTCAATTATACAGATTATATTTTATAGACCTTTGGACTTTTGGATTTAAATTACTCTAGAAAAAAGTGTTTATTTGTCTGATTGTCTTGGTACCGTTTTTAAAATTCTTTGTTTTTAGTCCTACCAGGATCTCTTATATTACACACAATCTAGTATGATTAACTTAATCATTTTGAGTATTTTTTTTAATATTTTGAAATAAATATCCAAATTGCATTACATAATGTCCATCAGAAAATCTAATGGAGAATTTCAATAACATTTCATTGGCTACAATAAATAGTCGCTTCTCTTAAAACTAACACTTAAAACTTTTCCATGGATAAATGAGCATACCCATCCTATTAACAGTAAGTGCAGCTTAATAAAAACAGAACTGTAGTTTTTACTTTTTTCCCCATGCATGTCTATTTTTATTTATATTTGCATATGATATACATATGTAATATATTAATCATATGATATCAAAAATACTTTTTGAAATCTTTCTAGAGATTGCTACCATAATGCTAAAATACTATTTAGTGCCAAGGCAAGTTCTTAATGCTCTGCTAATTAGTAACTAGTTACTGAGGATTCTAGTGAAGAATGTGAGGTTTTCTACTTTCTTTTCCAAGAAAAGTGACAACATAATAAATCAGATTACATCATTCGATTGGGTGGTGAATCTATATCTTCCTCAGTGCACTTCATTTGTGGAGTACCTCAAGGTTCTATCCTGGTCCCCATTCTGCTCTCTATTTATATGCTCCCACATTGTCATATAAGTTGTACACGTAATATTTTGTTTCTATCTTGTTGTTTTGTTATATCTTGATGCTATGCTGATGATGATACACCGCTGTATTTTTTTGTAAAATCCAGTGATATAATTAACCATGATACTTTCTATACTTTGATATAGATTGTCTAGCAGACAGTTTTGGATGTCTCAAAACATTTTTCAAATTAATTATGGTAAATCCAAGATTGTTATATTTAGCTCACTGGATGCAACTTTTGCTGGTCTGAATTATGGGAATGAAGTCCAAAGAGTTGTTCAGTCTTTCAGTTTCAGTTCTACAAATCCAGATTAACAACAAACGACAATCAAGTATTGAAATATTGAAATCAGGACCCCTAAACTTTGGAAAAAACTGCCTGAGGAAGTATGATTAGAAAACTCTATATTTTCTTTTCAGACACAGCTATATTTGTTGTTGCTCTCATTATTCCATAGTAGTATTTAACATTTCTTTGCTGGTCTAAGAAATTTGCAATATTGTTAAGAAAAGTGCCTTATATAGTTCTTGTTAGGGGTCCAAGCACTGCAGGACCCCTAACAAGCAGGATCTGTCGCACATAATGGTCTTCATATCAACCATGATAGTTTTTCTGCCATTTTGAATTTTATGCAAAACCTATTTTTCACAATTTCTCCTGCAAAGTTGCTCTAATCTCCGTTAATTAATAACTGTAGTCTAGGAAGTCCATATATGCCATGTACAAAATGTACATGGCATATATGGACTTCCTAGACTAGTTATTACACAGCAAATTTGAAAATCCAAACTGCCATGATGCACAAAGTTGATGCATGGCAAATACATGCAGGAACAGGAAGTGAGGCATAATTCCTAAACGCTTGAAGCTAGAGTAACCAAACTTCACATGCAGGTTTGGGATGGACCCTAAAGTGTAGACCACATGTGGACATGCATCATAGCACCACCATCAGGCCAACCTTGCAACAGGACCTATCTTATATTTTTCCTACAGAGCTGACTCAATCGCCACAAAATTTTACACACATATTTCAGCTGCCTACATCATATTCCAGAAAATGTTGATACACGTAAGCATTTGGCCAGGACACACTAATAAAAATGACAGCGAAACATTTAATGCTACAGTAATAAAACTTACATACATATTTGCAAAGGGGTTCCAAAATGTGTCAGATGACATTTGACCATGCTCTATAATGTTGCTGTTGTTTAACCCATGGGCTTGGACTGCACTAATGGCTGCTTGCAAGTATATTTATTCCTAGTTTTTCTCCTTCCTCCTCTTTGGATTGTTGTATTGTTAAATTTGTAGATTACTATTGTGTTATTTCTTTTCTGTGGAGCAAGCCTAAATGGAGCTAGCAGTACTACTCTTCCGCTTATCGGTTGTTATGTAGACAGTATATTCTGATTTTATTTCTAAATTCACTGAACAAAAATATAAACACAACACTTTTGTTTTTACTAGATAAAACTGCACATTTTAGAGTGGCCTTTTATTGTGACCAGCCCAAGGCACATCTGTGCAATAATCTTGCTGTTTAATCAGCATCTTGATATGCCACACCTGTCAGGTGGATGGATTATCTTGGCAAAGGAGAAGTGCTCACTAACACAGATTTAAACAAATTTGTGAACAAAATTTGAGAGAAATAAGCCTTTTTTGTGCATAGAAAAAGTCTGAGATCTTTTATTTCAACTCATGAAAAATGGGAGCAAAAACAAAAGTGTTGCGTTTATATTTTTGTTCAGTATAAATAGTTTCTTTTGTCCATTTTTCTCTTTCTCCTCTCTTTCCATTATTTACTTCTTTTTGGGTTAACTTTATAATAAAATATTTTGCGGCATTCTCAATTTGTATGCAACTGTATGCATTTGTACCATCAGAAACCTACACTACCTACCACTACAGCATAAAAAAGTTAGTGCTGCCCATCAAAATGTCGAGGGATCCAGTCATAAATAATGATCAATGCAACTGGCGATAAGTACAAACGGTGTGCAAACAGGGAAGAGTAACTTTCTTGTCCCTTAAAAAGCAGTGGGGATAACTGGGCGCCCTTTTAAGTTTAATGTATACTTCAACCTCCAAAAATATCATGTGCCCTCTCACAGCATCTCATGCATTATCCCCATTAAGGGAGACTGAGAGATGAAACCTATTCTCTTCTGGATGTGGTTGGAATAGATAGAAGCTTTAGCTATCTGATATGTATGCATCTAGTGATCTTATTCCACTGTATCATTCACATTTCACTGATTTTTTTTCTATCTCCTTATCTGTCAAGGTGCATTGTACTGGGTGTACTGAACCAAAAGTAATTTTGGTTTTATAACTGTGTGTAGCAATGTTCTATTGTCATTTGTAGCCTTGTGTGTGAGTAAAACAGCCTCAGAAATGGAGGAGATTCCATGTTAATATTCACATAAAAGGAAACTAAAAGGTGATAGAAGTTAGCATGGAAAAAGGGATGGAAAGAGCAGAGATGTGTGGTGGGGCAGACACAAAAAGCTGTGTTTTTAAAAAGCATATACCACACATACAAAATATAAGCAAGAGAATCATTAAGAGTGCAGTTGCACTCAATTTTACTGCATTTTAACCATTTTGGAGGCTTGCTTTTATTGTTTGCATTGAAGTTGCCATAAAATGCTTTCCACTAGGCTTTGGTGGACCATTTGAATAATGTCTTGGCCAAAGACAAAACTCTTCAGTTGCCTGATTAAATAGAAACACCTTCTGTCTCTTAATAATTCTCCGAGTTGTTGTTATAAGTTCTTGGAAGTGTTTTATCCAGTCCATGGGCTGAGTATTGAGGATTATAGGAATGTAGTTACACATTTCATTTGGTCCCTTTTGTATGATGTTTGAGATCTTAACACTTGGCTAGCCTGACTTTTAATTTCCTTGTCTGAGAGCAGTTTTGTAATATTTGTTGGCAAAGGCCTCCTTCATTACCTCCCAGAAGACCAACAAGGGCCATATCATCAGCATAGTTGAGCAGTTTGACATCACATTCATTTGGGTAAGTTGAAAACATCTCAGGTTACAGCAAATAGTCATAAGGTACACATGTGGTTAAAACCTGTTCTTGTGAGTAGACCACATTCATTATGACTCTTCATTACACAATAAGTCAGAAAGTCTCTGATCCACTGAATGAGGCCACTGTTCATTGTAATCAGGGTCATATTCTTTCTGTATGGGATTTTGGAAATTATATTGTGGAAGCCCGTTCCATATGACACTTTAAACTCTGTTAGCAAACATTATGTGTTTATATACTGTAAACAGATAGAAGTACATGGTGAAAATGGAACTATAGGGGTAACTACAGCGCAAAGACTCTTTGGTGCATATCTGGACTCCAACTGACCTTGTGCTCAAGGCGGAGATGCTCCTCTAGCTGGCTCCGTCGGCTGCTGTCGTAATAGCAGAGCTGGCACTGATAGGGCTTGAGCTCAGCATGCTTCTGGAGGTGCAGCTGTAGGGCCTGGTCGCTGGAGCATGTGAAGGTGCATTTGTGGCACCGGAATACCAGGCCCTGGAGATGCCGTGATAGCTTGGAGCGGCTCACCTCCAGAGGAACCACACGCTCCTCTGACAGAGGGAGAGGAGAGAGAGCGTTGTAGAGGAGGTGGTTAGAGAAAGGATGGAAAGGGTGGACGAGAGAGGGGAGAGAAAGAGGATGAAAGAAAGGGGGAGGAGGAAGAGAGGGCAGAGTGGGGGGAGTTAGAAGAGAGAATGAGGAAGAAGAGGATGTATTGGGAGGAAAAGCAGGACAGAACCACAGAATGGGAAGGGGAGATGTAAGGGTGAAACAATAGAGGTGATATCAGATGACTTGCGTCAAACAAAAAACTCACAGTGACTCCCCAACACGTTACCCTTTGATGTTTTTGTCAGTTTCTCAATTTCTCAGGGACAGACCAAACACTTTCTCTAGGAAATTGAGAAAAGCCAAATGATAAAAAAACAAAACAACCCAAATTACTTTTATTGACTTATTAGAACAGTTCCATTCCTCTGTGCTGGCTTGACATTTTAAGTATAATCCTTCAAACTGGTAAGAATCAGCATAAATATCATCATGAACCATCTTATATTTGGGATGCCTATTAATTATCTAAATAACTAATGGCCTAACCCTAACCTGCATATACTCTGTGTCATTTAACAACTATTATGATGAAATACAAGATGCATATCACTGTTGTTGGGTGAAAACCTCATCTCCAAAATGTCAACTTTTCAGGAACTAAGAAAAACAACCTTGTTTTAAATCTCAACGGCCATGCATTTTTTAGATGATCTAATTGGTTTTGAAAAGGTTTCATAAACTCAAAGTTTGTAGAATTTTCTGAACCCATAGAGGAGCATGTTATCATTCAATTCAAGTTAAAACATGAAAATCACCAAAATTGGAGTTACAAGGTTTTCACCCAACAGTATTTAATTGTAAAGTTCCCTTGTGTTCTATGGCCTTGGTTCTATTTTGCATGATGTGTGGCATTACCTCTATGCAGGACAATGTGGTCGATCATATTGCTCTTGTGTTTGGTGTGGTAGAGACAGAGAGGGCAGCGCAGGTCTTTAGGGCCCTCGTCAGGGGCGCTGATGTTGTGCCCTGCCTCCACATGCATGGTGAAGGTGTTCCTGCAATAGTTTCATAGAGAGAAGTAAGGATCATTGCCCTGCCAAAACAATTTCTCCAGTGTACTTTGCATGGGTGAGCACTCCTTGGGATGCATGAGTACAATACATTTCCCTGAATTTCAACTGTTGCCATTGCGATCACTATTTTTCACAGTCAAAGTGAAATCCCTCCTTACTTGTAGCAGGTGAAAAAGGAACAGTCTTTGCACTTGAAAAGCTTCTTGCCACCATGGCGGTCCCTGTAGTGCCGGCGGAGGCTCTGCATATAGCCGGAGCTGAACTCGCAGAACTCACAAGTGAGGACGCCGTCTGGCCGACTGTCAGCAACTGTTGAGCCGCCAGGTGTTGAGCCGGAAGACATCTGACTACGCGAGGCCAGCTGGTAATGGCTAAGCTGCTGACGAACATCCGCTGGCTCCAGGTATGCTGGGTCTGTGAGAGGGCAGTGAAAGAGAGAGAGAGCTATTAGAACATGCTGTATCGATTCATGTGGACAAGGAGAGGCTATTGTGCTGTAGTCTATTAGTTATGACCAGCAAATACATAACTTGACATGAGTCAAGGAATACTGTTAGGATAGCACAATATGCTAGTTAAAATGACCATATTCCTCTTTCAGAATTAGTTTCTTACATGGAAAGGAAATAACCATTTTACCTAGAACTCACAATCCATAGAAATTAAAATAATATCTTTGGACAGTAATTGCAGCTGTGTAGTTTTCAGAATTTTGAGGATTTGGCCGTGGGATTTCAACCCACAGGAGCTACTGTACATCCAAGACTGAAGTCTTTCCAATGCATAGTGTAGTAGTCAAGCTGATGAAATTTCTACACAAAGCAGGCTGGAGTTTAACCTACATTATGCATCTTCTCCAAATCTATTCATCTGTTTATTTGATTTATGCAAGCTGTCTGAATATGACATCAAAAAGAAAAAAATCAGTTGAACCATGTCTCAAGGAGACTCTACCATTGGACTATTGGGAATTTTGTTGTGATCACATCATATGTCCCCTCCCTCCTCACAGAAAAAAAAGTGTAACTGTAACTGTCATCATTCCTCCTCTAGCTCTTTCTCTCTCTCATTCCCTCTTTCTCAACAGTCTATAATATCAGTGAGCAAGCTCATCTTCTCGTCCTACTTTGAGCCTCCACCACATCAATAAATAAACCACAGTGACACTAATAGAATATCTATCCATGTGAAAAATGCCTCATTCAGCACAGAGGAGGCGAGGAGGAAAAAAAAAAGACTTTTCTTTGACTTTTTAAAATGCTTGTGATCCAATTCCTCACTTTTGCAGTGGAGGCAGGAGAATTCATATGAATTAAACAATGCCACAGTTGATTCATGCTTGTAATATCTTCTCTGTACAGTAGAGATGTATGAAGATGAGATGGCAGATGGAGGCGAAATTCTGTAGAATGGTGGTGATGTGTCTTCCTGAATGGATGAAGGGCCAAAACTGTCCAGGTGTAATATTAAGGCACAGAAATGAGAGGTGGAATACTATTATTAGAAGTTGAAGAACAAAGCCTCCTTTTAAAATATTTTTTAAGGGGCCCAGGAAAGATGCGTAAAAAACAGTGAGGACTGGATTTTTCTCAGAGCACAAATAAGTGCAACTGAATTTCAACCATCTTTCAAGGAATCCAAGTAAACAACTGCTGCTAATAAGAAGCAAGCAAGTAATAATCTTCTCATAACGCATTTCACAACCCAAAAAAAAAAAATCAGAAGTATGACAAACTCTTTCTTCAACTGCAAATATCCGAATCCCCGGAGCTTCAGACTTTCAACTCAAGGTAGCTAGTTTGGCACGATAGAGAGACATTCAATATGTCTGCTCTGCTCTTTCTCAATGCTTCATTTGTCTTGGTAGGGCACGGCTGACAGTGGTGGTTGGTGCATTGAGGAATGCTGCCCTGCTTCACCTCCAGGGAAGATTCCACAGCTCCAGCAGCAAGGTGACAGCTACTGCCAAGAACTTTCTGGAATCTGGAGCAGCAGCACAGCCACTGAGGCTAAAAGCATGGCACCACACCTAAAGGAGTTAACTGCTACACCAAAACTAATAGTGAAGTCGCCTGCTTGACTGCCAACAAAGTTACCTAATCAACAAATATACAGTTCGCTGTGGTGGCATAGTGGACATAAAAGAAGGCTTTAGTTGTCAAACCTTGGATTGAACAGCTTGGAGTGTGTCCAGAAAAATGTATACTTTTAATAGATACTTTAAACCAGTGATTCTCAACCTTTTTCATATCAAGGACCCCTAATTTAGTCCACATTTAGAGCCACGGACCCCCATTTGATGAGATTTTGTCTCTCAGACACAAAACTGAGAATATTTTTTTATTGTTGGATATGATTTTGTCCAGAATTCCATGACTATCTGTATTGTAGGAAGAGAGATAACTATGATCAAAAATAGTCTTCTACATTAATTAAATCTACACTAAATACATCTAATTGTGTTAACTTAAATAATAAGTTTAACAATTCATCAATTTTAAAGGACCCCTGGTGGTCCCCGGACCCCACGTTGAGAACCTCTGCTTTAAACACCTGTGGGAATGCTGCATACCACTGGCAGAGGTGCACATATTAAAAGAAATTACTTTGTTCCAATCATGTTATATCTACCTGTAGGAGTAACGCATGAGCATTTATCCGCCCTGAGACAGAATTTCCTTCTGTTAACACCCGCAGTCTTGGGCAATTCATTCAGTCTGTGCACATGAACAACCCGCTCCCAAAGCTGGATGTAAGTGAACAGGACACAGTCTTTGTTGACACTGACGCTAACAGGTGATTTTCCAGGGATACAGATCCAATTTCTGTTTCAGAAACATCACTAGTATGAAATAAAAACCAATTTGGGTGTAAAAGCCCACCAGAAAATCTTATGAGTCCAAAGTCAGCCTCCCAAATTTAGCCTGTCAGTGAAGCAGCTCTAAAAAGTCTTGCTTGATGACATCACAGATTGAACCACTCAAAGAGCCATTCAAGGCATATGGAAATCTGTATTAAGATGGATTTTGCTTTAACATTCAATCAAGCTGCGACAAATCTGGCCTGACAAGCCCATCATATGATCTTATGTCTAGGATGAGATTGGTACACTAAGACAGCCCTTGGATAAAACTCCATTTCAAAGATGGTCTATTAAAATTACATTATGCAAGATCTCTTACCATCCGGGGCCAAGGGAGTCTGCTCTGTGTCACTGGCCAGCCTGGAGGGCTTGAGGGAGGCATGAGCAGCCTGGGTTGCGGCTCGGAGTTTGGGGAGGGTCAGGGCCTCGCCGTGGTCTCTCAGAGAGTGCTCTTTCAGCTGGCTGATGGTCATAGAGGAGAAGGGGCACGACAAGCACTTGTATGTGTGCTCACCTGAAGGAAGAGGCAAAGTCGGGAATCATAGTCACCTATTTTGACTACTCTATCAAATGCTCAAAGGGATTATCTTGATGAGGATAGGTAGAGACCTATAAATGATAGCAGACACACACTATACAAAGAAACGGGAAACATGTCGCTCCCCACAAATGAAGCCAATCTGTACCAAATATGTCACCTTGTTTTGACTTGTAATTGTAGTGCTCCCCTTGGGCCAATCAGTGTAATTTTGAAGTGAAAACAGAATGAGTGGTGAGATGCATCATTTCCCCAGGTTTCACCAAAATCCAATTAGCGGTGTCTGAGATATCACACATGGCACATGAACTTGTGAACGAACGAATGAACAAACAAATGAAGACGACCAATCTACAGCCTTCCAACACTTTCCTCATGGGGGATTTAGAACTTGAAATGAGTTAGGAAGTGGATAATAACTTTGTATTTATCCAATAAAAATCTACAGTATGCCAGAGATATTACTGCCACTATGGATACTACTATGATTTTAGTGTACTAAGGAAAAAAGGCCTACAATGCAAACACAGATGTAGAGACCAACTTAAATAATAAGCGGAATATCAGGAAAACTCAGACAGGACACGTGAGCCATGTTGGAAAGACAGTATTGCAGCTGATCCCTGCCTCTCAGAAATTACAATTCAACACATTAATATGGCGATTGATTTATGTTGACCTGCTTCTACATTCATTTATGCTGCTGACTGCTCATGCTGCTGCCACTGTGCGGTGCTGGCAAACGCTTCGGTTCAGTTTTGTATGCACCCATGGGGGGTTTATGGAATTTTGCTTCCCGCTACTCTTGAGCATGTTTGCTTAACCTAATGCAGGGAGCACCCTGAAGAGCAGAGCCATTACCACCAAATATGATTGTATTACTGTCTTACAAAAAAGATGGTTTCCTGATTGAACCACTACTGGCAAGAAAAGGTTGTTTGGAATAAGAATAACCCTTGATGTTGGTGCACCAATCCAAATTATTGAATAGGAGAGCCAGTTGTGGCTCAGGCTGCAAAACATGAACAATCTGTCTTTCTACAGCTTTCTGTTTCTGACACTTTTTGATAATGACCAGTCAGGGGGCCCATTCAAGGGCAAATTGATTGCCCTGATAGCCACCTGAACAGTCCAGCTACAAACATTCAGCAAGTAGTCTGAAAAGAGAGACACTGACAATCATTTTCTATTGCTCTACCCTTGAATGACTTCAACACCTAATCGAGAAAAGCAGCATTCACATGACATGGGGTATATGAATTCCATAGCATACACACCGTCCTCAGCCTATTACTCAGGCTACAATCAAACACACAAAGGCTGAGACACAGTGGTGAGACTCAGTGCCCAACAGAGGGAACATGATGTTTTGACAAAGAATAAAACTGCATGCCTACAAAAACATCAAGCCCCACTTTCCAAAAGGTAATCACAACTCCAAATTGATTTTGGTTTGTGTCGATTATCCGCAGCAATTGTTAAATCTGACTGCTATTTCTTGTTCTCTCCAATCAGAAAGATGAGAGTATTCATAACTGCTTTTTGAAAATGGGCTCTTCTGTATTATCATTTGTAAAGATTTACTCTGTCTCTCATATTGTATCTATTGCTCTGGTGGAGCTTTTTTTTGCATTTGCTTGTATGTCTCTGTGTCTGTCTGTGGATCAATCTCTGCCATCTGGTTCCTTCAGAAACAGAAACCATCTGAGGCAAGGAATCACATCAAACAAGCACATGCATTCAACTTTGTAGCAGGCTGAAAAAATATGATCATATTCCTTAAACAATATCCTTTGAAATAAAAATATTATGGCCTATTTGGTATCTGGAAATATGATAGTACAATCTTAAAAAAAACACTACTAAGGTCAACAGGTCAACAGGTCACCTTGTAAAACACATTCATCATGGCTATTTGTTATGAGAAAAGAACATGTGATTCCTTTGGATGTGCTTAATTTGTACGCTCGGTGAGTGGTGAATCTACTGCTCTTCCACTGGTTGAATTGTGCTGGATAAGCTAAATCAAGCACGGCATCATTATGTGGAAGATGATAAACAGGGCTGCTATTCTGGCCCGGGACTGCCTTGTTAGTCATGGAGAGAGCTGTAAGAAGTGATTTAATATGTGTGTGTGTGTGTGTGTGTGTGCGTGTGTTTGTGTGCGCACGCTCAAGTTTGTTTACCTGCATGTGCCTTATGCAGGTGGCTCTTCAGGCGACTCAAGTAGGCAGATTTAAAGGGGCAGAACTTGCACTTGAAGGGCTTGTGGTGCCCATGGTGAGACTGCACATGTCTGTCCAGACTGGGGATGAGAGAAAATACACAAAAACAGAAGGAGTGAAAGGGAGGAAGATAGGAGATAAGAGGATAAAAGAAGAAAGATAGATGAAATGAGGACAAAAGGATAGCAGATAAAGAGAGAAAACAAAGTGAAAGAGACAGTGACAAGAATAGAGTACAGAGGAGAGAGAGACAGAGAGAGAGAGACAGCGAGAGAGAGCTCTACTAATGTTCCACAACAACCACTTTGATGATTTCAACAGCAGGATTTTCAGCAGCATCTAAGCGCTTGATTCTGTTTACCTCACAAACAACAGCAGCACATTTCCAATGACTACAGAACAGGGAACCGTGGGGTGAACTCATCTACCCACAATCCCCTGGTGGGAATGAGTGTGTGAGTGCCTGTGGGGACGGTGGCGGTGTTTTTAATGCCAGCCTCCTAGGTGGCATGGGAATGCGGCTTCTTTCTGGGTCAGGGCACATACAGTACAGAGGGATTACACCCGGGAGCTGAGAGGAGATGAGGTCTCTCTCTCTCTTTCTCCCGCCCCCCTCTCTCTCTCTCTCTCTCTCTGCGATGGATAAAACAAATCACACTACCAAAATGTCTGTCTTGCTATAATGTTTGTCTTATTCTGCCTGTCTCCCAGGGGGCAGGAAATCTTTATAAAGACTGAAGATTCAAAGGAATTTTGATATAAGGGTAAACAGAATATGAAAAATTTGCTCTGTACAAAAGGGGTTTAACATCCAGCTGATTTGGTAAGAAATGTAAGGTTGAGATTTTAACATCAAGTCCTACCAGGGCTACACATTGCACATAGTCTGTTACATATGTGGGGGAAAGGAGCCCACAAAATGACCATGTAACAAAGTGTTATGCTGCATACAGAGGACACTACAGTAGAAGCAGTGTTAAAACTGTCAATCATAGACCCCCTTTCCTCTCTACTCACTTATGTCTGAAGGGTGAGACGAACTGGCAGTACTGGCAGCTGTATTTGTCCTCTCTGCTGAACAGGGCCATAGCTGAGTGGCTCCTCTCATGGGACCTCAGGCCTTGCATGGACATGAAGACTCGGTCACACTGGGCGCACGGGTGACCCCCCGCTGCTAACCGCTGCTTCAGCTGGCCCCCTGAAACCACCGCCCTCGCCGCGGCCACAAGGGCCGCTGCCCTTCCTCCTCCGCCGTCCGCTTGCGCTTCCATCGTCTCCATGGCAACAGCAACACCACCAGGGCCTGTGGAGACCAATGGCGGGCCCATGGTTGTAGCAGCACTGGTCTCCAGGCCATCGGCTTCAGCAGCAGCTGCTTCGTTCCCGTCCAGCTCACCATTAGTTATGCTCTCTGAAGGGAGGGTCAGGGGGACTTCACTGACTTCCTGCTGCAAAACAAAGAGGAGGTGTTTCAGATATTCAGTAACCTACCTGCGCCTGCCGATGTAGTCCACAGCCTAGAGCATGTGGTCCAGCTACAGTATATTGCAATGAATGTAGAAAGAAAAAGTAAATGTCTCCTCTGTTCCATCCCTCGGCTTAAAAGCTCTACTCTAGGGGGCGTTGTGGTGGCTCAGTTGGCACATACCATGTAGCTGTGTAATCTGGCCTCGGACCTTTGTCGCATGTCATCACTCAGTCTCTCTCTCTCTCTTTCTAGTCTGCCTCCACTATAAAACTAAACAATACGGTAGAAATACCATAAAACCATGCCATGCCATAAAATACTCCATAAAAAAGTCTATCATATTAATACAGCACCAAGCCCTATCTAATGCTAAACCATCAGCTCTTATTCTGACTGATTAATAAAATGAATGAATAAAAACAGGCAGGCTCACCAGTAACTACAGAAAGGTCTGATTACTAGCTGATGAGTATGCTTAATCAAAAATAAAATAAAGGAGAGGACACAAATCTATCTATTCCAATCAATAGAAGAGATGCCTACTAAAATGCACACATCTACCAACAACGATATGAGATAAAACAAAATAATTGATTGCTTAGTTTTATTTGACTGGGTTATAACAAACATCAAGATAGCTAGTCATCAAGACAGTTCTAAGTTTAACCTCTTTCCATTTTAACTAGTTGGCTAGTAAGCAGTGAAGTAAAATTTGACACTGTGAAATAGGAGCAACTGAAAAACAAAGCTGTTTTTAGCAACTTAAAGACATTTCTGATTTGTTTTTCCTCATCAGTAGCTCACAATGAAACTAAATATTACATTGGTACAATGAAATCAATGAGGTATATTGCAAAAAGAAAAATAGTGGGCTGAATTTTTGACACTCCACTACACTCAGCTAAAACAGATGCAGTGTGGTCTTCATGAGGCTATTTAAACAAAGATGGAATTAAGTATGACTTTTCCCTCTCGCTTCACTTCCCTCTCTCTCACTATATGTAGGTGGCTACTAGCGTTGACTACACCCCTCTCCATCTATTCCTCACTAGCCTACTGCAGACCACACGGCTTCCTTCATCTGTAGGAGTGCAGGCTGGTTCCTGCAGTCACAAGTAGACAGACAAACACCATGACTTTTTATTGCCTCTAGGAAGCTCATTCTTTCTGTGGAAGGACCTGACCCTGCACTTCATACATCCATAAATAAGATGTGGCATCCACAGGCCCAACCCTGCCATCCTGTCTGCCCTGACTGCACTGTCAGCCCATTCCTCACTGAACCGTACAAGAAACCACTCTAGGTTCTAGAAACTGGAATTAAAACAGTCTTCTTGAGAATGTGAAATCCAACAATAATTTGTCAGCTTCTCTAGCTTTTAAAACATATATTCCATTTGGTAGATGCATTTATCCAATGAACCTGGTCCTGGACCTGAAGACCATGACTGCTTATAGTAATTAACTCTGGCAGGGTAAGTGGCATGACACTATTGAGCTACACAGGATAACACTTTTGTCCAAAGGTTGAGATAACAATAAAACACATACAGATAAAACAATCTCCATTGTATTGAGGCTACCTAGAAAGTGAAGTGAAGTGAACATCACAACAGGAATACTCCCCTTGAACAGAGGCATCTTACCACCTTTGTTATTTATTTTCAGAATCATTAGTTGTATACTGGTCCCAGCTGCCAATATGAATACATGTCTTCTCTATATCTCTCTGAGGCCCCAAACCATCTCATCTTACATACAAAAGATAGATTGAGTGTCTGGCAGAAGAACCAGGCTTCCATTTGGATCCTTAGGCCTGTTCTCTTAGACACTGGCAACCTCAGTGGAATACTAATGTCCAAATGGTTACCCGCCGCTGCCCTAAAAGTTATGGCTCGCCACTCTGTCCTCCACTCCTCCCCCTCTCCTGCAATGGGACAACATTGCTTGTTTTCTCTAGGGGAAGTTGACAGACTGTCTACCCAGGAGCCTCCGTTAGTAATAAACAAAATGGGAAACAGAACCCAGGTTCAGTAAAACAGACCACTGCAGAGCTAGATCTGTCTGAAGGGTGGGAGTTAGTGTGCAAGACTGAGTCAGCGGGGATAGAACAAGTGGGCCTTAAATTAGCTAAAATCTATTTGTATTAAATGAGGGTGGATATACATTTAAGAAATTATTTAATTATGTTAATAATGAATACTTTACATTTGCTTGATCTGCCCAACAATGTAGCTGCTACATGATGTCTATACCTTTTACACACTGTCTAACATCTCAAACTCAAATATCTTGTGAATTTAAGATAGATGAAACCTACTGAAGTCACAGTGAACAACACATGCCACTATACAAGGAACACATATTTTCAAAACAAAATTTGTTGTAAATGTTGACATAAATTAAGATTAATTTTCAATCTGTATTTTTTTTTAACAATAATATATGGAATAATTTATATAAATAACAATTTTTGAGACCAAATTTGAGACCAAATGCAGCAAATCAATTACAATAAGACAAACACTGCCTAAAACATGTATAAAAACCATTTAAAATTAAATGCCACTCTGCTTACCTTGACATGTCCCTCTTTGACCTCTCCATACTGGACGTGCTTCCTAAGGTGGTTGCAGATGGCTCGGAGGGTGGGGTGCACCTCCACACAGAAGTTACACCTGAATCCTATGGGGGCTTTATTTACAGGGTTCTCCTGTTAACAGAAAGGGAATTGACACAAAGAACTTGTTATATACACACCACGTTTTTTTTTAACTTGACTAATTGTTACCTCCTTTCAAGAATGAAAGTGTAGGAGCATTGAAAATTATGTTTATTTTCTTTTAGATTATTTAACGTTTAATTTACCAGGTAACAAGTTTCTGAGCGATCAATCTATGAAATATCATCTGTACTTACCTTCTCAGGCTTGGTCTCTGGTAGTTCTGTGGCCTTCTGTTTGCTGAGGAGCTGCCTCCTCCTCTCCTGCCTCATGGCCCTCTTCTGAAACTCCTCATTGTGGTTCATCAGATGCTTGGCCAGGACTGGGAGAGCCAGGAACCTCAGCTCACAGTGGGAACACTGGTACAACTCTGAACCATCCTCCCCAGGACTGGGCGATACTACAAAATCTCTCTTCAGGTCATTGCTGTGGTGGTCATTGTAGTGCATAGAAAGCAGCTCGACTGTGCTGAAGGACAACCGGAAGCATTTTAGACACTTGAACGGCAGCCATTCAACCTCTCTGTCCTGCTCAGGCTCAAGCTGAACCTCCAACACTTCCTTGTCTTCTTCTACCGTTGCACTGACAGTGATCTTCTCGGGTTCTTTGGCATAGATAACGGTGAAGTAGCGGCCGAGCTTGCTAGCATGCTGCTTCTTGGGGAAGACACCTGGGTGGCGTTTAATGTAGTGTGAGACAATGCTTTTCCTGCTGAAGGCCTGGAAGCTGCAAAGAGAACACTTTCGCCTCTCCACAGCTAAGCGTAGGTCTTCATTCATTTCTGGGCAGTCTCCTTCTGATGATGGGGGTGCCATCACCTTAGTAGGCTTATCGGTCATTGTCTTGGAAGCAGCCAAACAATGGGTGTAATAGGCATCGATGTCATGACGCTTCTGGTAGTGTGCTGCCAGGCCTTTCCGTATAGGGTTTGTGTATGAACACAGAGCACATTTGAAGACATTGTTTTTACCCTCTGGCTGAGCACGGACGTTATTGTGCTTGATACGGTAGTGGCGGGCGATGCCTTTCCTGGTGGAGCAAAAGTATTTGCAGAGTTGACACTTGAATACAGCATGTTTCTCTGTCTTATTGATGGGAAACTGGGAGAGAGCAAGGTCCAATTCGCCGACCTCCTGGACTTCTGGAGCACTCGATATACTACTGGCACTGCATTCAGCTACTGGCTCTGTTTCTTTGCTGGAGGAGAAACTTATAAGGGAAGGAGAGAACATATCAGAAGCTGGTTGATTGTGATATTTTTCATAATGGATTTTGAGTTTTTCCAGTGTCCCATGTGTGTACGGGCACATTTTGCATCTGTATGCACCATAGCCCTGCCTTTGTGTTTTGCACTTGTCATCTCCTTCATTTAAGTCGGCAATTTGCTCTATATCATCTGCAAAGTCTTCTGCAGTGACTTTCACTAATGGGTGCCGTTTCTGATAGTGAGTTAGGACCCCATGGATGCGAGAGTTCACATACGGACAGTGACGACACTTATAAACAGAACTGGGGTTGATGTCAGCCTCCTGTGCAAAATCTGCAGCTTTTACTTTCATGCCTGGGTGCTTCTTTCCATAGTGAGTAAGGAGGCCATGGAGACTGTTGTACTCTGACAGACATACAGTACACTGATATGGATTGTTGGAGATAGAAAGACGTGGGTGGGAAGGATGGGGGTTGCTTTCTTGAGGTGGGGTAGCAATGACCAGTGCTCCATCATCTTCAACAGACTGGCAATTGAAAGGTGCATGTTCTTTGGCCATTGACTGGTGGACCTTTTCAGGTGACCTATTCCCTTTGATGATATCCAAAAGTACAGACTCGTCCCCTTTGATGGCCCAGGGGTGAACTGCTTGGTAGTGACTGGTGATATCCCATATTGTACAGGCCTCAAAGGCACAGTCTCTGCATCTGTAATGCTTAGTGTCCAAGTTGCCCCCTTGCTGGGTAGTCTCTGGCCCAGCCCATAACTTGCTGGCCATGTATGTGTAATCTACATTGTGCTCAGGATGGCGTCTTTGGTAATGGAGCAGCAGGCCTTGGGGTTCAGCATGGGAGTAAATGCACCACTCACAGTGGTAGCCAGCCTCCAAGATGCCATCTTGGTAGGCCCAGTGTAATATGGTCATGGCCGTGGCCTTCACAGTAGGGTGCTCTTTCTTCAGATGTTTCTTTAGGGCATAGACATAGGGGGATGTGTAGGAACAGTGTCTGCACTTTAGTGAACGGAGAGTTGTGGAGTTCTCAGGGTCTGCAGGGGCTGGTGTCATGGCGGATGAGACACTGCCAGACTGAACCATCTGAGCACGCTCACGTTGACTCCGGACAACTGCAGTGTGGCGACGTACAAGGTCAGCATTGGCCTTGGTGTCCCGATGCTTTTTCTGGTAATGAATGAGCACTCCTTTTACAGTACGGTTGCCATAATCACAGTGCTGACAAAAGAACAGCATCTCAGCCTCACCTTTCTCTCCATTTCCAGCTTTAGGACTTGAGTTATTAGATCCATCATATCCATTATTGTGAAACTGCTTCAAAAACTGTTTGGGAGCTGCAATTTGCAATTCATCCATTAATTTCATCAATCCAGGGGTGGGAGCGCCATGTTTGATATATTTTGCTGTCACTTTTACTTCTGGGTGTCTCTTTTGATAATGGACCAATACACCAACAACAGATCTGTTGCTGTACACGCAATGTTTACAGTAGTAGATTTCCTCATCAGATCCAAACAATGTAGCACTTGATGACTTTGTAGGTGTGGCGATACTGAGGTTAAATGAAGAGTTGGCAGCAGGTTGTGGCCGGTCCACTGAGATGACCTTCATGGTTTTCTGTATGCGGAAATAAGACGCCTTTTGCTCCGGGTGTTTCTTCTGATAGTGGACCAAAACAGAGTGCATGTTGGGGCTAGCAAAGGAACACACATCACAGTCATAGACCACAACATTACCACCCATCGCTTCTTTCAGAGCCTCTGTCTCAGCACTGGCTTCAGGGGTCTTGGAGATGGGTTTCAGCACTGGGCTGGAGGAGGATCTGGGGGTGGAGGTGGCGGAGTTGAAATTCTTGGGGCCAGAGTTCAATATTTCCCTCAGTGTTTGCGATTCACCAGTCTTGTGGGATTGCTCCACTACATAGCTGGAGAAGATCATGGCATTGTTGATTTTTACTGTGGGATGCATTCTTTGGTAATGGGGCATTAGGCTCCTGACATTGGGGCTTGTGTATGAGCAGAAGCGGCACATGTATACCAGATTTGGCTGGTTAAAGTTGAGCACATTGCTTGCTTCAGGGTGGTGATCCATGTAGTGTTGGTGTAGATCATTGTAATTTGTGTATTCAATGTAGCACTCCAGACAGCGGAAGACAGCACTTTGGTCCTCAGGGTCCAGGATGTACTTAAAGCTGAACTTGATGTAGGGGTGCATTCTCTGGTAATGGGTGCTGACACTACGGGCTGACTTGTTGTGGTAATCACAGTGTTTACAATAGAAACGTGCAGTTCCGGGTTCCTCTGAATATTCCGCATTCTCCTGGAAAGTGTCCCTGCTGTCTTGGTTACTCTGGTCTTGGAGATCATTAGGGTCAGCAGAGATATTTTCACTATCATCTGAGAGAGTCAGTGCAATAGGAATGTTCCTAGGTTTTGACTTGGGGTTGCTTTTCCTTTTCCCTATTCTACCTCCTTCGTGCAAGATGGTTGATTCTCTTACATGAAGTTGCTGTGTGTTGTAAGTGAAGACAGGGTTTTTACTGTCATGGTTGCTGCCCTCTTTATCAGTACTAGCGTGATTTTCTCCCACTTCTTCATCATCCATTTCATCCAGATTTATTATCATGTCCTGTTGGCTTTGGCTTATCTTACTCTGAAGGTTGCTGGCAATTTCATCAATTCTAGTTCTCTTCTTAACGGAGGATAAATCCAAAGGCAAGTCATTAATGGACTTCCTGGCTCTTTTCCCTGTCACTAAGGGCTTTTTGGTGGCAAGTCCTAGAATGGAGGTCTGGGTTTTTTGTAAAAAAATTGGAGAAGTGTCCACCTCAGAGTCTGGCTGGTCAGTCAATGGGCTTTCAAAGACAGTGGGCTGTAGATCATCACAGTAGGAGTGCTTATGCTGCTGGTGAACCCTCAGGCCTTTCAGTGTGGTGGTAGAGAAGCTGCAGAGTGTGCAACGGTGAGGGTTCTGCTGGTCGTTCACTGTGCTGGTTGACTTTTTTCCATTGACTTTGGAACCTACATTACCCCCATTAACTGGTTCTGCAGCAGTGTCATTCTGGGGTTCTGGACTATCGCTGGTTAGGTCCATGGTCTCCAAGTCTGAGGAACTGTGGCTCTGTTTGTGTGTGCCTAGTTTGAGAGGGCTGGTACAAATAAATGGGCACTCATCACATTTATACACTGTGGTTTTACCAGAAAGGTGAATGTTTTCAATGTGGCGGGAGATGCTCCGCCGATGCATGGTAAGGAATGAGCAGAAGGGGCACTGAAAGCGGTTCATGTACTTTCTGAATGGTATTCCTTTAGTCTCCAGTAATTTGTTATCCTCATCAGTTAAAAGTTGCTTTGCATCAGCTGACAGGGTCCCAGTATAGTTGGGATCATCTATATCACCTAACTCTTCATCATCATCTTCCAAGCTGCTCCTAGAGTCTTCTTCATTGAGCAAGCTGGCATCCATCTCAATGACAGCATTGGAGACATCAGACGCAGCAAACCTCTTAGACAAAATGGAGGAACCTGTACTGTTTGGTGTTACTGCATTGATCTGTGCATATTGAAAGGATGAGATGCCAGCAACTGACTTCCCCAACGTGTTTTCTGGTGTTTCCCCTGTGGACCCCTCATTTCCACTTACATCACTGAAAGTTATCTTTGATCTAGGTGGGCTTCTGGAAGAGGAGGGAGAATCTGGTTTGGGTGAGCTTGCCTCCCCTTCCAGCTCCTCAACGCCGGAAACAATCTTCACCTTGTCACTGTGCTCCTTCACTACATGATTAGTCCAGCTATCCTTCTCGTCGGTCTGATAGTCACACCATTCACAGGCAAATGTTCCCTTGAGGAATCCACTGGTTGAGTCAGATTCCTCTCCAGTCTCCGCAAATTCTGAAGGATCTCCCGTGCCTTCTGAAGGAACTTTATTATGATACATTATTTGGTGTTTCATTATCCTTGCTTTGCGTGGAGACTTGTATGTGCAATACTGGCAGGAATACACTTTTGAATGGTCATTGTGCATTATGATGGTGTAGCTGGGATGTTTAGATGTCTGTGAGGAGTTACTTGCATCTGAATCTTCCTCTACAACATTGTGCACCTTTTTGGTGTGGTTTTTCAAAAAGGACTTTGATCTGAAGTAACGGACACAGAACTTGCACTGGTAAAACGGCAGGAGAGATTCAGCTGTCTGCTTTTGTAATGTTTGGTTGGAACCGTCAGTGGAGTTGGGGCCTAAAAAAAGAGAAAATATGTGAGAATTTTGCTGAAAAATAGTATAACAGCATCAAAACTGTCTTATTCTTAGTACAATATAACAACTTTGTGAAATTATTTAGATTTTACTTATTGACATAGCAAATGGCAGCGCTAATTCTAAATAGAAAACTTAATTTTGTTAATGTTCATCAGTAAATTATAATGTGAGCATCATAGTCTGAAGAATTCTTTCAAACAGAAAAAATAAGTCTTTTCCAATCCAAAGTTTTAACTCTAATGTCTAAGGTAATGTGGTAGCCATACTCATTCCAGCTTTAGGAGGCGTATAATCCTTGTCATCCTTGTCATCATATTCCTCTTCTTCTTCCTCGTCTTCATCCTCATCTTTCAGAGAGTCAGACTCATCTGCATCTGCAGGCTGCAGGAAAACAGTGTGTACTTCCTGAATGTGGGTCTTCAAGTCATCATATGACTCGGCACGGAAGTCACACCCATCACACTGCAATACCTCCATAATTAAGAAGGGGGTGCACTCCCTGGAAAATCAGGGAAACCTGCAGAGGGAAAAAAGGAAAAAAAAATCTTATGAGTACAGGTTAAAAGGTTAATTCAAGTCTTTGTAACTTAAAAATAATTCTGAAATTCTTGAGAATCATATTGTATAGTCACCTAGCAGTATGAATAAGATCCATACTATGCTGTGCTACTCAGTATGCATGTATACTGAATAATGTAACACTGTAAGATATGTTTAACTTATGACTTACTTATGGAGTCCTGCATCCATAAGTATTTGCCATAATTGACAAGGGCGGGATGAAACCCTAGTTTGTGCAAAGCCCAGTGGATTTTAAAGGTGCAAAGCCCAGAGTTCCCTCTAGGCAACAGAATACTGAGACCCTGACACCAAGTGCTCTCAAAGCATGAGGAAGTGTTCAAAAATCAGGCCAGGACCTTAAAAGGTTTCAGAATTACCACTCATGTGATTGCTGATACTACATCCCACTTTTACAGGCCAAGATCTGAATGTAGATTTTGTGGGGACTACAAATAACTGTAAATAGAACTAATATAAACAGAACTCCATATCCAAAGTGGAACATTTAGTGGCTACATTGGCTGGCAGGAGTCGCAAATATTATTAGATGAGGACTCCAAGAAATACAGGATTATTAACACGCCAAGGGACATTCACATGCAGGTTGCTATTTGGAGCATTTTCAGCCTCTAGTTATTCTAGTTATCAGGACAACCAGGGAGTCACACTTGAAGAACCTACTGTATATAAACTATTGGCAAGAATGGAACAAAAGAGAACCATTTGCCCATTGCTCGCTGAAGAGGTTTGGTACCTGGGACAGAAAGCGGATGCCAAGGGAGTTCACACAATTGATACTAAGATTAAAGCTGTTGTAGTGGCTCCAGCTCCAACTAACACAACTGAGCTCTAGGCCTACTAAGGGTTACTGCTCCACCTCCCTCCCAACCTCTCTACTCTGCCAGCTTCCAATTACACTACAAGTTCAGTAGGGATACTGCAGCAAGGAGATTCACTGTATGTAAATAAGAACCATTAAAAAGTCCAAGTACTGAAGTCAGCTGAGATCGTAATGAAGGAAATGGACAGCAAAAGATGTGACACTTTCAAATGTCCATGAGCATGTGCTCAAAGGATAGCCTTCTGTTAGTAGAGCCTCATTTGCTAGAATTGCAGAGCCTCTTCACCCAGCATTTGGAACTGTGTGAAACATGGATGTATTCAAATGGTTATTCCCCCACAAGGCATGAGTGCACTGACCAAGTTGTTGCGGCAGTCCCACCAGGATCAAGGGCCTGGTAAGGTAATGTGCCACAAATGGACCAAGATGTGGAAAGAGAAGTCAACCAATCTACAGAACAGGCAGTCTGCTGCAACATGATTACAACCATGGTAATGTCCAGAGAATCCTCAAATTCAACATGCGGATTGTGGAAAATGGGAGCACTTGCTGCTGATTTTTGTCCCTATTCTAAATGGATGGATGTGTGCATCCAGAAAATATGGCAACTACTCATGCAACAATTGCGGTTTAAAGTTTCAAATGCTGGTGAGTAAAAATGTCAGTTGTGCAGAGTTTGCAGAATTAGTGGAAAAAAAATGGAATTAAAACATTTGACTTCAGCATCTTTTAACCATCATATATATTGGCTGATCAAGCAGGTCGGACCTTAAAGAAGGAAATGAGGAGGATGTAAGGTGAGAGGGAGAGCTTGTGAACTAAAGTGTCCAGATTCCTGTTTAATTACAAGATTAGTGCAGATACTCTGCACTCTGCCATGCATACTAAGCTACTGTTCAGGGCTTGTCTTTGGCAGAGACATCAAGAGAGAATCATGATATATGTGTCACTTTGTACCTGGGGATGAGGTTTTCATGAAAAGCTATCACTACTGTCCCCAGCAAATCCCTGCATCCAGTGAGAGCCACATGCAGACCAGATAAAAAAGCATGAGCTGAGTTAGATTGACCCCTGTACCCCTGTACATCTGAGATAGTGAGCAGTTCCTTCACCTCGGCTTCAGAGCAAACTCAAAGCCCTGAGGTTGTTGTCTGCAAGCTTCAGAGAAATCCTCAAAAGAGTAGCCTTCTTGAAAGACTCAGGCACAGTAAAAAGTTCTGTAACTAGTCACTAAGTCACCAAGTAGTCGCTGATCATCAGCGCCTGGCAACTCAAAGTAAATATAAAGGTAGTCTACCTGAGAGAAGCACCCACAAGGATGGCAAAATATCACTGAAAAACTAATATTTTTGTTGAATATTGTGATTGTAATTTGATTCACAATAAATGTAGACATAATATTTTCAATGCTTAAATTATGCTCAAAATGGAGATGAGACACTAAAATAAAAAATTTAACTTGGTTTGCAAAATTTGAATAAAATTACATCTCTAACATTTATCATGATTTTTAGACTTTTGTTTAGGAGGCTGAAAAAAAAATCTGCCTTTTACGATTTGTAAATTGAAATAGGCAATATTGCATTTTCCTTTTTTTTTATTCATTCATTATGTAGCCCTAGTGTCCAGACCAAACCAATCACAATTCACAGATACAGTAAATAAATAGATCATGTGAAATTAGAAAACTATTAGACACATTTGGAATCATTTATGATGAACTGTCACAAATTTATGTTGTTGTCTCATTATGATGAAGAAACTACATGGATGCAATACCACAAATTCACATAAAAATGAGAGTAATCCCAGTTTCTAAAATGAATGTAATTTTAGAGCTGTCAACAAATCGATACAGCGGGTGAGAAAACAGAATTCTGCTGATGTTACTAAGAATGCTAAGACGATTCTATTTTTTAGCATAGCATCATTCCAAGAACAATGGAGGGACTGAGGAGGGATTATGGGCTGATTTGTCCCATTTTTATTACCTTGGGATAAGCAACAGCTGGAGAGCAGCTCCACAGCCCAGTATTTACAGGAGACTATTCTGTCAGATTGTATCAACCGCTCTCAAATAAGATTGAATGAATCAACAGAGAGATGAAGGCTTTATGTCTTTGGGGCAATTCTGTAGTTTGGACTTGGCCAGAAAAACACAAGCTGATGATGTGGCCATCATTTCACAGCTTGCTCATCATGGCATTGTAATCAATTGTCATTATATTTCAACAACCATATTAAATAGCATATAAGCCTTATGGTTCACATTGGTTTTTAGATAGGTAGTTAAAACTCACCAATTTGAAGCTTGAGGCTTGAAATCAAAACCCAGTAAATTATACTTTTTTCACACTTTCATTTACCAGCAAAGTCTCAGGTAATAAACAAAGGGTACTAATTTGTGGCAATATTGGTTGCTTATGACAACGGTTGCTTAACTGTGCACACCACTCAATTAAAATGAAAATCTCCCCCTCAGACCCATTTACAGTTAGATATCATCAATCTGTGATGTTCAGTGCATTCCAAGAGTTATTTTGTGATCATTTGTGTTATTTTTTGTGTGCCCACGTCTACTTCTACTTCAGTTAGTGATTTCTTATATTTCCCAAAAGGCCTTTGGACAACCCCGAGAGAATGGGCCTTAACTTGTTTCTTTCAGCCATTGGTCTCATGTGTAGGTGGAGAGAGCAATAGTAATAGTGATGGCATTAGCAATAATAAGAGCAAGAGAGTGAGTTTGTTCAGGTTGAGAAAAAGCAAGAGTCACGTCCCTTTACTGAAAACGCAAAATGTCTTGTGCCTGCATTGCATTCTGGTCTATTGAGGCTACTGTTGGTGGAGAAATTGGTATCACTGACTCTACTACGATGGATTTCTCCCTGTATGATTGTTGAACGTCGGTGCAAAATGGTGAGTCTAGAAAGAAGCCTTTTGTCTTTGACTCTGAGGGACTACACCAAAACCTGACGTTTATGTTTTAGATAGCTGAAGATTCTTGTGCTATTAAACTCCATTGTAGCTGCACTGGAAATATCTCGACATGACATCACATCATTTACATGTGGCCAGCTATCCATGGGATCAGAAAAAAATCCAGCACCAAACAACAAAATGGGCCTAGTAATGCAAGGTATGTCACCAATAGCTATTTTTTAACAGAGTTGGTGTTTTGGGGTGGATTTTCCCTTTAATTCATGGAAAAAGAACCTTTTGCTTTAATAGCAGCAGTTTGCAACAGTGTTTGGATTAGTGTCTACCGACTGATTTAGGAATTTTCTTTCTATCATTTCATGATGAAAGATGACAGACTTTGTTATTCTTTGTTTGAGCTTATTTTTGCAGAGGACAGAAGATTGTTCCCCAAAATACCTTGGTGTTTGGATCTATTCATTTTCTCCTTTATCCTGACCCATCCCCCAAAAAATGAAACAGCCCCATAGAAAGATGCTGAACAGCATGCTGAACAGTAGGTATTATTAAGATGATGGGCTGTATTGGCTCTGCACCAAACATATATTTTGGAATTAAGACCAAAAAGTTCAAAAGTTCACCTTGGTTTCATGAGACCAGAAGACCAGAGGACTTTACCTGGGCGGGCCTGGTAAAGCCTATGTGTGGGAAACACTGGTATTGGCTCTGAACGAAACATATCTTTTGAAAAAAGTTCTACACTGATTTTATCAGACCAGAAGACATTTATCCATGGTTTTTGGAGATTAACTGTATCTTCTTGCATAATTGGGACTGGATGTCCTTTTTAGTGAGAAGTGGCCTCCATCTTGCCATCCTACTCCTCAGCCCAGAAGTGCAGAGAACACACAACTGTTACATGCATGGAGTGGACAGACAGTTATTTTAAGGTTGCTGGTGGCCTCTTGGTAGCTTCCCTTACAGGCGACCTCTTTGCATAGTGATCCATCTTAGAGGGACGACCTGAACTAGGCAAAGTCCTGATGGTGCCATGTTTCCTCCACTTCTTCATTACAATCTTCACTGTGTTCCAGGAAATATTTAAGGTCTTTGAAATCTTTTTGTATCATAGATGTCCTAATCTGAAACTTTCAACAGCAAGATCTTGAAGATCTGGTGTTAGCTCCTTGTTGCCATGTTAGCCTCTGCACACTGAAATACACTTAGCAGCTAAGAAACCTTCAGTGAAATCCCAGTTTTAATTGGTCTAATCAGAATCACTATTTTATTTAAGATGAAGGCAAATTAGCTCTGTACAATGTGTTTAGTTAAATCCTAACACAATTACAACCAAGGGGTGTGCGCACTTATGCCACCAATGTGTTTTAAATTTTGTATAGATTGTCAGACATGAGTAGCCTTTTGTTTTTGTTGGTAACTATATCCAAATGACAGTGAAAAAAGTAGAAAATATGAAACTAGAAAAACTAGAAAGTAAAAACTGGAAATTTTGAAAGGGTGTGGGCCTATACACACACACACACACGTATAGGCTGTATATGTCAGTTTCATATATATGTAACTGTAAAAAATTACTAGGCCGGAAGATTGAGCATGTAACAACAAGACAGTATTTTCAAGATTTTCCCTTTTGTGTGTACTGACAAAGCAGGACAGTTTTCATTTAAATATCATTACCATTCAAAATGGTCACAGATTGATGAGCACCTTCTCGGGGGCCAAACTAAAACACAGATTTTGCCGAAAGCTGAGTCTTATTTTCCCAAACATCTCTTTTCCATTTGCCACAAGTGGTCAACTGTGTATTATGTTTGGCAAAGGCAGGAGTATTTTGCATGTATTCAAAGAGGATTAATGGTTCACACTACAAGCATGACCCTTTGTGCATACTTTTGTATAATCCATTGGTCTTGATGGAAAAAATAGTCCACATCATAATATTCTGCGGGTCGTTTTTGCAAGATGTGTTCAATCTGACCAAAAATAATCTTGTGTTGCTGTAACCTCAAGCCTCCATAGAGTCTTGCTGAAAAGCCTATAGGCCGACCCTCATGGGGATTTCAAATCAATGGCAATAATGACACCCAGACTAATAATTGAATTTTTCAAGTCAATATCCCACATGTAGTTTGATACTTTATTGTATAGGATCGTCATAATTAGAGTACATTCTTACTACTTGTAGTTAGGCCTATTAATTATAGAACTAAAAGAAATGACATTCATTGGGTCACTAGGCTACACATTAGGCATTCATACCTAAAGTGAAGTGTTGCGCCATTCTTTTATCATGCACAGCTATCTACCCACCTACATTCCTTGGAGGATCAAGATGCTTCAACTTGAAACCTCGTGGTGTCTTGTAAATCAAACACATCCAGCCACAGCCCATAGTGCAGATAAGCAGTTATACATGTGGTATGACTAAAAAAAAACAACCTGTGACGGAGAGAGTATCCACAGAGAAGATGATGACTGAAGGTTAAGATGAAGACAAGATGCGACTGTTCATGAAAAAATTGGAACAGCTGTCATAAAATGTACAATGTACTATGTACAATTTAGTGAAATGAAAAAATATTACCAACTTACATACTGACTAAATAAACAAACAAATAGCCTAAATACTACCCTAAATATTCAAACTTATTATTGTTATTATTATTGATTATTATAAATCTTGCCAGTTGTAGGGCTGAGCATTGGTGTTTTTTTGGCACCAACTGAATCACGTCAGTACTACCAACTTAGGAAATAGTTAAAACATTTGGTGCCAAAGTTTGGTACTTTAATACTTTAGTACGTTAATCTTAGCCTGCAACATCACATCACCTGTTATAAAACCTAGTGACTGCTGATTGGCTTGCTAGGTAACTACTTGCCACAGGCAGGAAAACAAATCTGTCCAGGTGTCACTACACCTTCATCTTTCAGTTTGCTCAAAGTAAACAATGTGGCAGAAACGGTCCACGGTCTGGCTACATTTCACAGAAGTTGACAGCAAAAGGGTGTGGTACAATATTTGTGACAACGAACTATCTGCCACTTGAAGTGTGATTTTCTTTTACAGTGTAAAATTGCATTTTTAACAAATAAATACTACTAACAATACTAATAAATAAATACTCATAAAGGCTTGTTTTATATTAAATAAATGTCACACTCAAGAGTTCAAACGTTACTTCTTTTAGTAAAAAATTATGCAACAGGCAAAAAAAAAATTGCTATTGCATTACAAAATCAGCTTTTATTCATCATAGATATGAAAAAGTACCGGTATCAAATTCAAGGTACCGGTACTGGAAATTTCCAAACGATACGCAGCCCTAGACAGTTGGTCCCACACCCAGCTGGCCGGCCAGCGGAGAGCTCCATGTGAGCGGGCCAAGCTGCCAGTGTGTCCCAGAGCAGCCAGGGGCTCCATTGTTGTTCAGGGTCGGGTTACAGCCCCACCAGGGGCCCCACCCTGCTCTCTTGGCAGTTCATCGCTGTTCTGAACAAAGTTGTCTTCTAATGCCAGGTTCCTTGACATGGATATCAAGAGAATCCTTTAGGAGAAGGAGGGGAGAGGAATGCCTGAGGAGAAAAAAAAAATAGCCTCCTACACAACCACCATCTGCCTTAGTGTAGGCCGTCTCTTCAGCCAGTCAGTCCCCGTGCCACACCAAGTTAATGGGTGAGATTGTGTAACTGCTTTCATCTAGTCAGCTGGGGCTCTAACAGACAGCCACTGAGCTGCTCAGATCCTCCTCTGAGCTGAGCTTCAAGGGCAGCCATTTTAGGAGCTGACTATGTGCGCTTAGGTGTTCAGCCAGCACACAACATGGACCCACAGATCTGATCCTCTTCCTCAAAGGCAGGCAGGCTGTCACTTGAGAGCTGCTGACAGAAATCTATCTGCCAGATGTACAGTGCTGTGCCCAAGCCCTCTGCCCACACAACTCAGCAGAAAACACCTCGCACTCTTGCCAGACTGACTTTGCCTAGTCCTTTCATTTCTGGGGGACATTATCTCTCACATCAAGAGATTTTCAGAAAAATGCTGGAGCCCCATTCCATGGAAAAAAACAGAGAAGGTCAGAGCCAGTGGCACGTTAGCTACACTTCTTCAAAAAACCAGAGGAGGAATAAATACGTTTTTAGGAACTGTCAACTACGTTCCACAAGGGGGTCTAAAAATGCAAAGCATGTCTGAACTTCCCTTTTTTTCAGAGCTCTGCAACCCTGGGCTTGAAGAGCAGACAAGAAGGGGCGGAGAGGAAGGAGAGAGAAGCAGAGGGGGAGAGCAGGCCTGAAGGCCTGAAGGGGAAGGGGAAGGGTGGGAGGATAAGAGAGGTAGCATGAGAGCATGACCAAGCCACCTGGGAGACCTTCACTGGTGAGCAACAGAGGACAAAGCCATCAGACTGGGCTCCCCAGATTCCAAAGTCTACTGACATTTGTTAATCACCAACCGGTCTCTCTGCATCGGCGAGCTCTGCCAGCAGTCACACCCTCTACTCAAACTGGCTGACAGCAGCTGCTCTGTCTGAAAGAGGGCCTTTGAATAAGCCAGCATTAAGCTGATTAGGAGTACAGAGGTTTTGTCCTTAACTGTTGGTTAGTGCCACCATCTCATGCCGTTGGGGAGAGGAAAGGCCACGGATATGTTACACTGTACGGCCAGAATCACAGCTACAGATAATTCATCTGGCAAACAAGACAGGACGTGCATCTTGTCAACTCAATAATTGATGACCCACTGATTGAAAATGACAGCCTGCTTTTTAAAGGAAAAATACAGTGGCAGTAATAGCAGGTAGCCCGAGCCATGGAAATTGATTTTCGCAGAGATTAGATGACAACATCAGAGAAAAATCAATACATTTTTATTTTCAAGAAAGTGCAAAGGCAACCAAAAATACTTCAAATTCTGATCTCTTCAGCCAACAGTGTCCTGCAGGTTTAATCAGACTCAGCCCCGATGAGGAGATAGAGGAGAGTGAAACACAGTAGAGAAAGATCTCATTGTGCTTGCAGAAGAGCAGCAAAGGTTGCGTCACAGGACCAGGGAGAATTTGGCCTCTTGCACAAACAGCAGATAGAGAAGCTGGAGATCAAGATGGCTACTCCCATGTCAGCAACCCTGGAGAACTGGACATGCCGGATCAACATGTGCTATACAGGCCAAGTTAAATCTAACAGCATGGCTAAGCTTTACACCCGCCCAGTAACCAAGCTTGAAGCCAAATTTTACAGAATTGATAGACAAATGCATATTTGAAATAATTTTCTAAATCAACATTAACACAAATTAGCAGTGTTAGGAATAACTGTGTTACAAAACAGCATATTTGGGAGGAAACAAAAAATATGATCTTCCAAATTGTAACCAAGCTGACAAGATGATCATATTCACGAAGAACGGTGTCCATAATCTAAACGTAATGAATTATGCATGGGACTTCTGATTATTTAAATGATAGTTGTGGCTCAGAAAACCTTGCCAAACTCTCACCTCTCCCATCTCTTCCCAATAGCAACAAGTATTAGCTGATAGAGCAAAGCCCCACTACAACTGTAATTAACAGTAACCTAATTCCAGAAAATAATAATCCCTAAAACCTTGTACACACCAAAGCTTGGCTTCAAAATAAAGTCTGTTATCTAAGTCTAGATAACAGTGCGCCTCACAGGGAGACACCAGTACAGGAGTCCAGGTTTGATGCGAATGAGATTTGTTTACATGGAAGGAGCTTTTTTTCATGTTTTTATTGTGATTGTTTCGTCCAAAATGTATTGCGGCGCCAGACTTCTGCTGCACACCACCAAGGTAAGACAAACAAGTCCACAACCAGAAGCCTTTGCATGCTGGCTCTCTTTGTTAATAGTCATTGTACCAGTTTCAGATGCTCTGATAGGGATAGGGATAGGCGCTCACAGGTGTGACATGGTCGACAATCTCACACCAACGTTTCACCTCAACACGGGGATTTCCCACACCATGAAAATTTTCCTGGGGGTGGGTGGGAGGGGGGGGGGGGGAAGACTTGCCATACAACTCTTACCTGTTTGTAATGACACACACATAAAGTATGTACCTCTCAATTCTGACTAATCAAGGCAGTCTGCGGAAATGGGCTTGAGCACAAGCTCTCACTTCAAATTTCGTATTCTTCACGCAACATCCCAAAATATGCAAATTGGTTACTTGTTGTGTACTTATGAAGCCACAGTTGTTGTTTTTTAAACAAATGTAAATTCTAATACACAAGTTTATTGTTTTTCTTTATTTTGGTGACATCAGGAGTATTATAGTCTTGGATTTTTCATTAGATTTTATTCTTATATAGTTTTCAATTTTTATTTCAATTTCAGTTTAGTTTTAGTTTATTTTCTGTGCAGATGTGGTCGTTTTAGTTTAGTTTTAATAAAAAAATGTTTTTGCAAATGTTTACTTTTGGTTTAGTTTTTATTTAGTTTCAGTTCTGGTTTTAGTACTTCTGGTAGGGGTGGTATTTGATATTTGATTTAATGTAATAAATAGAGTTTATTTTTCTACCGAGCAAGTGTCACGCCTAGCCTTTTTTGGTTTACTTCAGGGGTGGTATTTGATACATTTCAACTATATTTTTTACTTTATTTTGGTAAGTTTTACCAGTAGACAAGATTGTTTTAGTTCCGTTTTAGTTTTTTCACAAGGTCTCGTTTTATGTCAGTTTACAACAATGTTTTTTAACACCTAAAAAACTAGGTGTTAAAAAATATTGCTGTGATAATATTGGTGATGAGCAGTCATTGCTCTGGTGTTTTGCACTGTATTTCCCAGCTATCACTTCACACCAGTGTCACCAGTACTTTAACGTCACTGGGCTGACTGCAGCTCCCAAACCACTAAACCCACCTGGGCTTTTCTACTGAGACTAGAGAAATGACTACAAATAACAGAATGACTCAGCCGGTGCTTAACAGTGACCGTGTCCACAGAGACGGTATCTACACTATATAAATATATCAAACATGTTTTGTAAAACGTTCACAGATCCTCAACCAATATCATTATATCAACAGAGGACAGTGACAGAAAGGTCAGCAATGGACCTACGTTGGTATTTTTAACCTGCTAACCGAGTTTGACGTTATTTGAATTAGCTGTGAAATGTTTACCTGATCTTTGACTACCAAGAAATTGCCAGTTGTCTCAGAAGTTGTCATCTAAAGCCATGGTGTTTATAACAGTAGATCAACTACAGTAGGCAATGGTAATTTGACTATGCAGAATAAAAGTGTGTTGGCTTTTTGATTATCTACCAACACTGTTGTACATATAAACCCCAAATGTATTATAATGCCATGTGGCTCTAGGATCTATAATGCTATAAATGTTGAGCAGTCAGATAACTTAAAATGTTCTTTCCCATATTATTGAAGGAGACAAGTTTTGAGGTGGAACGTCCAAGTTTGGAGTCAGGAGGCCCAAGTTCTGGAGGAAGAGGTGGAGCAACCAGTGGACGGGTGGAAGGTGGAGAGAGGTAGAGCCATTGGGGGGGGGGGCACCTGATCAAGACGAG
Source organism: Centroberyx affinis (assembly GCF_046629955.1). Lineage (NCBI taxonomy): Eukaryota > Metazoa > Chordata > Actinopteri > Beryciformes > Berycidae > Centroberyx > Centroberyx affinis. The sequence goes on along the minus strand of NW_027279037.1, from coordinate 224,275 downwards.
CAAGAGAGCAAAGCAGCTCACAGCGTGTCGACTGGCTGAAATAAGGGTAGGAGGTACTTCTTTCAGAATGTCACCCTAACTATTATTTAGCCGTCTTTGTATTGATCTGGGTAGAACACCTATTGGTATTCCTTGTTATTTTGCACCCACAGGCTGAAAGAGATGCCATGACTCCAGGCGAGAAGGATGAAGACCTTGAAACGGTCCTCCCTCGTCTCCCTGGAGTGATGTTTGATGTGCGTGCGCTGAAAGACGCAGCAACAAGGCTACTAGTCATCCCAGCCATGGACAACCTTGCTGCACTTGCCTGAACTGCTGGGAGATGCCAACGGCGAAAATGTTGTGGACAGGCACCGGGGCAGTGTGCCTGCCACAGGGCACATGTGGAACTTACACCACGCAATATTTAATTGAAAGTTTTCATATTTGTTTGATGATGAAATGAACATTGGTCTGTTTCAATATTAGGGTCTTATTTGCATGGCTAGCCTGCCCGCCCACCTTGCCGTCACACTTGATTTTTTAATCTTAGTAAACACTTTACTGCACAGTCTGCTCTTCCTAAACGCGACACCTACACACCTCTGACTCTACACAGCGCCCAATTATGCAAAGTAATAATCAGAGTGAAAAGGAGATTCTAGGAATGTATCTGTAACTATAAAATACAAATAGAAAAATCTGATTTAGAAGAATTGTTTACACACTTTAAAAAAAAATATTATAACCTTTCTTTATGTTATCATACACCAAATTATTTATTAGGCAGTTAAGGCTAAAGGTTTGTAAATTTTAACTTCTAATAAACTAATTGCATCCTTCTTCCTTGAATACATCGCTAAAGGATTTTAGCATTTAGGGTGGATTCTCCATGAGAAAAGTCAAGCAGTGTAAGCATATGTAGTTCATGACTGGATGGCATTTGAGTTGAATTCCTGAGTTTTCAAAGAAATTCAGTATATTCTGTTTTTTCTGAAATCACTACATTGCTCCTATTTACCTCTGCCAAGGAGGGAATGTTTTCACCCCGTTTGTCTGTCTGTCCGTCTGTTAGCAGGATATCTCAAAAAGTTGGCCACGGATTTGAACAAAACGTGGTATGAAGGTTGGTTATGGGCCAAGGAAGAACTGATTAACTTTTCATGTTGATTGGCCAAAAGGGGGCGTGGTGGTGGGCATGGCATGTCACCAAAAGGTGCATAACTTCCTTGAGCACATTTTCTAGTTTGCCAATGCAGTCATGTTAAATACCTAAGATAGCATGGTAATGGATTCACATCAAAAATGCTTTCCCCTTATTTTCCACTGATTTAATTTCTAATATAAAGAGATGTGAGTCATTTTGAATATGTCAACTTGAAGGACATTTGCTATTTTTTTCAGAAAAGAATCAGTGCATCTTTGGCTGGATTTTTGTTTTACCTGGGGAGGCTGGAGGAAATCAGTCACTTGTTGTTCCACCCTATCCCTGACATTGGGTGCTCAGGCACAATCACTAGACCTCTCCTAGAATAATAAAACCATCCAGAGAAGTCTTTACTAACTAAAGCTGTGATCTTCTGTCTGTTTATAAATCTCTTATACATGTGCCACAATCTCTTTAATTTGGAAGTATCAGGAAGTCAAATGGGACTGTGCTATCACAGCATCCAACCTGTAATTTTGTCCATCACACTTTTTCACATAAAATGTTCCAATCAAACCATACATCAACAAACTATGTCTACCTTGGTCCTCTTATACTACAACTAACAACATTGCAGAGGAGTTTTTGAGAGAGAGGAGATGAAGGATGATTCAGACAGTTAGGGTTGTAGTTTCATACGCCAGTTTTATTCAGGTATAAGAAGTTGAGTGCACTTCATTTAACCTGCAATATTACAGTTTCAACTAATCATGAGCCTTTGGTTTTCATACTGTTAGTCTGAAAAACAGGACAGAAAAGTCAACCTTAAATGTAAATGGGCACTTTTTAAATGAAACTGTGGAGTTTTATAATAATATTGAAACATATTCAAATGGACGGACTTAATTTGGTGCTTAATGTGGTGATGCAGAGTTCAAGGTATATTTATCAAAAATTAAATTAAAGCACAGTACTTTCCTCTGAACCTGAAAAATAAAAAACAGATGAGGACTAAAGTATTGAGTAGTTTCTTTAATGTACAGTATCACAAGAAGTGATTAAAAAGTTTATTTAGTAAAATTTTTCCCTCACTTACAATTTTTACTAATTCCCACAAAAAGCAAGAACCTGTCTCAACATCAAGCGTTTTTTGTTGCAAAAATAACATAAAAACAATATCCTGGAGGAATCTAAATCTGTTCAGAATGGACAGTTTGTGAGTCTAGACTTGGATGGATTCCATCTATATTAGAGAAATATAACAGGTCCAAAACTGGCTCAGACAAAACACCAAAACAGTGAAACAGCGAGTCAGTGACTGCCACTACTATCCAGGCTGCCCTGAGTCGCAAATAGAGCCGCCACAGACACTGACGTGAGGGTCAGCACAACTGACTCACTCCTTTCCATGTCTGTGGGGAATCTTAACAGACCATTTCCATTTCTGCTGTAGCAAAACTCACTCAACCATAGCCTCCTACTTAGCCATGACATTAGTTTTTATCACAGTAGCTCTGCATGTAAAACAGTGTTTTGAAACTGTTACTTTAAAGTTTTATGACTGTCTATGGAAATTATGGTTTAGATATTTAGTGGAAACCCCTGTAAACATGCTGTGAAGTTGTTAATGAGACATCTCCAAGTGGAAATACAGTAATAATGAGCAGAAAAAAGGACTTCTCAGCCAAAAAAAGGAGGCGCACTACAGCGCAGTAAAGTTGATCCCACAGATTATGTCTTCATATAAACAGAACCAGTGGCTACCAAAAAAAGAAAAAAAAAAAAACCCCAAAAAACATCAACTGACAATGTGGTGGTAATGCTTTTTTTTCATAGCAAGCCAGATACATTTATGATATAATTAGAAACACATTCCAACTGTATTATTTCTGGTGAACAGACGCGGTGCTGCTACTGGCCTCAACCCACTGCCAAAGGGTAACCAGGAAGCATAATTAAGGTTTGTGTACCACTGTAGGCCGACATGCATCCATATGTGCATGTAGCATGCATACATGCACTCACCTGCGCGCGCGCGCACACACACACACACACACACACACAGCACCATCACCCCCTCAACTACACACAGAATACAGAAATCCACTGTCAACTTGTCAGTGATTTTTCATGGCTCAGCCTCACCTGCAGGTCTCTAAACATTAAGCCACGTGGTCTGAATATGTCACAGGACATTATTCCCTAAAAAGGATCTCCCAAAAAATTCCTAATGCACGCTTTGCAAGTTATTTTGGTTCAGAATGGGAATGGCACACTCCAAAAGTTACGCAAGCCAACCAAAATAACAGTCTCCCGTTTGAACCGATTGTTTGGCCTGCATGCAGCTCACACTCGAGTTGGCTCACAGTTGGGCTTTTATCGGTCTGCATTGTAGTAGATAACAACACCGGTTCAAAACAGGAGAGCCTGTCTGACCTGACTGACCTTCATATTCCAATACTGTGCCCCTGCCTCATCCCTTCACACAAGCACACTGTATCGACAGATGAAACCACAACACTGCACCGTCGTCCCTCGCTGTGTTAATAAGTATGTAAGCCTCAGGTGCTGTTACTGTATAGTCCATGCATCCAAACTTGATGCAGAGAACCCCATACTACCTCTTGCTTTGGCCTAAAATACATTGATTCTTATACATGGATGAGAAATTGTAACCGTAATATGTTAATAATGTACTGTAATTTAATGGAAAATGTAAAAAATGACCACAATCTAACCACCTGCACCTGATGGATAGATATCTAATTCCAACTGAGTTTCAGCCTTTGTGTGACGAGAGTGAGGTGGACAGTGACCTCATCCATTACCTCTGCACTCCTCCCTCTCTGGCGTCAGAGCGGAGAGCTTCCTTAAACGATGTGATCACATGGTGCTGCTCATTTGAGGAAGTCTGAATACACAGAGATGAGACATCGATCCCACCTGGCCGATCAATGGACCAGGCCTATTCAGAGGAGATGTGAGAAATCAATAGTGTTCAGTATAAACGTTTTGTCATAACATTCATCAGACATCTACTGGAATGGAATGAAACAGATGGGATTGGCCTGGAATGGAATAGAATACAGCAGAGCTGAACAAAAGAGAGTAGAACCGGCCAGATGACAGTGATGTCACCGGAGACGTCGCCATGCAAGTTGCCGCTTATGATACACAGCGACAAATATTAAATATCAACGCGATACATTTTGTCATTTAAGTTTAAGATTAAGCTTTATCATTATGCTACCTTCAGTATGGAACTGACTCTGATGTTAATTCAAAGATTTTTGTTTTGTGACATCAGGGCGGCATTGTGACACATCTGTCTCTTCTAAGCACAGTGACCCTGCATTAGGCCTAAATCACCCGCTGTGCAGAAACATGTTCATGCCCTAATCACAGTAAGACTGAGACTGTAACGTGTATAATGAATCAACCCACCATGGATGGGCTAATCGTCCAAAACATCTCTGAAAGGGGCTACACTCATCAACAATGAGATGAGATATTATCAGCCACCTGACAAAAACACTGGCGTTAATCTGACAACAAATCTGTTTCAGGAAACATATGGCATCCAAAAAAACTAGGTCAACCATTAACCAGCTAACATAGCCTTGACAAGAAATGCTCCTCTAGCCCTCCTTCATCGTAAAGCCCTAAATCCATCTGAAATATTGGATATAAAATAAAAATGTGCAAAAAGTTTTTAAACAAAACTGAAAAAATGTCCTCCCATGCTGTAAGACCACTCCATTTGACTGCATCAATGGGTCGGGTCTGGAGAAAGGCCATGTCTTTTTGCTCCAACATTTATTTATTGTCTCAGAGTGACACACTTTGAATTGCAATTAGTTTTACAATTTACAGTTATGTTCAAATGTTCTAGTTTTACTGCTTTGCGGCCTGACATAAAAAACCCATTGAGTCAGACTTTCATTTGAATACAGTAACCAGCAAAATCAAGGTAAAACCAAAAGGCTACTCATTTCTGACAATATACTAAAAAAGGCAAACTGAAATGCCTTAGTTGTGCACCCTTCAGTTAATACTGAATAGACGCACATTTAGCTTTGATATAGGGCTGGACGATATGGTTGAAATCAATATCACGATAATCATAACGATTTTTCTCGATATCAATATATATCACGATATGGTTCATGTATGCAAAATCACGTTAAATAATCAAGTTAATGTTCATCTCATTGAACCGAATGGTAATGTTAGGAGTGATGTCAAACAAAACAGAAATATTCAAATAATATTCCTACCATACCTCATTTTATGAGAGTTTTTAAGTAAAATTTGCTTGTCATCATCAATTTAGACAGCAGAAATGTGTGTCACGATATTAAAATATCTTCATATCATCACGATATGATTCTACTGAAAGACGATAAACGATAATATTGAATTATCGCCCAGCCCTACTTTGATATAGGCAGTAAGTGTTTGGATTAGTCTCTACCAACTTGGCACATCTGAATTTAGGAATTTTCTTTTCATCACTGTCATGATGAAGGATGAAATTCTTCCTTAACTCGAGCTTTTTGCAGACAACAGCAGATTTTTCCCCAAAATACCTTGGTGTCTGGAGCTATTCATTTTCCCCGTCCGCCAAAAAAGAAACAGCCCCATAGAAATCTGCCACCACCATCATACTGTACTCAACAACAGGCAGTGTTATTAAGATGATGGCTTGTATTGCCTCTGAACGAAACATAGGCTATCTTTCGAAAAAAGTTCTACCCTGATTTCATCAGACCAGAAGACATTTCCCCATATGGTTCTAGGAGATTAACTGTATCTTCTTACATAATTAAGACGGGACCTGATATCCTTTTTAGTGAGAAGCGGCCTCCATCTTGCCATCCTACTCCTCAGCCCAGAAGTGCAGAGAACACACAACTGTTACATGCATGGAGTGGACAGACAGTTATTTTAAGGTTACTGGTGGCCTCTTGGTAGCTTCCCTTACAGGCAACCTCTTTGCATAGTCATCCATCTTAGAGGGACGAACTAGGCCTGATGGTGCCATGTTTCCTCCACTTCTTCATTACAATCTTCACTGTGTTCCAGGAAATATTTATGGTGTTTGAAATCTTTTTGTATCCTATATGCCCTAATCAGAAACCTTCGACAGCAAGATCTTGAAGATCTTGTGTTAGCTCCTTGTTGCTATGCTAGCCTCTGCACACTATCATACACGATGGACCTTCAGTGAAATTCTACTTTTATTTGATCCAATTAGAGTAATTTCAGTTTATCTAAGGTGGAGGTAAATTAGCTATATGTATGTGTACGCTTATGCAAACAAGGTGTTTTAGTTTTCCTGTTCTTAAACACAGAGAAATGAGTTAGAAATGAGCAGGCTTTTGTTTTTACCTTGCTTTTGCTGGTTACTATATTCAAATGAACGTCAAAAATGTGAACATTCAGGAAACCGGCCCAGTAATCCCAGATCTGAACTCCTTGTCTGAGAGAATTGGTAAATACAGCAGAGCTTCTCAGACATTGCAGTCCAGAGAGCTTTTCTGATCTGTCTGCAGCCTGACCTTCACTAATGTCACAATCAGAGGGGGCGAAAAAGAAACACCTCGCCACAGCCGGCCCCAACAAACCATAAGGATTCTGGGTAAAGGAATAGAACGTGTTTACGAGATGCATACATCCTGTTATGTCGGCTAAATATAGGTTTAGTGGAACAAAATGAAGGAGAAGCTACTGAACTGAGAGATTTAACCCCTGAAAGATCCATTTTCCACTGCATTACTTAATGTTTGCAATGTTATTCTTTAAAAATGTTTTACTTGTCGTCAATACTGTTCTTGAGATTCCATCAGATTCAACGTTGAAGTTCATGCATTACATGAAATGTACATGTGTCACCTCAGTAAAATGGACAACCAATAGAGTCTGGGGGGGGGGGGGGGGGGGGGGATTTTGATCTTTGGACCTCAAAGTATACTGCTGACTGAGGGCTTCAAGCAAGTCTTCAGATCAAAAAGAGAGAGAGAGAGAGAGAGAGAGAGAGAGAGAGAGAGAGAGAGAGAGAGAGAGAGAGAGAGAGAGAGAGAGACCATTAGCATGGTTCCTGTAGTTGCAATACTATGCTAATCCCAGGAAGAGACGATAATTTGCTATTTCATGTCTGGGTCGTCCATACTGCAAGGTCAGACAGAGCCTGTGTCAGCCTCTCCCTCTCTGACAGATGGTTACCTGACATCACCCACCCAGTCAGCCAGCCTTTAATACTTAATATCACTGCTCTCACTCCACTCTTTATAGGAGCTTTCTTTACAAACCAATGCATTTCCTTTCTCCATTAAAAAAGAAAACTAGCTTGCTAATTCCATATTTCTTTCTAAAGCTGAACCACAAAAAAAAAAAAAAAGAGAGAAAGGAGCCGACCGTCATAGTACACGTAACCTTGCTCCGAGGGCAGCCTTTGTTTCTTGCAAAGGGCTCAGATTGTTCCTTCTTAAAAGCGGATGGCTGCAACACAGAGCACTCAATAGCGACGTTTGGCCTCTTTTGCGCAGGCAGAAGATAATGACCAAGCAGATCAGGAGGAGACGAGCATTAATGGCCATCTTCCATGTGACCGCTGTCTTCGGGTTGTCATGGTGAAAACTCCATACGGCTGGTAAAAACTACTCCTCCACTCACAATGCAGTTCTTGAACAGTCCTTCCATCCATTAGCATCTGTCCTGCATTTACCTTTCAATCGTAAGCCTTCTCAGATATTTATGTGACCTTCAAGCCTTAAATTTCTCAGTGCACAAAGCAACAAAATGTGGGGCTGGTAAATCCCTAAGCTGCTGGGTGTGAAGGTTAGATAATGAATACCCTCACATAGTCACTCTCTTCATTCTTATGCCAACACAACCCAAAATCAACCTTTTATAGTTGGGTTTTAATAGCCAGTCTGTGAGATGGAAAAGGCACAACTGCGCATGTGAAAAATACAAATAATAACAGAAGTCAAAATGTTCAAGGATGAGACCAAACCCTGGAAATGAAGCTTTCCAGTGTGGATAAGGGCTAGAAGCTAACAGACTTGCAAGGCAAGGGTTCTCTGGAAGACTATTGCTCAACCTGTGTTAGTGTAGTCACCTCACTTGGCCGCTCTCTCTTCTCTCTCACTCTCTCTCTCGGGGCTGACAGAATTATCTTCTGCATCAGAGCAGAGGCTGGGCCAACGCTCCACACAGAGGACTCCATTTCACACAGCAGCCCCACTGTGGCCAAGGAGACACAGCCAATCACACTGGAGTATCAGTGGCATGGCCATCCACCATTTTGTGCTCCTCAAGGTCTCTGACTGTCCTGCTCTGCTGACTGGAGCTGCCGCTGCTAGCTCTGCTATCTTGTTACACAGATGGAACTGTTTAGCTTTAAGAGCACAGACCTGGGCAAGCAGCTTCCCTCCTGTTGGTTCCTCTGCAGATTGTCATGGCTGTCAGCAAAAGCAGAAGTGAGATGTGTGTTTGTGTTCAGTGCAAAGATGGCCACCAGTAGTGGAGCTCGTCTGCTCTTCACTGGCTAAAGACAACGTTCTAAAGAGATCCGAGGATCATGCCTCCAAATATAGAGCTTTGACTCACTCCCCCCTGAGATACTGTGGGTTTAAACCAGAGCTTCAGGAGACATCTGCAAAGGTTCACCATAGAGCACAACACTAACACACTAAAGTAAAAACACACTTTTATCAGCTCTAGATCACTCTGTCTCTCACATGCTTTAAACAGGTTCTTCATACATTTTACAGTTTCACTAGAGAGATGAAATCCCTTTTCTAGATTAAAAAGCATAAAAGATAAAAACTTGGGGCGACCCTCAGCAACATGGTTAATTAAATATTCCATCCAAAAATGATTAAGTGCACAATTTAATTGCAAGCCTTAGGCATGATTATTTTTACAATTTTATGTGGGAAGGAATAGGTAGATGTATTTGGTTTTCTCAAGAGGTTTTCTTCCCTTGAGCTTGGAAAGAGCATTCAGAAAAAAATTCAAGTACACAAGTAGGCTAAAACAAAACTGATTTTGTGTGCTAGTCTATTCAACATTACGTAATTTACATGTTCGCAGTCCAACAATTGAAGTTGAAAACATCTTTCATTCACATCTCCCAAATGGAAACAGGACAGGACCATGGACAAGCTAAATGCCATTGAAGAGACAAGCAACTGAAGTATGTCCAAGGACAGATCTTGGAGAGAAACCAGGAAGTGTTTTTCCACAAGGACAATTACTCCAGGAAACCTTACATTCTGTGCAGCCATGTAGTCCGTGTCTCCTAGGGAACTATTTCCTGAAGTAAATCAATCGCCTGTTGTCTAAACTCTATATTATCTCAGGCTAGTATTTGTAAGTTTACTATAAATTCTACATTATAAAGAGACTATACAGATTGTCTGCAGGTTCATCGCACAAGGTACCAAACTTTACAAAGTAAATTATGATCATTAGTGGTCTTTGGTTAAAGAAGCCACAGTAAATGAAGTATTGTTATTAAATGTATGATCTGACTAGCACAACAATGTTGTATACAATATTCTACAGTATATTACTGTTCCTTCATATCATGTTGGCCTGTATTGAAATAATGAATCTGGAAATACTATAATAATCATTTAATGGAACTATGTTTTCCATTCCTGGCTATGAAGCACATTAGCTATTGAAGGTCCCTCTCTCCTCTCACATCTCTGCCAAAAGTCTAAAAAGTATATTTTATTCATATCTGCCTTTTTCCCTAAAACAGAAATGCCTTCTTACACCAATTTGCAAAAAAAGAAAACATGATTACAAGAGAAGACTATGAGATGCACAGAAGGGTTTCTTGTAAATGGCGTTCAGTGGACAACTGCCAGAAAATGCTGCATTGCTGACTTCCTTGTAACCCTGACATGGCAGTTACTACAGTTACAGGGAGAGGGTGAGGTTACAAGCTAGTCGGGATGGAGGATTTCAGACTGACCAAGACACAGAGGATGCATGGACAAAGAGTGGAAATCTCATACTCTGAGTCTGAGTTTTACTCTTGTAGAAATGTTCGTAGAAAGACTTTGTGATGTTGATCTTTAAAAGCTGTTGGTGAGTGTTTAGCTTAGAGGTGAAGAAGCGAGGTTCCTCTCCAGGTGCGCCAAGACAACCTCTCGAGGCGACTCAACAAGTTTGAGAAGGAAAGATGAGAGACCCATCAATATTAACTTACCACTGAGACCTCCTTTCCAAGCCCTTAAATATTTAATCGTCCTTGGACAGCTCTGTTGCTTCGTAGGCCGAGCCAGTGGATCCCTTCTACAAGACCACTCCTGTTCCTGCTCAATGAAGGCCTTGTCCAGTGGCACCACACTGCCCAAGGAACGGGCGTCTCCAAAGAATTCAGGATTTTTCCACCACAGGCAGCTCAAGGCTGACAGAGTTGGTTTACTGTGTCTTATTAGAGGAGGGAATGAAGCCTGAATTGAGGCTAGCTTCCTAACCTGAGAGAAAGCCAGTGTTGATGGCTTGATTTATCTTATTGGACGAATTGACTTGTCAGCATGGCTACAACGCCGACAGATCGTCTTCATTTTAGACAAAACTAGGTCCCCATATGTTTGATGTATGCATGTTGAAAGGAATATCAAAGACAGATCACAGAACCGTGAGCTATATCTGCGGTACAAACACAGCTGCTTTTCCAAACAAGAAAAGCAAAGGTTGAAATGTTGAAGCTCTGATGGAAAGCCAAGAGGAGGAACCAGTTTAGCAGTGGTGTAACGTGGCAACTGACAACAGAAACTGGAAAGACACCTCCTCTAGCCAGCCACTTCCTTGTTCTATTGAAATCTTTAAGTGACAGTTGTGTTTCATTTTTTTCAAACAGGTCTACCTAGTTATACGGTGTTTAATTATTCAGTGGATGCTGGGATGTTTTAACAATGCCGTGTTTTCATAATGCATGCAATTAAATGAAAATGAAGGAATGTGTCTATGGTGTGGAGACGGTCAGTTAAAATGCAAGAGAGGATAGGATGGTTTCCGCTGTCCTATAATGACTAGAGACTTTTGGAACTGGGGCTAGAGTGTTTCTGTACACTTACAAGTGTAGCAGTAGGGCCAGGCTGCATCTTATGAGCCATGCATCATGTCAAGAAAGCACTCACTGGAGCATTTCAATTGGCTTTTGTGTGTCTCTCTAGCCTTCTTCACTGCCCCAGGTAGAGAAGAATGGAGGAGTGCATCACCAAGTGAGTGAGAGTGTGTGTGAGAGAGTGTGAGACAGAGAGAGAGAGAGAGAGAGAGAGAGAGAGAGAGAGAGAGAGAGAGAGAGAGAGAGAGAGAGAGAGTGTGTGTGTGTGTGAGTGAGAGAGAGAGAGAGAGAGAGAGAAAGAGAGACTGAGAAAGAGTATCAAGAGTGAGTGATGAGCTCCACCACCACTTCCTTCCAGCATTCAAACCATCACAGAAGTCTCTCTTGTTTAATCCCCTACCCTGTCTTTCAAAACTGTTGCTTTTTAGTGTAATCCTGAAATACCTTACAAAATCCTGTTATGTAATTTTGTCCAAAAGTATCTAGCATAGTTTAGTAATGTGCTGTCACCTTAAAACTGAACTGCAATAAAGCAAAAATCTGTATTAAATATTTATGCAGGAGGAGGTAAAAGTCAACTAGTTTGAATTGGATTGACTGAGTGGCACATAATACAAATATTTAGTCAGTCACACACTAAAACCATAAAAATACAATCACACCTACAACTGCAAGTGTAAAAAAAAATAATTTAACTGATTTGTGTGATAACATAGTATCTTATTGCCTATACTTCAGAAATTAACTCATTCAGAAATGTAGCCTATAGCTTTTAGAGACTGGAATCAATATTTGAATAGCCAATGCTATAAGACAAACTGCTGCACATTTCATCACTGCTACTCGAGGAAAAACAGCCTGGGCTTACATGACCTTAGCTGATGGGCTGAACTTAAATACTGGGCCCATAGATTATCCACGACTGTAGCATGAATGAGCTATGAAATATTTTCTGACAACTGGGAGAGAGTCAAGAATTAGCTGAAGATCTGTGAAAGTTATTATAGGAAACCCAAGTGCAAAACTGAGATAACACGTCTGCTAGTGTCCCACTGATAATCTAAGCAGGCTTGGAGGTTTCTTCTAAAAACATCAAAATCAAATCTGGCATTAAAACACATGGGCTCATTTGCAGAACATCCTTCAGGAGAGTATCCAGTGCAACCCGTCTGTGAAACAAATGTCGACCACAGCAGATTCCTGCCCAGACATCCTCTCTCAGCTCCTCCTTGAGAACCTGTTTGCCCTGCCACACCAGGGAGAAGGAGCATCGCCACCATTTTGATTGCTCTTCTCAGCCCCACCGTTGTCGCAGCACAGTGTGTCAAGCTCAGTCTCCTTGTCAGCAAGATTTCACACAGTGGCCAGGGGAACTGCAGAGCATAGCACAGCCACACACACACACACACACACACACACACACACACACACACACACGGACACACAGCAACTCCCACGCACACAAACACACACAACACAGCGGCTTACAAACACACCTTCCTCACTCTCCTGACAGGCTGGTCTACAGAGACCTTCAGGATATAATTTATGAAAAAGTCACCTATGGCTGTCCAGTAGCCATATATCATTACCTTAAGTGTGTTGTAACTTGCACCCTATTTATAAACTACCAACAACCAAATCCAGGAGTCTACATCACTTGTGCATGAATTAGAAAACTTACTATAAAACACCACAGAAATAAAGTACAATCTTGAAATAACAGGTGTGTGCGCATGGAGCCCAATAACAGGGGTGCCCACTAGCACGTCTAAAATAAAGTTTGCAAATTAAAAGTAAATATATAAATCAAAATAGCTTCGTTTTTAAATTAAATCCACCACACAGCATGTAGAAAACAGCAGTTGAACCCCAATCTGACAAAAAAGTCATCTGAAACAAACTGGGGAGAATCATCTTGAGAACTTCCTTTAAGAAACTATCTGCAAGAGCAATCACTTCTCTCACAGAAAGTGTGTGTGTGTGTATGTGCATGTGTGCAAGGACCACTTTGTTGAACATTAACTACCTGCAGGCTAAAACACTGCATTATTCAGCATTAAAATTCCTATCTCATCCATGTGTCCCTCAGCCATCACCATCGCAAACATTGTCCAACAGTCTTAAGTAAATCTTTAATATTCCATTAAAGCTGCATGGCGTGAGGGGAAAATAGGTCAAAATGTGTTTAATCATGTAAATTAAAGCAATACGTTTATGGGGGAAGAGGGTGGGAAAAAAAAGAAGTTAACCTTGACTTTTATTCCACAGCCCCCCTCTAAATGATCTAACCTCACTTTTCTGAGTTCTCCTGCATCCATAAGCAGACAAACTTTCGAGGTAAAGGGAGAAAAAAACAAGAAGAAGAAAGAGATAGTGGCTGGTATTTTTTGAATAAAGAGAGTCAACCTTTGTTCTGGCGTGAGGGATCCTGCCTGTCTGACTCTAGGGCTCTCCTTGGAGACTCATCTGCTTTCCTCCATTTTATGGTGAAGCCCTACTAGTATGACATACCTGACTTCAGACCACTGACAGCAATAGGCATCCACACAGTCAGGCACGAGCGAGAAACACACAACCACCACACACACACACACGAAAAAATATATAACCCACACTGCGCTTGCATGCATTTCACCACCAGAGATATCTAGATACAGCTCCAACCCGGTGGAGAACCGTCTCAAATCCACACCAGATAGGGGTTTTCTGTTCTTAATTGTGGTGGTTGTATAGGGGGGGGAGCCGTCGGGGAGCACATAGCCTCCACTGGACATGGCTTTCATGGTGAGTGACTGGACGTGGACCAGCGGCTATGCCAGCTACACTGACTGTGTCGCTAATGGAGGCTGGTTGGGAGAGGAGAGCAATCCGTGCAATGGCTTCTCCATGAAGCTAACGCACAACAACATGCACGGCCAGAAAAAGGGACGGTACAGCAAGGCTAATTCCCTGACCAGACATGTCAGAATAACAAAACACTCACTCCGGTGCTGAAACATGCAGGCAGCCGCTAAAGCGCCGTGTCCATTTCCTTGTGTCACTTTGACAACAAACCGAAAGGCGACATAGCAAGGAAGCGATAGGTTGGTAGGATATTATTGGGAAGCTAGAAGACCCACTTGACTTTGGCTACATGGGTGCCAGCCGGAGCGCCCACCCGTCTATTCTCGCCCCGGCTTTCTCTCCCAAGTCGGCTGGACCTGAACTAAAAAGAAAAGGGGGATCAGCTCTTTCCAGGTCATTCACGAGGCGCTCTCCAAATTATATCCCATGATCTACCATACCGACGTTCTCGTAGACCTTGAAAGCCCAGCCACAATCTTGGCGAAACTGGAAATATAGTGTAACAAAAAACTCACAGGTACAATCTTCTCCTCAAGCGATCTTCCAAAAAGTTGTCCTCGTATTTCATGCGTGTGCCCGGTCGGTCTAATGGATGATCGCCATCTTTCCTGCTTCTCCTTTGCTGCAGCTGCAGATGACCTGAGATCCGTCTGTCTCTGAATAATGAGCAACCACACAGACAAGGAAGACAATCTGCAAAGCAGGCTACACAAAGAAGTTTGGGAGACTAGCAAGCACCAGAGGGTGCACAAGAGTTTACGATGAGACGAGGAGGGAGCATCAGCAGGATGGACAACGTCTATGTCTGAGAAGCTCATCCTTCATCTAGACTGAAGTCAAATAGCCAGCAAACCCTTATCAGCGGCTCGGACCACCACCAGATAAATGTGGGCGCTGAGAATTTTATATAGGCTTTCCATATGTCTGCCACGTCATGAGGTTATCTGCAGTTCACTTTGGTGGTGATGCTGCTGCTGCACACTTGTACCAGACAGACAGACGACAGATAGACAGACAGACACACAGATAGACAGACAGACAGACAAATAGATAGATAGATAGATAGATAGATAGATAGATAGATGCAAATATAATAGTTGCAATACATCTTTATTCTAAAAAATAAAAAAAACTATTTGAAGTAAGCCCATCAAAATAATATGTTCAGTCCATTCAACTCTACTGGATTAAACTGTATTTTACATCCCTATATATATATATATATATATATATATTTTTTTTTTTTTTTTTTTTTTTTCTCTCTCTGATTATTCCAACAAAATCAAACAATAAATACTTGACATACTGGGTGTGAAAAGCTTGAGAATGGTCTTGTGCTACAGTGTCTCCTTGTCATTATTACCATTACAGTAAATATAATGCTGCCACTGCTGCTGCTGCTCTGTCCACCAGCTGCTAACAAAGAAGGAGCCCAAGACAAAAGGTGCAGGGTCCTGCTCAGATGTATGTCAATGGAGGAGGAGGAGGAGGGAGGGGGGGCAGTGAGGAGGGGCAGGGTGGGGGGGGGTGTTAGGAGAAGAGGGGGCTAGGATCAAGCGACCCTAATGGCATGTGAGATCTGAGGACATTTGTCTGCCTTGATGGCATTGGTTGATCACCATTTAACGTCTGCATGTCTTCATTACGCTCATCGCTGTAATTATTGCCCCTTGAATATATTTCTATTAATTGCATGATGTCACTGCACTTGTCATGTTCCTGTACTCTATGCAGTTTTTGATATGATATGAGAGAGAGTGTCTTGATAAATGTAGACTTCAGAATTCTTATGTCAAGAGCACTCATCCCCAGACACTCAAATTATCGTCATACAATGTTTGTTTATGAATATGCATTAGGTCTTTTGATGCATTCTATCATGTAAAGCACACTTAGTTTTTATGAAAGACCTTGGCTGATCTTTACGTTCAGTGAATCATACATTATATAAAGTTCACACCAAAGCTGTAATTTCTGTAACAGCCATCTTTCCCTCGGCCTTAGAGATGACTAAAGTTTTGTCTTTCAGAATTCCTGGACTAAGGCTGAGCAGGGTGATTATACAATTAATGGTTATATGGTTGGTTATAAGACTATTTCTCTAAATACCAATATGTTCATGTTAGAATACGTATTTGTTGACAGTAAGTAGCATGCATGAATATTTGACAATTATGTAAATATGTGCACAATTAGGCTATGAGAGTGAGATACTTTTTTTTTTTTTTGCAGGCTGTAGATGGTGTAACAATATCTGTCCTTGGCTACACTGAATGTGAACTGCTCTGAAATGATTAGGTTTTGCAATTAAACAGGTGTAAGTTTATGTTCATTCAGAAAAGTTGCTCCAAGCCTTGAGACTTTGTGTTCTATTTTTCCTGTTGATACTGTAGCATTCAAATGCTTGAAAGCCTCTCTTCCCCAAATCTTTTGAGAGGGCTTGCTAATAATTGTTCTCTGATTTACAGGCAGACACACACACACAGAAATTAAACTGTGTAAGATACAGACATAGTTAATCATGTTTGACAAGGGTTGGTGTTGCTTCTTGCTAGATCAGGCTATGAATTATGGATAATGGAATACATATTTTTTGTGTGGAATTTAATGGAATGCTTCAGACTGGAAATTATATTCACTCGCTCTTTGTATCAGCAATCTGCTATTCATGTCACCAGTCCTAACATTGGGATAGATTCTTCACAATCATGTTAAACAGTGTGATGCAAACAGTGTCTCAAATATGTGACACCTTGGGAACTGAATCGTGGGAGAGTATGAAACATTACCGTATAATGTGGTGGCATAAGGCGACAGATGGAAACAGGAATAGGCCTTTGTTTATGCAAGTCCAAAGTGCCAGTACTCCTGTTGTAGTGACGTACGTAGCCCCATGTATTTCCCCAACACTGTGGCAAATGCACCCTTGGCCCAAAAAACTACGTCTTTCTTCTTCATACAGTAGGCTCGCCTGTACTGTTCTGTCCTTTGTTTACGCTTGTTTACTCAGACAAACTCGCAGAAAACAGAAAAAACACATATACCCGACATATCATTTTTGATGTCTCAACAGATCTTTGACGGAATGTGTCTGGAGGAACCATGTGTGAAATACACACACACACACACACACACACGCATGCAGACACACACACACTGTGTTGACAGTGCATCCTGCGGGTGCCAGGTAGCAGCCGGGGTTTATCATGCTGCTTGGACATATGGCTGCTGCGGCAAATCTGATTAATATGGGATGGCCAGGAGTCCGGCGTTCAGCATAGGACAGACTGCACCAGGACAACCCTACTGGTCCGGCCTCCCCCGCACACCGTGCCAGGCCTCCATCCAGCTCGGCTAAAAACAGACCAGTCGTCAGGGATTCAGATGGTCTGAGCGGCGGGAGAGCGGGAGGAGTGGGGGTGCTGTACAGATTTAGAAGGTGACCAACGACTTTTTGGACACACTTGGCGTTCGTGTGTCACCGTTTCACTGGAAAAATCACAAACACACGCGTTCAATGAAAGAGTGAAGTGTTACTATGACTGTAGTGATTGTGAATTAAGGAGATTGGACAGGTGGCACCTGAGGGGTACGGTGAGAATTCTGACGTGCGGGCATTCATGTCCCGTATGCTGGTGAAGATTGGGGACTTGAGATGTGCTGGACTCCTGTATGAGTCGGTAAACACGAGGAGAGGTCCAATCTGTCAGCTAGTGCCAATGTAAGGTACGTGGACAAGGAATAGGAGAGATAGAAGGAGAAGAAATGATTGTTGGCCTGATTGTGAGCGTTTTCATGGACAGCCATCTGCACCTACAAGTCTGATTATGCTGAAGGTTGTCTCTCTTTCTCTCTCAATCTATTTACGGTATCTATCTACAGTATCTATCTCTATCTGTTTCTCTCACATACATCACCACACCAATCCCCTCTCTCTCTCTCTCTCTCCCTCTCTCTCTCTCTCCCTCTCTCTCAAACAAGCAGAAAAACACAAAAAAGCACACGCATGCAGACAGGAACACATAAACACACCACACACACACACAAATACATACAGTACGTACAGTGTGTTCCAGCTGAATTCATTGAACTGTTGTAGTCTTTGGATTGTCAAGTACGACAAACACAAAATGAAAGCAGGATTTTTCAAAAAGGTGAGAAGGATTCTGACAGATCTAGCCGTCTTCTCCATCTTGAAACTTGAAATGGCAACGAGAGTTATTTGACAAATCAGGGAAATGAGACAAGGCAATACAGATTCTTTTTTATATGAGATAATGATGAAAGAAATGGCAATACGTTTTATTGTTTCTTTCATCAGTATCTGCACCATCTCCCCAGAATCACTTTTTCTCATAATATTGTATTGGGGATGTGAGGGAACACTCCAAATGTAAAAGCACAAAGTAGCCTATATACACAAGCATGGAAAAAAGCCATTTACTGTAATGACCCCCAGGAGACCGCTGGCTGTAGTAAGGACTTTTAGAGAGATCTGTTCCCTCAACCAAACTGGTATTACAATTACAATTACAATTTCCCATTTGGCAGACGCTTTTATCCAAAGCAACGTACACATGAGATTTTAATACAACACAAGCAAGGTTCTAGTCAGGAGAGAACAACGAGAGTAAGTGCCATAAAGCTAAGTTCTGGTCCAACAGGACATATGTGCTACGAGGCAATGCATAGAGTGCATAGAGGCAGATAAAGAGTTTTTTTTTTGTTACACAGTCCATCAAGTGAGAAGGTGTTCACTAAAGAGCTGGGTCTTTAGCCTTTTCTTAAAGATTGAGAGGGACTCTGCGGATCGAATGGAGTTTGGTAACTCGTTCCACCACCGAGGAACCACAGAAGAGAAGAGTCTGGCTAGAGACGTAGAGCCTTGGCAGCACCAGGCGCTGCTCCTTGGCAGAGCGTAGTGAGCGGGAGGGAGCGTAGACCTGAATGAGGGAGTTCAGGTAGGTCGGAGCCGTTTTGGTTGCTGCTTTGTAGGCGAGCAGCAAGGACTTATATATAAACCTTTATTTAATCAGGTAAGTCACCTTGAGATCGAGATCTCATTTTCAAGAGAGACCTGAGTACATAAGTGTATCTATAAAACATAAAACAATTTAAAGTACAATAACAATCAGATAATTGACAATAATACCATAATAGTAACAACAACAATAAGAATAACAATAAGAATAAGAATAAAAATAATAAAATAACAAGAAAAAGTCATTTAAAACAAGTTTAAAAACAAGTTTAAAACAAGTTAAAAAGAAGTAAAAAAAAAAAAAAAAAAAAAAAAAAGTTAAAAACAGTCACAGCTAAAATCAATCAGGGTTTTGATTAGATTTCTAAATTGACCCATTGGAACCAGAGTGTCAAGCTGCAAAGTACACTGTAATTCATTCCAAGTATATGGTGCAAAAAATCTAAAAGCAATCTTTCCCAGATCAGTGTTGATTCTTGGAACCTGCAGCACTAGCCAGTCCTGTGAACGGGTATTATGTGTTCCAACTCTCCAGCCAATAAGTGACGTTAAATATAAGGGCAATTTTTGGAGAAGCCCTTTATAAATAAATAAAAGCAGATGCTGGTCTCTTCTAGCGGAAAGAGAAGGCCAACCCACTTTTTGATAAAGAGTACAATGATGAGTACCATAGGTGTCTCCAGTTATAAATCTACGGGCTGAGTGGTAGACAGCATCTAGGAGCTTAAGAGTGGAGGTTGCCGCATGTCTGTAAATCACATCACCGTAATCAAGCACTGAGAGAAAGATTGCTTCCACAATCTTCTGTCTACAAAACATAGGGAAACACAACTTGTTTCTATATAAAAAACCGAGCTTTGTTCTTAATTTTTTTATTAGTGCATCAATATGTGGTTTGAAGGTGAATTTATCATCAATCCAGATGCCTAAATATTTATAATGTGGGACTCTTTCAATAACTGTACCATTTAAAGTGCAGATTTGAAGAGCACTGTAATCAATGCCTTTGGCTCTGGAGAACAGCATACATTTTGTTTTATCGGAATTTAATTTGAACTTGATGCAGGCAGGAACTGGGAGCCAGTGGAGGGATATGAACAGCGGAGTGACATGTGCTCTTTTGGGCTGGTTGAAGACCAGACGCGCCGCTGTGTTCTGGATCATCTGCAGAGGTTTGAGCGTACATGCCGGGAGCCCTGCCAGTAAGGAGTTGAGGTAGTCAAGGCGTGATATTATAAGCGCCTGTACTAGGAGTTGTACAGGCGTTATGACAAACACGTATACCTATATGTAGGAATATCATTAGTTACTAATAAGTCAACTGCTACTTCATTTACACCAGTGGTTCTCAACCTTTTTGGCTTGTACCCCTTAAAACAAAGCGTTGCCTTACACAACCTCCACAGAATGATTTTCCCTTTCCAGGTTGTTTCATCTGATTGTCAGAGGAGGCAGAGAGGCTGGAAACTAGAGACAAAATTTGAGAAAAATCAGAAGAAATAGACCTGATAGCAAATTTGAATAGTAGAAATGTGTTTTTTCCTATCCCTGAAATCATCTTGCAACCCTCCAAAATTATCTCCCAACCACTGGGGGGTCCCAACCCCCAGTTTGAAAACCATAGATTTAGCACTGCAACTCTTCAGAAATGTTTCATAGTTGTCTTAATTTTCAAGATTACCAGAAATCACATAAATCAATGGTTCTCAACGTGGGGTCCGGGGACCACCAGGGGTCCTTGAGGGCATTCCAGGGGGTCCCCAGCAAATTGATGAATTGTTAAACTTCATTATTTTGTCATTTTAGAATGACTGTTCTGATTATAGTTTCTCTGTTATCTCCCTACCTACAGTACAGACAGTCATGGAGTTCTATACAAAATCATATCTGACAATAAAAAATATTCTCAGATTTGGGTCCGAGAGACAAAATCTCATCAAATGGGGGCCCGTGGCCCTAATGTGGACTAAATTAGGGGTCCATGATATGAAAAAGGTTGAGAATCACTGACATAAATAACATTCATAAAATCTGTGCATCTTATAAAATTGTATGGGTGGTTCAGTGGTTCGCACCGTCGCCCCACATCAACAAGGTCCTGGGTTTGAGCCTCAGCCCGTTCTGTGTGGAGTGTGCATGTTCTCCCCGTGTTCATGTGGATGCTCCGGTTTCCTCTGGGTGCTCCGGTTTCCTCCCGCAGTGCAAAGTCAGGTGACCTGCAAGTGGAGACTCTAAATTTCCCGTAGGTGTGAATGTGAGTATGAGTGGGATTGTCTGTATATCTGTGTTAGTCCTGTGATGGACTGGCAACCTTTCCAGAGTGTTTCCCTGCCTTGCACCCAATGCATGCTGGGATAGGCTCCAGCCCCTCATGACCCTCTACAGGAATAAGCGAGTGAAAACAATGAAAGGATGAATGAATGAATGAATGAATGAACGAATGAATGAATTAAAATCTTGACTGAAACAATGCCTTCGCCTCCTCGGTCCAAACTGCTGTTTTTACAGATAGTGACATTTAATGAAAATATCTGAGGTGTAAAAAACACTCGCTTGTCATTCAGGTTGCGCCGAGCCTTTATTATTTGATTGGATTTTTGTCCCTCATGTAGTTTCTAGACAAATTGTCATCCAAATCAAAAGTGAACAGGCAGTGCAGCTTTTAGGGCACACTTATTGTAGATGAGGTATCAAAATAGCAGACTGAACAATAGATATACCTGCTGTGTAATTTGAATGCAATTTTCAGCAATCTTTTAAAAGAAAAATGCACTTTTGAATGAGAGCACTTTATATATTTTGTCAAACACTTGCGGAAGAAAATTCAATATGTATATACATATGTGTCCCCCCTTTTCCTCCATGTGTTGGCCCCGACAACGCCAATTTGTTGAATAAATGTTCTGGAGTCAGAGGTTCGTCTTACTTGAATATATATTTATTAAAAGGAGTCTCATGAGAGGAAGAGATGCACACAGCAGGAGGCTACATACACTTCTTCCAAGAGGAAGAGAACCAGTCCTTTATGTATCTTCCAAGGACATACAGAATGTGCAGACATTAGAACAGGTCACCAAAGTAGAGTAGAAGCAACACATGTTATGTCTTATGTTAGAGCTTCCATAGACATCTCAGAGACATCCAGGAGCCACTCTGACAACAAGACCTCTGGCATAGTAAGTTATGGCACAAGGGTTACAGTGAGGTGACCATACATCGTGAAACCTTACATTCCCTGAGGTGACCCCAGTTCAGCTGTTAATACATATGTTGAATTTTCTTCCACACACTAGATATTTTGATGGAGGGCAAAACAAGGGATTGAGAGCAAGCATTCCATATTTTACTTTAAAATAAAAACACTGTTTCTGTTAAAATATAAATAGACAAAATGTTCCCAATCATCCTCTATTTCCAGAACATCTTTAGTTATTAAAAGCAAATTGGAAAGGTACACAATGTTACACATTAGTTGTAAGAAAAACAATGTCTGCTAGAGAAAGTTTAAAACATATGGCCCTCACTGAAATCGATTATCAACTGATGAAATCTAACTAGGCAAAAATACATATTTGCATTTGTTCCAATCAACCAATGTAGTTCCCAAATAGTTCACCCAAAAATGCAAATTCTGTCATCATCTCCTCCCCCTCATGCCAGTTGAAACACAGGTGAAGTTTGTCCATATAACACACAGGGAGGTTGCTAGCACAACTCCATAGCAGCCTTCTCCAAAACAACTGAAGTCAGTGGGGACCAGTTCCTCAGAGTTCCAAAAAGACTTACAGTATATTTACACTATAATTTAGTGCAAATCTTAACTACAGCTGATTGATTTGCAACAAATAATGGTGTATAGGTCTTTCTAATCACATTGTGATTGTTTGGCTGTTTTTGTTTTGGAACTCTAAAGAACAGGTCCCCATTGACTTCAGTTGTTTTGGAGAAGGCTGCTACCAAGTTGTGCTGGCAACCTCCCTGTGTGTTATATGGACTAACAAATTTCACCTTTGTTCCATTTGGCATGAGGGTGAGTAGATGATGACAGAATTTTCATTTTTGGGTGAACTATTCCTTTAATAATTGTGAGGCAATACTGTAGAAGGCAGGCTAAATAAAACGAACCATAGTATTTTCACATCGGTAACCTTTCCAGAACCTTTGATACAGTCATCTAGATCAGTGATCTAGATGATTCTAGATTCTCAACCTTTTTCATATCAAGAACCCTAACTTAGTCCACATTAGACACCATACAGACCCCAATTTGATTGGATTTTTTCTGTCAGACCCAAATCTGAGAATATTTTTATTGTTAGATATGTGTTTGTCCAGAATTCCATGACTATTTGTATTGTAGGAAGAGAGATAACAGTGAGACTATGATCAAAATAGTCTTCTACATCCTCTAATTGTGTTAACTCCTTGTAAATGAAATAATGGTGAAGTTTAACAATTCATCAATTTGCTGTGGACCCCTGGACCACCCTCAAGGACCCCTGGTGGTCCCCGGACCCCACGTTGAGAACCACTGATCTAGATGAGGTTTTCGAGAAACCTAACCGATGTCAAAGTTTTCTAAGACGACACACTGACATCCCTCTGTGAATCAGCCCAAAGGTGACAGAACCAGCATGTCATCATAGGCTGCAAAAAAAACACACTGCCCAATGATTTGCATAACCCCTCCACACCTCATTTGGCTATGATATTGTAATCTGTAGATGTTGTCACTGGATGTCTCGCCTTTCTAAGGGGCTGAAGGATTGCTCTGCCAGTCCTGCTTATCCCTCTTCTCCCTCATGGCTGACTGGCAGCGGCTGCTCCTCTGCTGCTGATGCTACTGATGGCATCTGGGAGCGATCCGTGTTTGGATTGTATGCAAAGAAGTGGGAATGTCTTCATGTCACACTTCTTACTTCTCAGGGTTGGAGCGCTTCTCTCCAGGTTGCCTCAGATCAGTAACCAGGCACTCCTTTATATTCTTAGTTTATAATGATTAGCTAATATCAGAGCTATCGCTTGTCAAGATCAAGATTGTGAATATTCTCATCATGACACTCAAGGGCATTACTCTTTCACACCACACTTGAGTAGATCTTTCAATAAAAAAACTAAAACAAAAAAGCACTCACTGTCTATGTCTTGTGACTAAAACATTGTAGCTGCTTCATTCAATTTTACACAATTGAAAATTGCTGCAATGCGACATGATGACAATATTCAATGCAGAATTTAATTCATAATTAATCCTGTGACCATATGTTTTTGCACAGTAGAAATAAAAAAAATTGTCTTTGTGTGTGTGTGTGTGTGTGTGTGTGTGTGTGTGTGTGTGTGTGTGTGTGTGTTCTGGCAGATAATTCCTCTTCATGGGGAATTTTATTGCTTTCAAGTCCTCATTCCCTGACCTCAGTGAAGTGATTGCCTCTGATAATGCCATTAACCACTGCCCTGTAATTCTCTGGGGCATAGTCGAGAGACTGAGAATAGAAAAATACTTTTATATCCGAGATGTGTGGATGCTTTTCGTTCCCCATTTATCAAAGGGCAGAAACTGACCGCATTTTATTTGCTTCTGAATAACTGAATCATACATTGATCTGCCCTCACCTACTAAGCCTTTCATTTGTATGCCAGAGGCTGAGGCAGACTCGGAGAAATATGGCCAAATGCATGGGTAGTAAATGACAGGCAAATGACTGGTATTCTAACGTTAGAGAGACAGCTATGGTCTTATTTTCTAATTTATCGCTGTTAAACAGGTGCCTCTGCTGGAAAACTCTTGCCCTCCTTCTGAGCAGATAATTACTAATAAAATAAATTCAATGTGTTTCACTGGAATGAAAAGATGATTGTAAAGGATTGCACCCGGACTAGAGCCTTGACACCGGTATGTCCATTAAAACACAGGGACCAGAAGGTAGCGTGCTTCCCTTTAATTGATGAATACAGACGGTTTGGTAGGTGGAAGGATGCATGGATGCTTTTATCCCATTAATGCATTCAAGTTCTATTAGGCAACATGTAGTTAAGATAGGGAGGTTAACACTCTGACAGAGCCGCACCAAACACACTGAACTCACACTGGACAATGGTAAGAGGTTGGCCTAATTAACACCAGGTGTATTTGAAGACTTGATCGGTCGGCCTGTGATTTATAACATCGTGTTATGTCAAGATGCTAACACTCACTGTGCAATATTCATTCAATGGCATTTTATTCTTTGTTGTCGTGACGTTATTCCTTTTCTATGGATATAGGGTGTTTGTAAGGGTGTGAGTTTCAGCATCCAGAGCCTTCTCAGTTACACAGTACCGTAAATCAGCATTCTTTCCAAGGTTCATGTCAATATTTCTGATCAATGGCAGGAGATTGATGCTGTTAGATTTGAGAGAGGTGATGAATGCCATGACTCAGTGAATAAACTGCTATGCGAGCACATGCATGCCTGTCTGAATTTGCGTGTCTGCATTTGTGCCTCGTAGTTCTTAAGAACGTTTTGCCTCACATCTCTCCTCTCTATCTCTCCCTCCATCCTTCTGTCCACGTCTGTCTCTCTGCAGGCAGAGTCCAAGGTGCCCACTCCTTATCCACATCTATGTAACAATAAATCTGCTCTGCCATAGGAACTAAAAAGTCCCCAGGTGAGAGCTGCACAAGGAGGCCCTCCTATCAGGGAACAGCCAAGCATACAGTGGACAGTGGCGTCGCCGGGATTAAAAACTGCTGCATCCACTGTTCCCCTGGCCCATTGACGGATGGATAAAGCCTTGGACTTCACCTTATTGAAAGAGGGAGAGAGCGCCCGGGGAGCCATGAAATCCATAGACCCTGCTTTAAATGGGTTTGTAAGAGGCTTCCGCCTAGCAGACCACGGCTGAAAGAGCCCATTAAATAAAGCCCAGCTCCTCAGCAAGGAGCTGGGGCAGATTCATCGAGAGAAGAAGGCAAAGATAATGATAGCTCATGGCCAGATGTGAGACACTGGCTCCACTGGCCTGCCATGGGGGACCTCGTCAATAACAACAACAGACAGACACACAGACAGTCTTTTCTCACTTTCTTCTGCTATCTCTCTCTCTCTTGCTCTGTCTCTCTCTCTCTCTGGAGATGACGCCTGTCAGAAGAGCTATGTATGCACTCACACACACCCACTCCCACACACACAAACACACACTGCACACACACATGTTTGGAACAGAAAACAGGAGTCAACACTTCAACAGGGTGGATCCCTTTTCTAAATGAATCAGCCTCGCCCTGATCTTCTGTTAACTGCATTCAGCTTATTTCATCATAGATCAATGACAGTGAGCTGGATATGGATGCTGCTTTAAAAACATAGAAAACCACATATATGCTCTGTCATTTTCATATGTCTGGGTGAAGGGTAAGAATCAGGGGCAAGGTCATTAGCCCACCTTCTTTCTCCCTTGGTGGCCTTCGTGGCAAGAGAAGGTGGAATGCAGCCTGGGCAGATTTGAATATCAATGTGGCCAGATAGGACAGGAAGGTGTTGGAAGGAGGGAGGGCGGAGGAGGGCTGAGGAGGGCCTCTGGCAGGACAGTGGGAGAGATGGAGGGAGAGATGCAGGGAGGGATGGAGGGAGAGATTTGTCATTTGCTCTCCGTTCCACCTGCTCCCCTGTCATGCATCCTGCCGGGGGGAAAATACACCCTGATGTCTGAGGGAGAGAGAGGGAAAGGCATGAGTGAGAGAGAGAGAGAGAGAAGGGGAGGAGGGGGGAGGGGAGGGGAGGGGGGGTGAAGCAACAGAGAGAGAAAACAAATAGAAGAGGGAGAGATGGACAGGATTGAGAAGGAGACAAAGGAAGGCGAGAAAGAGAGAGAGAGAGAGAGAGAGAGAGAGAGACACAGAGGGAGCAGAGAGGAAGAAAAATATATGCATACCATTGCGCATTTGAGGTGCCAAGTCCTGAGATGCAGTAGCTAACTACAGGGGCTGGCAGGTATGCAAATAGGAGGATGTACCAGTGCACCACCAGATTACTTTTCCCGCATTTGCTATTCATATATTTGCAAGGTGACTCACTTCAGACAAAGCAGGTGATCAAGAGCTCTTTCCCTTTCCCTCTCGCTCTTTCTCCTTCTCTCTTCCTCCACTTCTGAAAGGCAAGGCAGAGAGAGGAGAGCAGGGAAGGCATGATGGATCCACAGCCTCAGCAGAAGTCATAAGCCTTGCAAATGCCGCAGCCCACAATTGCATGCCCGCAGATTTGATATGTATTCCGTCAGCAAACCCCATTTAATCCATTTTGCTGTCAGCCCCCCTTAAAAGCATCTCAACTAATACGGGGAGAGTTTAGAGTGGAGGAGGGAGAAAAACAAGACACCGACATGTGTAGCTAACAATCACAACCAAACCACTGAGAAACATTTGAACATTTTGTCTCCATCCTTTTCGTTTCTCTCTTGCCCAAATCTTTACAAAACTCTATCTCTTGATCTTATCCCCTTTGACTAATGGCACAGAGTCAAAATTTTTACTAAAATGCTTTTGGCAAACAAGGCCCAGGTTGCTAATGGATGTACGCTACATTGGGAACATGGTTGAAAAATGTTGACCTGCTCCCTGCTGTTAGTTTAATGAACACCTAGTGAAAGAGGACGAGTCAGAGCTCATCCGCTCTGCATACAAATACAGGAAAGACAATGCCTCAACCAAAAATAAGACTCTCTGTCTGAGATATATATGTGACAATATATATATATGTGTATAAATATATATATATATATATATATATATATATATATACATATATATATACACACATATATGTACATACGTATGTTTGAGGATGACTGACTTACTGTCCTAGATACCAGGCTCCCCACAAGCCTCTGAGGGCTTTGTCTTGGTGAGATCTGAGATGAGATCTTCCCTCCAATTCTGTTTGATTACAGCCTCGTAAGCTCACAGTAAACACCAGGGTGGGGACTGCGGGAATAACATTGTGAATTTCCATTTAAAATCATGAATTTGTAACATGTTACCCTCATATAAGAGGGATACTTGAAGAGGGTATTTGTGATGCGCCCACAGCACTACAAGGTGCCACAGTCTCTCCAAGGTCACACTTCATCTCTCCAGCAAGGCTGTCATGTAACGGCAAAAAAATAAATGAAAAGCATGCAGCTCCACATGGAAGAAGTCACAACAAGCTGTGGAGTTTGTTGTAGTGCCATTAACCTTAGTACTGAGGAGATTTTGGAAACATGCATCGGGTGTCATAAATCAGAAAATCTGGTATTATCGTTATCATTATCAGTAGCAGTAGCAGTAGAAGTAGTATTACTACTATACACCATTTATTCAGCAGTTCAAAAGTTCTTAACAAACAGCAAACAGAAGCAAAGGGAACATGGCAAAAAAACAGCAATAGTGAGGAAAAGTAAAAATAAAATAAAATGTTAACCACAATGACAGTACAATCATTTAAGATAATTAATTTCAGTATAAAGCATGCAAGTAAAATTATGGAAAGGTGTTTTTGTACAAATCGGTCTTCAGAAGATATTGCCAAAATGAATTTAAATGGAAAATCCATCAAAAATATATTTTTTTGTTTAATCAATAATTGTGAACATGGGTGACTTTCCCAAAACCAGAAACCAGAGAATCAACACTCCTGCAGTGTTTGGGAGACTCAACTTGAGCATGAATATGTGCATTTCATTTTTGGGTGAATTTTCCGATTAGGTCCAGCCTTATGAGTCAAATCCAAGACTCCAGGCAGCATTCTGACCCATATTGTTTTGATGGCACTAACTGTGTATAAATGTGGCCATTCAATTGTTGCTAGAGTAGTAGTTACCTCCTACACTTTCCAATGAAAAAATGCACATGAAAGTATGAAATGTAGGATCATAAGCCTTGGTGTCCCGTGGATCGGACTTCCTATAAAGACAAATAACTACTTTTTTATGCCTGGCAAAATAATGGATGATATACACTGCCTGTCAAAATTTTGGAGACACCACATTTGGAGACACTTTATTTTTTACTATTTTCCACATTTTAGAATAATAATACAGACATCAAAACTATGAAATAACACAAATGGAATTGTGCAGTCACCAAATCAAAACTATCTCATATTCTTTAAAGTAGCCGCCCTTTGCCTTGATGGAAAGGCAAAGGCTTTGGAAAGAAATTCATATAGGCATCAACTTCACTATTTATTTTTGTCTAAGAAACAAATTTCAAGCATTTAAGCATAAGCCTTTAGATCAAAATGGCTTTAAGATAATGAAATCAATCAGGTGTGTCCAAACTTTTGATGGCCAGTGTATATATAAAGATGACAAGCTTAATGAATGGATTTAATAGAGATATTACCATTCTAAACCATTGAGAAGTGAGGCTATCTTGCAAAAAGGATAATTCATTTTCAATGGTGTCTTGCGCTATTCTTTAATTGTGTCCCACTTTCAGGCTACTTCCCCTAATGGATGAAAAATACATTTAAATATGATTTCTAAACATTTCAATGTAAAGCAATTAATAGCAATATGACACAGACATTTTATACAGACAGAATGTCTTACAACTGAATTCATACTCTCAAAAATTAATAGCCAACATTGCACGGATATTTAAATAATCCAATTTCCTATGCGTTACTCTAGAATAATTGAAGGGCTCTTATAACCAGCACCGAGCTCACAGCTCCATGAACTGACACTGGGTGCGATTGTCTCTCCCCTTGATTTCTTGGTCCCGGGTCGAGGAAGGTCAGATTGGTCAATAAAAAGATACAGAAGATATGGAAGCAGGTATGAAATATTAAAGCCGGGGTGTAACTCCAGGAAGCACAGAAGAAGTTGTTGGCATTTAATTTCACTTCTTTGTTGAGATTTCTTCCTGAGACAGTTGGCGGTGTCAGCAGATTCTCGCCGCTGGCACGAAATTCATGGGACAAGTGTCCATGTCAGCACTTTCTCCCCCCTCAGCCGGTGTGTGTAAAAGGACATCACACTTGTCAGCTGCAGTAAGCCGAAATTATAAGGACAAATAAAATGGTGTGTCTGTGAGCACGGCTTTTCAAAGAGGATGTACCTTTGGTTGAAAGATATGATAACTTATATAGGGTTTTCACACGGGTTGACAGATCCAGTAACTTCTATTGTATGTGTGTGTGTGTGTGTGTGTGTGTGTATGTGTAAAGGAGGCTGTGAGCAGGGGAGTGGGTGTCTGGGTGCCTGTGTCAGTGTGTCTGTGTGTGTGTGTGTGTGGCAGTGGGCAGACATGTACTGCATGTGTGTGGCGCTTGCATGTAGAGCATGAGCGTGAGAATTCTTGTTATTTACACGCGTGTAAACATGATTTTTAAGGTGAAGACTCCCTCTGTGAACCCGTGTCACGCTGCCATCCACAGACTCATGGTCAGCGCTAGTTTTGCATGTTGAGCGTGAGGTGAGTCAGGTTAGGAATCAGTAGCTGGTAGGTGTGGATTAGGGTTTCTGCTCATTAGACAGTGGTAGCAGGGCTATAATCCGCAGCCTCCCTCACAGTGTACACACACACACACACAGAAACAAACACACAGCTCAATCCATTAAAAAAAAAGTTTACTTTCATTAATTTTGCATGACCAAATGGCAGGAGTCTCCCTTCCACATTTTTACACATAGAGCTGCTGATGTAACTGGGTGGAAATGACAGAGGGTTGCAGCAGGTATATAGGTTGACATTCTGCTCAGGAAGATGTGGGGATGGCTGTGATTTCGCAGATTCTGGCTTTTTTTTTTTTTTTTTTCTTTTTCTTTTTTTTGTGGCTTCAGAATCAGTGAGATGGAGCTGAAGCAAAGGTCTGTGAAAGTCTAATCCGCCCAATTCAATCAAAAACCCTCACAGGGCATCATTATGACATTATCGATCTGACGGCCGGCCACGCCGAATGTCACACCGAAGATAGAGATCCTTTTCTTGCCGTTTGAAAGTAGCAAAATTGCACGTGCTGCAGTGCAGTAGAAACAATGAACAACAAAAACATGCAGGTGTACAATGCAGCTGATTGCATCTTATTCAGTGGGCATTTTAGTCTGGATACCTTTCTTGTGACAAGAAGTGATAACAATGACAACACCTGTGTGCCAGCCATAATCAGTAATCAGGGTTTATGATGGATTTGTCTCCATATCCATCTGCTTACTCTGATCATAATAAAAAAAAACCAATATAGACACAACAGCCTTCAGTAAAGCCACTTTTAAAAACAGTGATTTTTTTTTTTTACTTAACATCCATAAGATAAAGGTCTTTTCTGACCGAAGTGGAACTACTATGAAAGAATAAATTCAGACAGAATCGTTCTTACTTGCAGAGACTTCTCAAGACTTCCAGATCTCCTCAGTCCCTCTTCACCTTGATGAGTGTGTGTGTAGGGGGGGGAGTAATATAAGGAGAGGGGTTATCATTTTGATGATCATTATAGTTCATGAATAAGTTGAATGGTTGAGAGAGAAATGAATTGTCGATACTGTGCATGTCCGTATAATAAAGCCTCACCTGACATTGTAGACCTCTGACTGAAATGCACAGGGATTTTTCAGTAGCCATAGTATATGCAATGAAGGCTTCTATATACAGTGAAAGTCTTAGTAAAGTTCCTCTAACTCTGGAACCCAGTTTCCCCACAGGGATCATTAAAGTTTCATCTATTGTAATCTAAAAAAAAAGTGAGTTCTCAGTGTACAGCGGTGCACTGAAGACCCGTTCTGACCTCGGTGAAGTTATTCTTACAGACAAACATGGTGAATTCCCAGTAGACGTGTACATATATAATAAACATCTGTACCGTACAATGAAGATGTTGAATTCTCGCAAAACAACAGGCAAATAAAATCCACCTCTGACCTCTGTGAGTCAGAGGTGGAGTCAAGTCCAAGAGTTTCCAGTCCAGCTCCCCTCCTCTGATATGAATCTTGACATGTTCAGCTCCTGCAAACTGAAATGGAGAAACAGGGTGATCATGGGCAACAAAGTGAGCCTCTGTTAGTTCGTTATAGTGCTGATATCTTTTTGTACTTCTTATTCTACTTTTGCATTCTGAGATGCTGCTTTCAAAGGGACAATTTGTTTTCCCCAGGAACACATGTATAAGATCCGCTGTGATGTGATCATGCTGAAGCATTGGCTGATAAAGATCCAATCAACTTCAATCAACACCTCCATATTCTCTGTTCATCATCCGCTGTTTATGGTCCGTTTTCACAAAATTGTGCAGTCTGCTTTAGAAGCGCTGTGCATTCTCTATCTATTATCAACTGGTGCGAGCGGACCTGGATTCCTCTGCTATTCATTCCTGCAGGTAGAGAAGGCGATGCAACCGAGCGGATGAAGATTGGGAGAAAACAAACAAATCTGTCAAGTATCTGAAACATAATTTGCTCATTCTTGACTAGAAGCAAAAAAAAAAAAAAAAAAAAAAAAACAGAGCAGAATTTCATGGGTTCATGAAGAATGAAATTTGGAGATAAGACTGTGGCTGAAACCAAAACAACATCTTAGTGATTCCATCAAAAAAATTCAAAGTAGTCTGTAAACTAATTGGTATACACCAACAAAGACAGCTCCTGCTTACCTCTGGAGACCTGCATGACTTCTGGAGCTGCAAGGTAATCATATCTGCTTTAAATGAGCAACAACTTTCTCAGTGCAGGCGGGTACGTCTCATAGGATATATACGTGTCTGCACTTTGTTAACATTCATTTTCCTAGGTTTGGTGGACACATATTCTTCTTAAATGTCTGTAATACCTGTCTACAAGCATTCATGTATTAACAATCACATTTCAGCCTGACAGAATAAGCATTTGTTTTGCATGTTGTCATAACCAAAAACATGTTTTAATTGACTGAGAATACCCCTAGTTACTTTTCAGCATTTCAGATGTTTGTGTGTGTATGTGTGTGTGTGTGTGTGTGTGTGTGTGCGCACATGTTTATGTGTTCATACTCCTCTCTCATTTTGCATGCAATCATGTGAGAGGGCACCACAACAACATTGGCACCTCTGTAAATCTAACCTCCTTGTGAATGAGCCCCACCTCATATCAGAAACACTGGAGGCGGCTCATCAGGCGTCTGATGTTTTATATTCAGAGGTAATATCTGGATTCAGATGAACAGAGGAACCCAGGTGTATCTCGCCACTCTCTGTGCAGAATTCAATCAAAGCCAAGCCAGATCGGCTCAATCCCTTTCTCCCCTTCCTCCATCTCTCTATTTCTCTTAATTTCAGTTCAATTCAATATGCTTTATTTGGCGTAGATGTTAGGTGAACAGTATTGCCAAAACATCTAAATACAAATGAATAAAAATAATAACGATAAATAACTAGTACATCACAATAAACATCTGTATTGTATTTGTATGACTGTGTCTGTGCGTGTATATGTGTGCATGTGTGCGTATGTGTGTGTTCATGATGACACTTTGTAGGGAGGGGATTGGATTTTCTGTCTCCATTTGGGCCACCAGTGATTAGATGAGTCTATGTCTGAGAGTTTAATCCTTGTTTGAAGGAGCACCAAGTTGCATGCCACACACACACACACACACACACACACACGCGCGCACACACACACACACACATTATCAGTTTGAGATCCAGATGTATCTTTTTTTAAGTGGAGCTGCATCTGCAGGGAGGCATGCAGCCCTCGTGGCACAGACCCAAGCTGCTTATTGATGGGCAGATTTAGCCGCCATTCATTTCACCCAGACATTCCTTTGTCAGGCCTCTCTCTCTCTCTCTCTCTCACACACACACACCATGTGTCAGATGATGCCAGCAGGGGCCACAGACTTTGTGAAACAGACCAGAACATACAGAGAGGATAATGTCTTTTAAAACACCATGTTACTTAACTCAATATTTTCTTCTCATTTCGTCTTCTACTTCTGCTCCTCTTCTTCTTTTTCTTCTTCATCTTCTATATTCCCTTGTCATTTCCAACCAGGCACAAATGCAATAAGGTAGTATGATGTCTGAACCATCATGTCAGACAAGAAGAAAATGCTCTTGTATTTTGTTTCAGTAAAACAAAGTTCATCGACTAAATGGACTGTATACAGCATTGTGTTTTTGTTGTCCCACTATAAATCTGTCCCAGGCAGAAGGGCAGCATTGTTTTAGCATAATAATGCAGGTTATCTACTGTACATTAATATTCATATTTGGAGACTCCACTGCTGCTCTGACAAGTCGGCCCCTCTTGCACCTGGCAGACATCTGTGTCAGAGCAGCAGCCAGAGTGTGTCCTCGCACATATGCACATTCGCTCGGCAATAATCTGTGTTCTTACACTTTTATCTGTACGAGAAGCCCATGTATACTCCACTTAGAACATATATGTGAGGACATTTTTGCTGCTCCTTGCAGGAAGAAATGTTTATTTGTGTCAGGCTTTACGGTTAAGATTAGAAATAGATTAATGAAGTTAATTAATTAAGTTTTTTTTTTACCCATCTCCAGCTGTAAGCAATAACAGTCTATCTTCAGTTTTATCCATTGCCTTGGCAGAAATTTTGATTCGTAATTGACTTACCTAATGGCTCCCAATGCCTTTTACACACATAAAGCACTCCCTAGAGATGTAGAAGTAATCTTTCACTGTGGCAACCACACCATCACTCATGAATCGAAGTCTGTCTTGGACATTTTTTTCTGGAGAAATAATTCAGAAATGCTCCCAAATGCTTCAAAACTTATGTAATATGTGTGACTAGAAGCCTTCTGGTAATCCCACTTGTGTGATTGTTATGTTGCAAGCTACTGAAACTAGTGTAAAATTAAAAAGTTTCAGTGGCATTTTAGATGAATTTTAGATGCATTTTTGAACCAAATTGCAGTCGGTTGGAGCTGTGAAGTGACGGTCAGCACAACCCCATACTAAAACACTGACTAATGATGGGGCTGAATTGGTGAACAGTAGGCATTTTTGCAAACATGATGAGATGAGGCAAATAACACAGGTGTGCTGCGTTCAGGTGACGGCGAGGCATTTAGCGGCCTGGGTTTCAGTGTTTTATGTTCCCTTGTGTGGAAGCCTGTGTTCGTGCCACAGCAGCAGTCATCTCCTCTGTCTCCCACGGCGACTCATGCATCCTCTGGCTCCAACACACACCATCATGTTACTCATACCATCCCAAATAGCACACACACAGACACACACACACACACCATGTTACTCATTTCATCCCAAACACAAGGCCTGCTCAGACCACATTTCATCACACACACGCCATCTCTGAAATGGGCAAGGAAACAGTCTCACAGACTTTCCCAAAGCTCTGCACTGCTTTTTATGTTTCTTTTTCAGTGGGCGGCCCGTTTTCCCTCAAGAATTTTCTCCATACGCATGATGAAAAGGATTCTAAATATGGTGGAGACAGGAGATAAAGTTCAAGCAGTGTTTAGCAATCAAATCCCCAAACCTCCACCGCCCTGAAAAAAATTCTCATACTGTATGGAAAAAATCTGTTTTGTCCATTCAAATTGTCTTAATGGTCTTAATTTATTTCCTCCCCTCCACCCAGACCCCTTATATGTGGGGTAAGACAGTGTGTGAGAGTGTATGTGTATGTGCAGCTGTGTGTTCATATGTGTGTGTGTGTGTGTGGGTGTGTGTGTGTGTGTGTGTGTGTGTGCGCGAGAGACATCTGGTACCTGGGCAAGGCTCTCCCCTCAGAACGGTTTTACATGTCACTCCTGCATTTCATTATTTGCGATCATCTTGTTTTTTTCTCGGGAAGGAAATAACACACAGTATCTCACAGCACAACAGTGAGAGCTTGAAGGTTGAGAGATGCATCAGAGGAATCATCTGAAATCCTTCAGAGGTGAAAACAAGAAGGGGGGGAGGGGGGGTATTTAATTGAGAGACAAAAGCAGGTGAATGCTGTGGAATTAGAAGGGGGGAAAGGCAAGGAACAACTGTCGGGACACGGGTAAATCACTGGAGGCCAAGGAGAACAAAAGGAGGTTTTGCTGGGTTTGCAGATTAAGAAACTCTCTGCTTATATTGCCATGTAGACGTTCTGTCCCCAAACAATCACATTTCACACAACGCGGCCCGTGTTTTGATCTTAACCGGTTCTCCACGGATGACGCCGGATCTTTTAGCTATTCGCCAGCCTGTCCTGGATGACACTTTTTATTGAGACAGAGACAGTGAAAAATAGTCGGTTCCTCGCAGAGTTGCCTCGCTCGTTCTCAGAGGTGAGCGTCTCGCAATTAGTATTCAACAAAGACACCTCAATGTGGCCGCAATCTGAATAGAGAAAATGAAAGTTGTGGAAAATATGATGTGTTTTTCAGAGCCTTGGGAGAAAGGAGCTAATATGCATGTCAGTCAAGCCTACTGGCAGCAGATAAAGCCGAGCACCCATTTTATGCCTCAGAGTGACTAAGATATTGGTGTGAACTAACTGACCGGATGCTGTTTTCAGAGCCAGTGACCTCCAAACAGAGATTTATGCAGAGCAGGGTAGTCAGGGAGAGGGGAACAGTGATTCTCATTTGTCCGAGACGTCATTCAAATCTGGACTGGAGTGACACTTCAATTAACTCCCTGTCCTCAACTAAGTTTACCTTGGTCTTCAAAAAGGCACTGAATTTCTTCTCATCCTCCAGGATTAGCCAATCATATTTCCAATCTCAGACCTGTCACCATGGTGTCGCTATGCGGCATCAAGAAGTCGTAATGACACTCTATTCTTCGGGAAGTAAGGAGGTTTTTTTTCCTCCCTCATTTCTCCCAACCAGAGTGAAACATTATGCTTCCTCATAACTCCCTCTCATATCCATGTGTCCACTTTATGATGAATTTGTATACTGAATATTTTTTGTATACTTACACCATATGCCTCGCTGTCTATCTCCACGTCTATCCATCTGTTTGTCTGTCTACCTGCCTTGCTGTCTCTGCTGTCTGCCTGCCTCTCTGACTTGTTGCCTGTCTGTTCATCTGTCCATCTCTCCCTCCATCTGTCTGTCGTTCACTCTTTCTGCCCGGCTATCTGTCAGTTTGAACCCCTGAACAGTTTAGTTTTTCACAACTGCTAACACACATTTACTGAAATGACACTCCGTTTTCCCAAAACTGTAAACACAGAAAAAAAACACCCTGCGTGGCCAAATTTCAGACTTCGTCATACAAAATGAAACAGTCTATTGAAACCCAAAAATCTTCCATCTAAATTAAGCTTTGCCTTATTATGGCACACAAAAGCCATCAAATACATTGACACTACTGAATACCATTACACAATGGTGAGATAAATTAAACACACTACTATAAAAGTTGTTAATAAATCTGTAACCATGTTTTTTTTTTTGCAGTCAACCAGTCTCTATAGATTTTGCACATTGCCACATCATGCTACTGTAATCTACAAAATTATGCAGTTTTTGCAGTTTTGTGTTTTTTTACACACTAACACTGAATCCTGAGACACAGTGACCAAAACCTGACCGTCACGAACCAAACCCTTAAGCCAACTCTTCAAAAATACAGGCACATTCTCTGCTTTTCACTCACTTTTCACTCTATATCACACTTTTTGCGAAACACTACACACAATGCTATACATTTGGCACAATCCTCACAACTAAAACCTCTTGTGTTCACATGGAAAGCGCTGGATGCCTGTACCTGAACCTTCACACCCATCTCGTTATTTTGCATTTTTGTAAAATTGGGACTGCACGTTTTCAGGTACCCAATAAATATTGATATTTTTGCATTATTGGTGGCTACTTTCCCTATTATGATTCCCTATTATGTGTTTGGCAATGATAATCTTTCACAACAGGCTACTGTACATACATAAGTAGTAAGTATAACATAGAATATATGAAGGTGTAAGTCTACTGATAAGTAAAGTTATTCATAGTGTTTTTCATCTGTGTTCAGCTGGTTCTTAGAAAGGTTAATTCATATGATGGCATTTATCATTTGAATGCAAATGCAAGTTTGAGAAGACACAACATGGTTTTGAATGTAATGCTTCCTTTTGCAAAAGATTTGTATAATTTTGGATTTTGTGTCTGTTTCGAGTAAATGAGGTAAAGTTTCTGAAAATGTCTGTAAGCAATTGAGTATCAACTGTATTTTCTAAATTTCAACTGAATTTCCCAGCAGACAAGAAAAGCTGGGGAAGCAAGCAGTACAGTGGAATTCAAGTAAAAATCGAAGTAAAACTAAGTCCAGAGTATAAGTAAGTAATATATACTCACAGTTGGTAAAGAAAGTGAAAGGCTATTTATTCTCCCTCAGCATCCTGTCTGGGTCAGGCCAGAGGTTTTCGTCTCATCGCCAGCGTTGGCCCTGGCCAGGCAGCGGGGGAAATTCCCCCTGCTCTGCCTGATCCGGCCCTGGCAGGACTCCAGGGCTACAGTGTGTCCCCACAAGCCTGCTCCTATAGCCTGGAGAAGGTTTTCCCGCTCATGGGGATTTTGGTCGTATACACCTTCTGCCGCCACGCCGCGAAAAATTCCACTATGGGGTTATAAGGACTGGATTACAGTGGAGGAAACAGATTGGAGAACTTTGAGTTGTCGGTGAACCAGTTAGGAACCAGAAGAGTGCGCCGGAAACTGAGCATGCCACAGACCATCGAGGAATGCGAGCAGATGTTCAGCGTTATTTGGGCCAGGGTGGTGTGGCGGTGCAGGACCCCGTGATGGCTGATCGCTGCACAGAGAGTGACATTTCCTCCATATGACATCCACATTGGCGCAGCGGCTGAAAATGCTCTGTCCTCTTCTTCTTCTTCTTCTTCTTCGCTTGGTCAGGTTGAGTCCTGCCTCTGCTTTTTGTGGGGTCTGTCTCTGTGTGTCGGCCCTCCTGCTCTGTCTGGGCCTGTCGTTTGTGTGTCTTCCCCTGTCTGTGTGTGTGTGTGTGTGTGTGTGTGTGTGTGTGTGTGTGTGTAATCCATTAGTGCAACTGGGAGCACCTGGCCAGTGTCCCAGGTGTATTTAGGACCAGCCCGTCCTCAGTCCAGGGATGCTGTCCCTCATGCATCATGTTTTGTTTTGGTTGGCTGTGCTGTTTTTTTGGGGGGTTTTTTTGCCACACACACACTCACTGACACTACTGACTGTACTGACTGACACACCTCACAACTCAAATATGGTTTCGTTGTTATTTTGCCAATACATTTGATTCATTTATTCGTTAAAATACATGTATCTCCACCTTTTTGTCACGGCTCACAAGCCGGGGCAAAATGAGCTTAGAATTATAAGGTTCTATCTGCCTTCAGGATAGTTCTGAGATATTGAGCTTCAAAGTTTTCAGCATCCATTGAGACATTGTTAAATGGAGATGGGTCCTTTTGCTTTAGAAATTACAGACTCAAAAATCATTATTTTCAA
Organism: Centroberyx affinis; assembly: GCF_046629955.1. Taxonomy (NCBI): domain Eukaryota; kingdom Metazoa; phylum Chordata; class Actinopteri; order Beryciformes; family Berycidae; genus Centroberyx; species Centroberyx affinis. The sequence goes on along the minus strand of NW_027279037.1, from coordinate 184,817 downwards.
AAAATAACACCACACATATGCCAACAGGCACTCATAGAATAGGTTTATTCGACTCAGTTTTGACAAAAAGGTCAGATAGAACCTTATACTGTAATACCAAGGTCACGCAATGACAAATTGGGGGCTCGTCCGTTCCATTTTCGGAATTGGTAAGTAGTTGGTAAAAGCATAATTTATATATAACATAATATAATATATAACATAACATAATATACAACACCTATCCAACTCTGTTAATGGAGCTAATTAAGCTTGTTAGTGTTCGCACCTTGAGGACTCGGAGAGCGCAGACCTCCGCTAAGGTTTGTGCTATTATTGCTTGTTCGTGAGTCGGATCGGGATCCGCTCCAAAATTGAATGGGTTCTTCCTTGGCCCATGCTACACCCTTCCACAAAGTAGTTTTTCTGTAATCCTGCTAACAGACAAACAAACAAACGGCACCGAAAACATAACCTCCTTGGCGGAGGTAATTATGTTGGAATGTAACGACTGGAGTTTAATGGAAGTGCTTTCGACGTGAAAACATGAGATTACCTGTGCTGTATGAGGAGACTTGTTTTGCAATAGAGGTTCGACAAATCTTCACGAACAGGTGAATAGTGCTTAAAGATTCCTTTTGTCAGCTAATGTAATGGTTTGGGATGTTTTGTTCACACAACCAGTTTCAGTGTAACAAAAAAAGAACATTCCAGGTGCAACATGGACCCTAATGAGTCAGTTGAGCTGAGTATTGCTAGTAGCTTTAGTCAGATGACCTGGTTGGCAAGCTGAGAGAGTGAGACAATTGTTCAGACAGAATAGTACTTTTAGAGTCAATATTGCTTAAAGTTTCCATAAAACCAACTCCCTGATTTATTACCTGGCTGACAAAAACAAGACAATCACAATGTGACAGTAGAAGTCATACATTTATTTCCTCTCCTTCCCTCTTTATGTTCTCTTCCCCCTCTCCTCTCCACTCTTCATCTGTATTGCTATTCTACCTCTACTCTTTTTCCACTCTGTCTCTCCGCCCCTGCTGTCAATTGTAACCTTTCTCTCACGTTCCAGCCAACGTTTGGTCCAACTCGCATTCATACATGATATTATGAAAAATATATATGCATGAATGCATTTGATTCTGCTAACTTCAAGATCCCTTCAGTGCTGCAACAGGTTTTGTTCTCTCCCCACTGTTCCCCCTGTCTATTCAACACTCGTCATTCCACAACAAACAGCTCCCCTATGTTAGATCTGCGTGGTATGTGAGACTGGATGATCAAAAACCACCTTGCATCACACACAGATCAATATATTTCTTTTTTCATCTTGTGTCTGCAACACAGGCTCATTCCAGCTGATGCAAACAAAACAAATATTATTCCCTCAGTAGTCTCATGTGGCGTAACATGTCTCCTGCATCATTATACACCTGCATTATCGTGCGTCTCCAAGGTCATAAATATAAATTCAACACCATATACTGCATGAGTTTCATCAACAGTAGGTAATAGGAATATTCATATATCAGCCAACACAAGCAAGAAAGAATATATAAATTGAATTATAAAGCAAAGGCGGAAGAGAGGAAACGACAGAGAGGAGATAGAAGGAGAGAGATGGGAGCTGAGTGTTGATTACTGAGCTTCATGATCGAGTAACAGCCAAGATATGAAAACCCTTTATGGAGCAGTTGTTTCCTATTGTTGTACTGTGATTGGACGAGAGGTGGTCAGTGAGGGCTTATGGCCACAGTATATGAACTTGTACCTACGTATAACTTGAAAGTTATCGCTCCACCTTGTTTACATTTGGGCATTGTCCACACAAATCCGGATAAATACATTTGAAAACGCATCTTTATTTCTCCGTTTTGGCCTTCCATCCACATTAAGCCGGCGATTTCGAACACCGAAACACTGAAAGATCATGCAAGTTACTGTTGCTTATTAAGCGTTTTCCATCTTATGCCATAACTTGCTAATATGCTTATATGTTTTGAACTTTCAACAATATGTTAAACCCATAGGCGAATTATGAATGTTACGCTGCTGTTGTAAAATGATACGATACGATACTAAATACTTTATTAACGACAATGCTACAACGTTAACTTCACTTGATCAAAGTGAAGTTAACGTTGTAGCGTAACCTATTCTCAGTTTGCATTAGTTATTTCTTCATTCTGAGCGTTGTTGTATTGCCAGCCTTTAGGAATATCATTAATTAATTTTACTTCAGTCACAGATGCTGAAACCCTTGCCTTAATAAAGGCCTGTATCAGCCATAACAACTTCAAAGCACAATCAAGTCAACATTTCAAGGTGTTTACTGAGTTGTGTGGTGGTTCTTAAGCTATTATATGCATAGGCTTATAATCAGATCATAATCAGCATATTAACCATAACACAGAAGTCTGTCTTTCAAGAAAAAGGGATGTGAGACGTTTTTAGCCAGATGATGTTTTTAATTCATCATGTTTGAAACTGAAGAATGATGATATGTACAGTAATATATTTGTAGGCCTAACATGTTATGTTTATCTTGCATGAATTTAACAATTATTTTCATACAATCATACTAATTGGGATTCATGTGGATAAATATGAGTGGACAGGAGGGTGAGCGTGAGCAACCCTTCTCAATGTAACAACCATTTCGTTTCACTTTTGTGACTGGTAGCCTATATTCCTTTTTTATTTCAATTCCAACCTTGGTGACGAAGCAACATTTTTCACCGGGTTGTTAACGTTACGTTACGTTACGTTACGTTACATAGTCTAGTGTAAGTGCAGTCGGATTCTCTTAGCACCGCGGTTGTCTTTTCCTAAGCCCTTATGAATTCTCCTTCACATCTTTCCTTGACCTCATGACGTTTTCCAACGAGGTCAAGGAAAAGTGGTTAGGAATAGGAGTTAGGAAGTATTTTTTTGACTATTCGACCGCAGCCAGGTAGTTTTGTTTGATGGGAGGGGCGGAGGGGCGGAGGGGCGGAGGGGCGGGATTGTTCAAAAATCTGTGATGGTTTTATTGGTTTGAATTTATATTTCCCTACTGGTGCAGCATGAGGTCACCATTAAATATACTCTGTTTTCCAGGAAGTAAAAGCAATGGGAGTTCATTTCATGGGGACTTTAATGTTTGATACTACTGTAACATTTTTGCAAATGTTGCATAAAAGAACTAACATACTCCAGGTTTGGTACATTGTGGTTATTGGTACCAGTGTGCTGCAGCTGCAGGAACGAGGCTCCAGGCGGAGAACATTCTCTCGTATGTTATAGCTTAATTCCACTCTGTTTCTCTACGGGACTCAAGCAAAGTGACTGGAGTCATCATGAGCAGCGGAGGCTTGATTCTTCACTGAAGTTACTGTGAAACACAAAGTCTCCACTCAGCCGGTTTCATTAACCCTGCCCTTCCAGGCCTGAACAGGTAGCACAGGTTCTTAAGTCACCTCTGCCATCCAAACTTACCACATACTGTCTGTTTACAAAACACACACACACACACACACACACGGTGGCATATACTGGTCTATTTGGTATCACTTTCACACGTATGCCACCTGCCCTGTCAGCAGCAATTCCTTCCTAGCAAAGTTACCTTCAGACAAGAAACGTAGAGTCATACTTACATTTCCTGGAAAGGTTACAAGGTCAACAGAATCCATTTCAAGAAGCTGTCACTGGCAGCCGAGCTCAGTTCAGTTCAGCTCAGGTCAGGAGTGTGAAACCTCCTAAAGCGAGCTGAAAAAAGCCAAAGCTAATCATATTTTTTTCCTGCTGCTGTTATTGTCTTGGCATCTTTTATATATTGTTTTTGGCAATATAGCAGAACTATCTCACTGGGAAGGTGAGAAGAGTAAACTTCTTTTTATTGGGTATCAGTCTTCATCAAGTATAAGTGTACGCGCTTAACTGAACTTGACCTTCCCCTAGCTAATGACCCTCGTCATCACAGAGGCCTCACACCAGCACTTTACACCAGGGAGACAGTATAAACAACAGGCTTGGGTGACCGGCCCTCAATCACCCCTCCATAATGGCAGTCACCTTGGCACTGTCATATTCGTCATCATAATCAAACACTAATTTATCATAGGGGATGAGGCTATGGAAACTACAGAGGGACAAAACATACACAACACACACAGTGACAGGGGCTCCCTCTGGTGTGGTGAAAAAAAACACTGAGAGGTCCGCAGTGTGATGGGGAAAATAGTAAGTATGTCACAGAAATGTCAGAGTATGTCTGGGGAAATTGTATGGTGCTCCAATGATGATAGCCGGGGAATGATAGTAATCTGAGAGTTTGTGGGAGTTGGTGTATGTTTTCCTAAAATGTGCTGACACTTGGTGAGCTATTTATTTTTTTATATTTAGCATTATAAAACATGAACATAATTCCTTTGGGTGAAAAGTGTTGTAGTGTGCAAATATGTTTGCAGGCATTGTACTAGTGCAAGACTGTGCAAACAAGATGGTTGGTTTCTAATAAACGGCATGCTAACAGTAACAGTAGTAGGTTTACAGACAGTCCCATAGGGGGTTGTGAGGAGGAGGTACCGTCTTCCAGCGGAAGGGTTTTGGAGCAGATGGTTGCCTGGGTGTGCAGGCTCGGTGGCAATCCTTCCTGCCCTTTTTTTTTTTGCCCTGGCATCACGCAGCTCCTTCATGGAGGGCAGCTGACAGCCATTCACCCACTCATCAGAGCGGACAGCATGTTGGAGCTTGTCCTTGGAGTAGGAGGAGGCAGAATAGAACCAGATTGCGAAGGAGGATTTGAGGATGTTTTCAATCGCTGATTTATAAAAATGGAGCCCTCTCGATTCAGCAGGATATGTTCTTATCCCATTTGGGGGTTTTGGTTATGGTGGATCCTAGGAACTTAAATGACTCAGCTGAGTTCACAGTGGAGCCACTGATCTCCAGGGGTTAAAGAGCAGGCTGGTTCCTTTGGAAGTCAATACTCAAGGCCACAACTTGGATTGTATTCAGCTCCAGGTTGCTGGCGGTTCTCTGTGAAAGCAGCATCTCAGGGTCTGATCTCCACATGACGGTGGGTCTAGATCACTTTGCATTGCCACCTGTTTCCCTGTCCTTCACAGACATTTCCTTTCTGTTATTTTCTGCTTCCACTTCCTGTTCTAATCATCAATCTGAATCCAGTCTTCGCTCTTCATCACTAGCCATTTCCTCCCTTGACAGGCTTTTCCCTTTGAAGACACCACATGTTTAGCATTTTGAAAAGCACAGAAACATACACTTCCACCAGTTTACAGTCAGCTTGATCTGCGCAACAATGATATACTGCATACCCAATGACTATGTAAAAAGAGCTATTAGTTTAGCAAATCTTGATATTTGCCTTGACTACAAGATGAAAAGCATGAGCACTCTCCCTCTCTCTACCTTGATCTCCCTCTTTTTTCTCTTTCTGGCTGGTTTCAAATGTATTCTCCCCCTGTGGTGGCCTCTGGCCAGCCTTGCTCTTGTGTTCTTCAACAATGGAGAGGGAGGAGGTCACTTGATGCCTCTCCTCTGCTCTGCTCTGCTCTCTTTTGCTCTCCTCATATTCCCTAATATGCTCTGTTCTCATCTCTCCTTTCTTCTGCTTTCCTCTCCTCTATTCTGCTCTCCCGTCCTCCCCTCCCCTCGCTTCTCCTCTCCTCTCTAGCCCTCTGGGCAGGGTTGTCCTACCAGGCTGTAACTAAGCTTTCTCCCTCTCTCTCTCAAGAGAAAAGAAAGAGCTGATACAAGGGATTGAGTGCAGCAGGCAGGTTCATTGGAGTGAGTTGTGACTTCTTGAATATACACAAATCAAAAGAAATGCCCAATCAGGCTTCCACAAGTGCGTTTGGCAAAGGCCTCTGGAATGTACATTGAAGGCAGATATTACAACTACATACAGACTGATAATGCCTAATGTTGTACAAATAATATAAGATTGGCACAAAAAGCGATAATATAACAAAAGCTATCTAAAGCCATACAGGTAGTCCAACAAATCTCTCCACACTCTCTCCAGTCTCACTCTGTTAAGCACTCAGTTAATCATGATCATAATCAAAATTCTCTTTTATCAAACTCCCCTGCTGTCCTCCTTCCTTCCAGGCTGCACACTGCTCAGTTTCTTCATCCTCGTGCCACCCAGGATGGCCGTAACATTAGAAGCCAGCGACCACAACAGAAACAGCTACTGCTGCTGCAGCTCCAGCCTCAAGTATGTGGAGTCAGCAGAGGAACTTGCCATCAGGTCGTGATCGACCTCCCCTCAACCCCTCCGCCCCTCCATCTCTCCATCCCGGTCCTGGACCCTGCTGGCGGCCATGATGAATGATTCATCCTCCCAGCAAAAGAGCTGACTCATCGCTGCATTTCAGCTCCATATTTCCAAAGTGGGCAGGCGCTAAATGGCTTTACCAATAGTCTTGCCTTCCTACTGGCTGCAGCTACCTTCTGGTTCCACTGCTGAATATGCAAACAAGGGGGGGAACAGTATCTAAATGTAGTGCTATCAGGATTGTTTGTATTCGGTGACCTAAGCAATGTGTCACACATTGAGTGGAGGCCATGGAGGCCTATTTATCTCGGTGCTAAAGCATACAGGTGCTTTGGTACTCAGGTACAATATTTACACAAAATGACTTTCTGAATGAAGTTACTATTTTACAGCCAATATATCTATCTAATGTTTGTGTGTGTGTGTGTGTGTGTGTTTTATCTAATGTGCTGGCCTCATGAAGTTATTTCCCAGTGTAAATGGGACTAATAAAATATCATAATGTATTATAGCGTAGTCCCAAGCTGAGGCCGCTAAATAGTGAAAACTGAGTGGAGTCGGTGCCTGTCCCTTTGAAGATATTGGTTTTGAGGACTTGGTGCACACAAACATACACATACTCACACTCGCAGTGTGACATTCTGAGATGAAGGACATTTTAGTTCTGCTCTGCTGCAGTGGGCTAATGGTCAATAACAGATTTATTTTCATCACAGTACAGTATGTGTATGCGTGTGTGTATATGGGCTGTGTGTGTGTGCGTGCTTGCGCATTTATACGTGTATGTGACTGTATGCTACAGTATGTATTGCATGCGTGAGGGTGCAACTGTGTGTGTGTGTGTGTGTGTTTGCAAGCCTGAGTGTGTGTCCTTCACTTCCTTCTCTGGCAGTTATTATGGACATTTGAAATTCTGTGCCAGCTTCTAGATTGAGCGGGGGGATTACTCATCTGCCTCAGATATTGTGCTCCTCGGCGGTGCTTGGCTTTGCGGCTGACTTAATGAGAGTGGAAGGCTTTGTTGTTGTGAATTTCTCTATTCATCCAAGAAGAGGAGGAAAGGTGCTCCAGTGAGGAGGAAGGAAAAAAATAAGGTAGCTACTCTCAGCCGCTTTTCCCAGTGAAAAGGAATGACAACTAATACCTGAGGGCACTTCCTTATCTCCAGCCTGTCAACACAGACACGCCATATCATTCACCAGGAGCTTTACTCCATGGGAAAAAACTCTCAACCAATGGGAATAAGCCCTTCCTTGAAAAACACTGGTGCACTATCTCTTATTGTGACTCTGTAACCTTTATCGTACACTGTTTATGGAAGAATGGTTCTTCACTCTGCCCAATACTGAGACTCTCTTTCATTTCCTGATTTCAAAGCCAGGCTGAGATGTTCTCGGCTTAAAGGAAACAGGATGAGGTGAGGAAGCAGGAAGTGCATTGTGGGACAAAGATGAGATTATGGGGTGGAGAGAGAAGATCAGGTTGAGATTCAAAAGATGTGCTGACCGCAGGTGGTGTTAGGAATGTGTGTGTGTGAGGACATTGCTCTCTCAGGCATTTCTGTTGATCCTGTGTTTAAGGACCACCGCTTGAAAGGTGTTGCATTTTTAAAGCAATGCTTTCCTTTTCTGATGTTTCTGTGGATGAGTGGAGGAATGGAAGAATAGCATCATTGAGTGAGATGATATGGTACCACAAGGTTCAAATGATTAATGAACAACATACAGTCTTGAATAAATTGAACTGGTTCTTGATAAGCAAGAAAGAGATTTTCTTCAATTATGTAACAGAATATATAGACTAGAACAGAATCTCAGTTCCGATTTTTCCTGGACCTGGACACAGGTGTGCAGGGCTGTGCACAGACATTTAGAGGGGCAGGGGCTCAAGTAAACAAAAGGGGCACCTTCGTCCCTTCGTTTTGAACACCCACCAAAACCACATTCTTCTAAACTGAAGAAAGTAATTCTTTCCCATGACAAGATTGAAGGGAATCATGATGCTTCCTCACAATGGCTCATCTGTACAACACTCACTCACAATAGTATGAGTATCCGATCGATCCGTATCGATCACTAGAGATCAGCAGGGCGATGATCAAAATGTTTTGATCTAAGGGTTTATCTGCTATGAATTTGAGTACTAACTAGTATGTCCCTTACATATATTCCATGGTGGCCAGCTATGGTAAGATCATGACCCATTTCAAAATAATTTTATTTTGGCGGAAAATGGTCTCTCTAAGTAGGCTAGGCTGTTGTGCAGTCAAGACTAGGCATGGGCCGGTATGAGATTTTGATGGTTTTCACATTTTTTGCCATTATTATAATAATAATATCAAATAAATGCTTATCTTTTTTAAAATGGGGTGGACACATAATACTGATTGTTTCAATGTTGATGCGCATGCACATACACACGTAAACACACTCTCTCTCTCTCTCACACACACACACACACACACACACTCGCTCTCTCTCTCTCTGTATAACACACACACACACACTCGCTCTCTCTCAGTCTCAGCATAGCTACAGTTTGTGCCTCATTTTCCACCAGCAGGTTCGAGGAGTCTTTCATGGTCATTATGTACATGTCTTCTGCACAATACGTTTTGTTAAACGACCTGCTGGCTCTGTGGCATTTTGCTTTGAATTAATTCTGACAAAATTCAATGGTTTGCCCTGCGCAAGACGTTCGCTCAGTGAAGTAACGTAGCCTAGAGTATTTATTTCACTAATGTCAGCTAGCTAGCTAGGCACGGTAACTCCCTAGTCCCATGACCATGAAAGATTCCTCGAACCTGCCGGTGGAAAATGGTTTCTGTCTGATGCTTGCTCAAGTTAATTTCAAGACAACGTTACCTTGAATTTGGCAAAGAGCAATGGGTGGCAGCATGTTTTGCATGTTGGGTGACCTTCCTCATCTAAGCCGTGGCCGTCTGTGTTTTTTCAATAACCGAGATATTCCCATACAGCCGACTTAGTCTTTTTCGATGGGGGGAAAAGGGGGGTTCACCTCCTTCGGCCATTATACGTTACACACGGGATGTAAACACATGACTGACTGCTGAGTGCTGACTGCTCGGTACGCAACCGAGGGGAGGGGCGTGATCCTCTGCAGTCTGCACGCGACCTGGGGGATTCCCTGCACTTTCTCTCTTTGAGAATAGTCATTTTAACTTGGGGGAAAAAAACTGCTCATACCGTCGCAACAGTATGACGGGAAATATTAGTGGTTTTGGAACCGTGACTTTTTCAAACCGCGGTATACCTTGAAACCGGAAACCGGCCCATGCCTAGTCAAGACTGTGAGGCAGGCGGCCGGCATGCAACTATGGTGCAGTAACTAGGCTACAGAATTTGTGGTCAACACTAGCGCGCACTGCGCCACACAGGCGCGCCTTTCCTCATCTCTCCTCAAGATGGTCTGGTCCAGACCAGAAGCAGAACGGACGTGTAGTGGTTATGCGTACGAATCAGAACCAGAAGCGTATTTCTATGCAGTCCAGCAGCCGAGACAACAGCATCCCAAGCCTTATCTCTTTCCCACGGCGCAGCCGAGGGCATCACAAGGGGAATTCAGGTCAGGCAATCAGTCAGTCAGTCAGTCAAGTAACACTTATTGAGATGATGCACTTCGTCAGATGGCCTCTAGAGGGCATTTTTGACTGTGAGATGCAGTGTTTCTGTTGCTCACTGTATAGAAATGGATCTAAATCGATCCCTAATGCGCCTGTTGTGCGCATCACATCATGTCTGTAATTTGGAGATGTACAGACAGCAGACCAGCAGCATTGAACTCAATCTACAGAGTCTCCCGGTGTGAAAACAAAAGTGAAACTTAACATTCCACAGTCAGTAACGGGGATTTGCAGCCAGTAACTCATCTTCACTGCCCTACAAATGTCAGCGGTAGGTGCATCATCTTGTGGTATTTAAGTAACGTTAGTGGAATTAGGTAATTTAACTTTGTCGCAGTGCTGCAGTGTATACAATCGAACACACGCGCCGTGGGTCTGTACAGGATCTGTACTTGTTTAATGTTGTCTTTGTGACGGTCATACAGCTCCCTATATTTTTCCACTTTGCTGATTAACTTTATATTGTCCATCTTCTTCGCTTTCTTCACACACTCTTACAGATCTCTCTCAGCATAAAACAACACAAAATCCAATTCACAGTTGATATAAGCCTTGCATGTAGACATTATAATTCACTTACTTACTGACTCAAACTCCATGACAGAGAAAAAGACATTAAGATGTCAAATCTGTCAAAGAATCCTTTAAACAAACAAAATGAAAAAAGCACTAGCAATGCTATGGACAGTCATTGGTAACGTTTGCTTGTTTTTGCTATACCTGCTGCTTTGTAGTCTTCAGTTGATGGGGGAGTGCACTCTGAGGGCAGAGTGCTGTGCTTTCTGAGAGGGTGAAAAGGTAAAGTAACATCACTGTTTACTATTCTCTAGACGGAAAGCTAACCAGACACACAACAAGCAACCAAAACAGATAGGCTACATGTTGCATTCATTGTTACTGTAAATATTGCTTAATTCTGATAAGACTATTGAAACGTGGCATTGGCTATTAGCTAACAAGAAGCTAACGGAGATAGGTAGCCCTAACACCAGAGTTTGAATTTTGAAGTTCGAACATTTTTGGACAAACTGACTATGCATCCATTAAATTGTTTCTTAATTTTATTGAATGACACACACTGTCACATCATGAATACCTGTGGTAAAACAGTAACTCCCACCTGCCAGATATGGACTGTGTAGGTGCAGCTTGCACTCTGAAGTCAGCAAGGCGTGTTTTTTTTTCTTGGAGATTTGAGGATTGGGTGTAACCACTGTTTATAAAGAAGCAGGGAGGCTTTTTTAGCTGTGAGCAGCTGCTAGTTTAAGTCACTCTGTCAGGCGACCGGGTCGGTCTGTCGGCAACCCCCCAAAAATCCAAAATACAGTGCAGATATAGAGCCGTGGGATACAGAGATGCAATATATACATTTCTCAGGGAGCCACACTGGTGCTTTAGTTCACTTGGCAGGGCAGCAGACTTTCATGTTGGGGTCCCAGAGTACAGAAGCGAGCGAGTACAGAATATTTACATTATTTGACGTTGTTAATTTTAAAAGACAGCATTTTTCCACCAGGATACTAAGTAAAACTATGCCCCACACCAAAACTAATCTTTTAGCTCGATAAAATTGATTGATGTTGTTGCACACAGTCAAAAAAAGGCCTGACAGATCATTGATTATGCCTGTTCATGAACATCCTTATTAGTTGCTGCACTAAATAAGTATAGGCCTCCTTTAGGCTACCACTTGTCACAACGGCCCCAATAAGGGGGGCAGTTTATCATGAATTACATGCTTGTTTATAAATCAAACTATCTCTGTTCTGTGAGAGTGGCGCCCAACACTTTGTATTAGATGATGAAAATACTTTTAAATATGTATTTTAAAAATTCCATTCACAAAGGTCGGTTTAGGGCTGACAGGCCAGAGGCAGGTGCTCAAACCCCCTTTGGACCCTACCTGCACACGCACTCACTGGTGTGACAATGTTGCCAGTGTGTGTACAATATTACTCAGGGCTGTAGAGCTTTTGAGGTTGCTGTCCAAAACAGCTGTCAGTACCAGGCACACACACACACACACACGCACACACACACACAAAGTCAGTGATTAATGCCAGTGGATCTTTTAGATATTTTATTTGTGGAACACAAGATGCTTGCTGCTCTTATGATATGTACTGTAGCTTGGCCTTCAGATACTACCCAATTTATTTTTCGTATGCTAATGGCCTAAATCCAGATAGTCCTGTACAGGATTCTGAAAAAATATACATTTCTTTGAAGATATGCTGGTTTCATAGAGAGCGCAGTATACACAGTGGTGTCTCTGATCCTTTCCTTTCGCCAGCTGATACTTTCATCATCAATTCTCCCCAGTAACACCAAGTCTTCTGGTTTTTGTCTGATGATGACAGTGATGATGAAGTATTGAGGACCTGCAGTCTCCAGAGTTCTGAGTGGCTCACATCCACTTCCATCTCTCTCTGATATGATTGGTCGCTGAGTTAATTGTGGAGGTCACAGATGGATAGGGAATTGAACTTCTTCCTTGGAGAACTAGGAAAACTAGATCACTCAGAAGGAGAAGGCATCACTAAAAGTAAACCATCACCATAGTAAAAAGTGTAATTGTGACCATGGCTTTCTTCTGTGTAAAAGAGAAGATCATACACTGATTCAAAAAATGATATCTGCTTGATGAGATCTACTGATGTCAATGTGATTGTTGTAAGTAAAATGTTTCAGTGTAAATTCATTCCTTTATCAAATATTCAAATGAAAATTGATTGAAAGGAGAGATGCAACTAAAGGTTGTTGTTTATCCATGCATTTGCACATTCGTTGGTCCCTCTGCAACAAAAGTACCAATACAAAGTTTTGTACCATTTTAATTAGGAAAGGAGGTATTCTACAAATTTATCACCACCTTCTGAAGTTGCCAAAAAACATAGCTGAAGTCATCCCCCGAAACCTCTATAGGGAACACTAGGAGCGGGATCTCTATCTGCCCCTTTAGAATTACTACATTCCTGATGCTTCACAATGCTTCTCGGTAGGTTATGTAGATAACCTCAATTCAATGATACAGGGGGGAATGGAGTGAGAACATACGATATGTGGGTGAACATGGGATATGCTCCTTTATTGACCCTGCACTGATGAGTAATGGATCGTTAGTGAACAGTGCAGTTGTGTGAATGCCACATTTTAGAGGACAAAGTGAGCGAAGTAAGTCTCTCAAAGGAACAAGCCACATGTTAATGTGATTAATTTCCTTATAATGGACAAAAAAACAGGTAGCCCAGATGTCTCATGTATAAATGTGTGAATGTACAAAATGGATGTCTTCTTTCAAAGGTAAGCTCAGGCTTTATAAAATGCAAACATGACATTGTGTACACTATGCATGTGCATATTTTGAAGGGGATTTGGATATGGGATATGGTGGGAAGATATGGTAAAGGAAGGCTAATGCCCAAAATGTAGGGCATGCAATGGAAATATGCACTACTCATAAGTGGCCAAGTCAGGACAACATGTTGAAAATAGATACGATAGATCCAATGATGAAATAGATCCTATGCTTAACATTATGGTGATAATGTTTGGGGTTGGAAATATTGTTTCTATGTCCCACAGCCTGACCTACATCTTAAGATGATAACATTGGATAAAATTGATTGTATTTGATATTGGGTTTGAAATCATATTGGATGTCAAACCACTGCTCTTTACTGCAGTGCTGTCCCTTTTTTAGTCCTCTCATTTCTTAATCCCTCTGTTAAGAACTGTAAAAAAAAACTGTATAACAATTATGACTACTTTACCACAGTGAATCATTTTGGCAGTACTAAAATCACTGTCACTATGGTGCATTTTGTTTGTAAATACAGTATATGCAAGAACTGCTTTGGAACCGCTGGAAGACAATAGCAATCATTGGTGAGTGAGAAAGTGTATTACATAATACCAATTTACTTGCCTTTGATGATGATATTCACAGATCAGTGATTGTTTCTTGTTTCTGAAACCAAAATCAACCGCATCCCCAATGATCTGCTTCAGTCAGCAAAGCTGCAGTGAATACAGCTGTTTACTGCTATATATCTTTTTCTATTTTCTTGGTGCGACTAAATGAAGTAAATGACAGTTAACAGGTGAGTATCTACTGTTGAAGCAATTTTGAAATGCCAGAAATGCTACTGAATAAAAAGCCATTTGCAATACATTTTATTTATTTATATAGGCCTTCATCACAAGAATGTCTCGAAGGACTTTACAAAGAACAAGCCTACCTAGATCTAACTAATCAACAATTAATCACAGAATAAAATAATGTAATACAGTATGCAACAAAAGGAAGCAAAACAGAAGCCACAAAGTATGTTGGAGAATAGAAAAAAAATGGGCAGAGTAAGGCATACAGTTTTTTTCATCTGGCGTACAGTTTTTTTCCTCACCTGCGCCCGTTTGGTATTTTGGTGACCCGCCATGAAGTTGACTGGCCATTAGTGGGAAGAGAGGTGCAGTAGGGGGTATGTCAGCATCGATTAAGCGGTGAAGTTTCAATTTTGCCGTCAAGGATTATGGGGATCAGACCACATCAAAAGCAAAACACGCACAGCGCAGTTGTGTTCTGTGCTATTTTTGTAGCTTTACCAGGCAATACGCGTATGAACAGATACTATCCAAAAGCTAACCAACCCTTTTTGTGGATGATATGTTGATCAATTTGATAAAATTCCTTCAAGCAGGACAAAATAAGATACATTTTTCATTCTAACTACATACATATGTGGCTGTGTTGTGAATGATTGCCATACAACATAGAACTGTCATTATGCACCATGACACATGGAGTGGTGAGGCATCTGCATCTTCCATAGATGTCAGGGACTGGCTGGTGGACGCCCCCTCTCCCTTAGCCAGTCCCTGCGGTTCGCGCCGACTTCTGTTTGGTTTTTCTTCTAATATCATTGAACTGTTTCCTACATTGGCAGCGGTTCTCCTAGGACCAGAGCAACACAGTAACCAAATGTATTATCTCCTCCCAAGCTAATTTAGTCAGACTGTTCTCTTCCATCACAAAATCGTCAGAGCACTGTGGCACAGAGCGCACTGCTTTTAAAGGGAAGGTAAGTGATTTGATTGGTCATGATTGAAGTCAGGTCCACCACAACGCTGCCATGCCATTGTTCCAACGACCCATTATTCCAAAACCCGAGTCCGAAATAGTCCGAAAACTCCATGCCTGGCTCCATCCACAACCGTGGCTTCTGACAGCCTTGACTGTAAGCTTGCTCTAACCCTAACCTCAGTGACCCCATGCTTCAACCCAACCTCCGGGATAACGGGCTGTCGGACAAATGGGCTTTCGGTCCAATGGGTGGACATTTTTCGGACTATTGGGGTTTCGGAATAATGGGCCGTCGGAACAATAGGCAGTCCCCACCACAACACCTGATAATGTATTACTCTTCGTGTCCAACTGCGCAGCAGGTGCACCGCAAAATTACCGAAAAATCTGTTCCCACACCTGTACATTTGCAGCGTGCGCCATTGATTCACAAAAATTGAGCCCTAAAAGCTAAGAGCACAAATAAACTTGACTTGATACAATTCCTTTTCTGAATTGCTGAGCAGACTGTTTCAAGCCAGAGGGTCATCTGTCCCATTAGCCAATTGCTGTTGAGACAAATACTGTGTGTTTAAAAATTGCGTAGGTGCAGCGTAGTGTAGGTAACCATAGCTGTGTTTGGTGTTGATGTGGAGGGGGTTGGTTCTGGGATGCCCAAACTTACTGTAGAGCTGCCTGGAATTGCTGTTGGCCTGATTCAATGAAACATCTGTGATGGGAGGTGACCACTTGATAACCCCAATGACATAACTGCATTCACTCTCTCAACCCTATAACATTTAGATTAGGCGGCGGGTGAATGGTGCTGCCTGTCTGACGGTCCTGTAGATTTATGACAGTGTAGTCTGATGCCCTCTACTATAACTCACCATTGGTGGGTTAGTACATCATTCTTTTGACATCTGAATTGGGCTTCTGCATGAATGCTTGCCTTGGATTATAGCACAAGGGATTGTTACATCTTGGGTATTGGTAAATGCAGTCTGCGCTTTGGTGTGTCGATCTGAAGGGTGGAGGGTTGGGGAGGAGTGTAAATGAGCCAACAACGGGCATCTCAAATAAAAGACTTGCATTGGAAAATGTGTGCAGGTTTTGCTCATAAGCAAATGAGACAGTTGATCAATATTTTTTTAAACATTGCCTTGTCCAACAATCCACATGGGTAAAAATAATAATGTGGACACTAGTTAACCTCTTCACTGTTGGAAATCCTGCTGTGGCTAACTTAGTTAAAGGAATAGTTCACCCAAAAATGAAAATTCTGTCATCATCTACTCACCCTCATGCCAAATGAAGCAAAGGTGAAATGTGTTAGTCCATATAACACACAGGGAGGTTGCCAGCACAACTTGGTAGCAGCCTTCTCCAAAACAACTGAAGTCAATGGGGACCTGTTCTTTAGAGTTCCAAAACAAAAACAGCCAAACAATCACACTGTGATTAGAAAGACCTATACACCATTATTTGTTGCAAATCAATCAGCTGTAGTTAAGATTTGCACTAAATTATGGTGTAAATATAGGCCTTTTGGAGCTCTGAAGAACTGGTGACATATGGTTATACACAATGGTTATAAAAATATGGTTATATTTATTTATTCATAAGGAACTCCTTATGAATCGCCATGCAAATTCGAGTGCTAAAAACTGCGATTCATAGGGGCTGGATACCAGGCTACATTAAAGCAGGATTTTTGTGTAAACCTTCACTCATATTTAAACAATATATTTTTAACAGTTAGAACTTAGTAATAACCAAGGTCACCACTTAATCTATACTTTTAAGTGCAAATACAGTACAGTCTTCCTGCATCATAGCTATCCACTACACCTGATATACATTTTTCTTAACCAAATCAAAATAAGAAATTTCAGTTGTTAGAACAAAGCAAATGTAAACAATTCCACATGTTCTTAGTGCATATTGTACAAGTAGTGTCTCATAAACAATATATTTTTAACAGAACTTAGTAATAACCAAGGTCACCACTTACTTAACCTATACTTGTAAGTGCAAATGCAGTACAGTCTTCCTGCATCATAGCTATCCATTACACCTTGGGATATACATTTTTCTTAACCAAATCAAAGTAAGAAATTTCAGTTGTTACAACAAAGCAAATGTAAACAATTCCACATGTTCTTAGTGCATATTGTATGTACAAGTAAAATACTTTAACAAAGTACTTTGCGTAATCATCATCAGTAGTTTGATGACAGCTCATTGGCTTGTATCATAGCTTACTATGGGCCCTCTACAACAATTAAGTATGTCCTTCAGTGTTCTTCTTTGAGAGGTTTTTCTTAAAAAAAAACAACTGATCGACATGTTCAGGAGACAAAACGCTGTGTTCTGAATGGACAATGTCACCTCAATGTCAATGTCATCTCTGTTACTAAAGTGGAGTCTTTCTCTGAGATACTGAAATGCTCCAACAATGTAGCTTTAAGTGGTGCAATGACACGATCCATCTCACTCTGCCCAAAAGACGTCCTGCACCAGCACATTTCAGGCTTTTCTGTGTGGCCAAGTTTATAGTATGTCCGAAGCATTTGATGTGTGGTGATAGATTTGCCTCTACTCTGGCTACGGACATGTTGCTGGCAGTATCTGTTACAAGCAAAGGTTTTTTGTTGCGTATTCCACTCCTCACATGCTTCTTTCAAAACTGTCCCAAGATTTGCTCCTGTGTGTGCGTCGTTCAAAACACGTGTCTGAAGAACATAATTCTAATAATAATTTGCCAGTCGGTGTCAATATGATGACAGGTCACAGTTACATAGGCTTCTGTTGTGCATGATGTCCATCCATCTGTAGTGATAGCGACTCGTTCTGCATTCATTAACTCACGTTTAACCTCATCTTTAACTTGATTGTACAGACTCGGTATGCAAGTTTCACTGAAGTGCTGTCTCGATGGGATTGCATATTTTGGCTCCAGAGTATGCAGTAGCTCACGAAAACCGTCGTTCTCGACAACACTGTCTTTGCAAATGAAATATGAAATGGCAGCTGTGATACTACTCATCGCTCTTTTAGAGTTGTAGTTCTTGCCATTATCTGCCTGGCGCTAGGCCGCTAGCATTGTTTGAAATGGTGACACAGAAGTGCCATGGGAATTTCAAAATAAAGGCATATCTTAAAGATGATGATATGTATCGATGTTTTCACTTTGCATCGATGATTTTGGATCGTTGATCATTGAATCGATCCATCGATCGATGGATTGATTCAATGATCAACGATCCAACCCCTAGTAATTCACTCATCGGATATCGGACTGATGTCGCCAATCCACGTACCGATCCAGATCCCATTCCATTGCTTGCGCTGGACCATGAACCCGCCGTAACATGAGACAGTGCTAGTAAGTAGTAGCAGTAGTGAGCTAGTAACGTTAGCAGTTGGCTAACTTAAAAACATGTCCTTAGTTTGGAGATATTTTAGTCTTCAATTACATCTTGCAGGCATAGAGGTGGCCGTGTTGCCGTGTTATCGCTGCGTTTGCTCTCTCTCTCTCTCTCTCTCTCTCTCTCTCTCTGTTTGTGATGTCGGAGGCCGCCGATAGTAGTATTGGAGTTAACACATAGCGACACAGTCGTAGTTTTACGCATTTACACAAAACATTTCAGTGAAAATAAAAAGACAAGAGACATATAGTCTTGGCAATTAAATGTATATTTATTAATGTACTTTTCACAAATGAATTGTTTGTCACCTGTCTTCTGTGCTGCACTGGCTGATCCTCTGTTTCAGACCCGGAAAACCGGGGGGGGTCGGACCAAGTGTGGTAAAGTGGCAGAGGTGTTTAATTGTGGGTTTGTTGAAAAGTTTTTTTAATACTTTTGAGTGGATCAATTGTTTTGGAAATGTCTAATGACCTTTATTAATTGTTGAATTTAATATTGTGGAATATTATGAACCAGGTAACTAATGTTATGAGATAATTGATTACCAAGTACTAATTGATGTCTTAGTAGGAGCCAGCTACTATATAAAGGTGGAGGCTGGAGCTCCTTGGGAGAGTATACCAGACCTTGCTGGCAGAAGCAGGCCAGATCGCTGTCATCTGCAGAGGGCCCTTATCTAAAGGAGCATTGCCTATAGTGCAGATTTGATTTATATCCTTTTTTGCCTATTTTTCTTCGTTTTGTCTACTTTTTGCAAGTTGTATTTTTTCCTTTTTTCTTCAACTGGCCAAATTTTTGTCTGTGTATTCAAGAAAAAAGAGCTCTGGTATCGGAATCAGTATCGGTATCGGCAGATATCCAAATTCAGGTATCGGAAGGGAACTGAAAAAAAGTGGATCGGTGCATCTCTACAATTTACGCTTACAATAAGTGCAACAGTAGAATAAGTTTGGAATAACATTCCTCAAGCATCAGTATGGATCCTGGTTCGGGTAACAGGTCAGGGTCGGGGTGGGCGCTGGGCAGCATACAAACCCTGGTTTGGGTAAAGAGTCAGGGTTGAGTGGAGGGCTGGAGGTCAGGAGACGAGGTGAAGTCAGGAGAAATAGGTTTTCAGACTGTGATGGAACATGGGGAGTGACTCTGCAGTTCTGACTGGAAAGATCATTCCACCACTGGGGAGCCAGGAGGGAAAGAGTCGGGACCGGGCAGAGCGGTGGCCAGGTTGTCACAGGGATGGGATGGACAGTCGACCAGTAGTAGCCGAGCGCAAGGCACAGGTGTATAGGGTTGAATCATCGTCTGGATGTATGGGGGTGCTGTGCCATTGGTCGCCTTGTAGGCTAAGACCAGTGTTTTGGACTGGATATGAGCAGCCACTGGGAGCCAGTGGAGTGCGGATAGGAGGGGGATGACATGGGAGAATTTAGGGAGGCTGAAGACAAGCTGGGCTGCAGCATTCTGGATGAGCTGTAAGGGTCTAAGAGTGGATGTATGGAGGCCAGCAAGTTACAGTATTCAAACCTAAGCTTGGACCAAGAGCTGTACAGACTCCTTGGTAAGGTAGGGTCTGATCTGACAGATGTTATAAAGAGCAAATCTGCAAGATTAGAGACTGCAATGTGGGAATTCTAGGACATTTGGTTGTTGAGGATAACACCAAGGTTTTTTACAAATGGGGTAGGTGTTGTTTTGGTTTTATCAATGGTGATGGAGAGATCTTGTAGGGGACAAGATTTCCCAGGGAAGAAGAGTAGCTCAGTCATGTCCAGATTGAGCTTGGGGTGGTGGTGGGAGGACATCCACCTGGAGATGTCAGCCAGGCACCTGTGTGTCAGAGGAAGGGAAGGAGAGGTACAGCTGAGTATTGTCTGCATAGCAGCGGTAAGACAATTTGTGTGACGTTACGACAGAGCCAAGGGACTTGGTGTAAAATGAGATTAGGAGGGGGCCAAGGTCTGAGCCACAAAGGACCCCAGTGGAAAGGGTAGATGGTGAAGAAAGAGACCGTCTCAATGACACCTGATAGGTGCACTCATCCAGGTAGGAAGAGAACCATGCAAGTGCTTTCCCAGAGATCACAAGGTCTGCAAGCATGCCACGGAGTAGGTGGTGGTTGACTGTATCAAACGCAGCAGCCAAGCAGAATGAGGACCCAGGATAGGGAGGCAGCCTGAGCAGTGTGGAGTGCTTGTGTCACAATGAGGAGTGCAGTCTCAGTAGCAACTTAATCATGGCTGTTTCAAAAGCAGAGGAAGCAATGCCAGTAGAAAGTGACAAATTGATAATTTAAGCCTTGGGGGTCATAAAAGAAAATTGAGAAATTTTGCAGGCAGGGGTCAAAAATGCAGGTCATGGATTTTGAGGCCGGTACTAACTTGGAAAGAGTGTCTAGGGAAACTAATTTGAAGCATGACTAGAGTTGTTAGCAGTTGTAAAGGGATGCAAACAAGGACCTCAAACTACGCAAACAAGGATCTGTATTCCTAGACAAAATAGTGGCATCAAACCCAGTAGTGTGAAGGCTATCCACTTTTAGTAGGCCGGATCGGCCCCATAAAGAGGGTTATCTTAGAAGACTAGTCCATGCTCTTCACAAAGCTTTGCCAACCAGCGGTTCAGGGAGACTAATCTGCTATAAACCTCATCATTACCCTTCACGGGTAAGGGTCTCTATGTTACTCTTTGTGACCTAAGATTGCTTCATCCTAATATCATGAGTGCCGACATGCACAACAATGTTGCTAAATATAGTGTGTGGGGGCATGTGCCTTATGTACTCTTGTGTCTACTCCTAGTTTGGAGCAAAACTATTTGCAACCTGTTCTCTTGATTGTGAATCAGGCTGTGCAACTGGCAACTGGCTCCAGCGAGTTATTGGATGCCTCAAAAAGTAGGACAAATTCATCAGCCACTGCCTTATGCTGTCATACACTAGCAGACCACATACTACACGTCTCTCTAGTAGAGACAACTTCTTAAAAATGAATACCACTTACCTTTGTTGGTGTCGCTAACAAACACAAAGTAATGCTAAGTAAACACTAATACACTATTAGACAGTAACACAAATACAGCAAGCTAAGCTAGCAGCTAAGCAGCTATAGGCCAGACTAGGCTAGTGAGAAGATAGTGTTGGCTAAATTGCTGGGTGGGACTCTAAACCTAATAAATAAATAAACCTGAACCTAAATGCTGAGGTAGACGCTAACATATCAGGCTAAGCAAGCAGATAAGCTGACGACTAGGTTAGTAGCTGAGTGCATGGGCTTATACCCATGTATTGTTCATGATCACTAGGACATCGATGACCCATTATCTTGCCCATCTGATGAAAGCACTCCAAGGCCAGCTGCACTGTAAGGGCTCTAAGTTTCTCATGTGTTGTGTACTCTGCTCCAGTGACCATACACCATTCACTGCCATTATTTGGCAAACTGCACCCCAGCATTTCAGAGAGGCATGAGTGGTCACAACCATTCTGAATAGCCCCCTGCTCAGCGATACACCATGAGTTAGGAGACCCAGAGCTCGTCATGACTTCAGAGCGTTTGTGCACAACAGTGTGATTTGAAGGGTGTAAGTGCTTTGGTGGAGACAGGTCAGTAGCCACAACCCATCACTGCTGATACATTCTTTTGCATTAAAATCCCAATGGGACTACTGCTAAAGGGAAAGCCATGTGACCCAATAGATGCACACACTGGCAAAAGCATACAGTACTATGTAGTTTGAATCAGAGTGTAGATAGTTAGAAAACATCTATTCTCAGAGATGGAAGAGTCCAACTGGCTACTGAGGCCAACTCAATGCCAAGAAAAATTCTGGTGTAAATGATTATTACAATTATTACAATTGTGTAGTGCTGCTGTCTATTATGACTGCAAATAGCCAATTATTCTATGTGGAGAGTGGACAACCCAATTGTTTTTGGCATGAAATGTATTTTATCCTTCACTAGGTTGAAATCTAACGGCGTCAGTCAAGCAGATTCAGAGAGAAGCATGGGTATTCACACCAGCATTATGCAAGCATGGAATAAGTCAAAAAGTTACACTCATAAAAACTACTGACTATTTGTGGAGACAAAAAAACAGTATTTGCAACTAAATTAACAATTGTGAAGGAGGCCGCATACTCAGATAACGTCATTACCTTCCTTTTCTTTGATTAGTAGGGATTATATTACACCAGGATTGGAACACCATGGCTGGGTGCAATCCAGCCACTGCTTGTGTACCTGTCTCTACATTGGCATCAGAAAAAGTAACTAGATGGACATTTCCTCCAGACTTACAAAGTGCCAAAGATTTCCCCAAGATAGGCATGGCTAATGATCAAAAATAAATGAGTGAAACCAAGGAATGATGAACGCAAAGGTTGACGTTTCAGAGGGCTGTGACCAGGCTAGAATCTTGCACCTTAATGGGAGCTAGAGCTGCTTAGTACTACCTGCACCACTTGATATTCATAGGCTATGTCGTCAAAAGGTAATGTGAACATTTTCTGTGCATAGGGAAATTGAGCAGCTGATAATATGTCCTTTAAGTCTATGACTATAAGCCAGTCTAAAGGTAAGATGTAAAGGCTACTGCTTGTAACACTTTTTAACCTCAGATATTGGCTAACCATGAGGCTTAATATGAAGTAAAGGCCTCTGTTCCTTTTTGGCAATGCAAAGTAGTAGATTTAGATGTGTTTTGCATTCCACTTCATTGGTTTTAACCCCTGTCACACAGTCCATCCTGATCTTTGCCAAGTCCCAAGTTAACTCTAGGTGCCTATAGCAGCAAAGAAAATCTTTTGTTTTGGAAAGGGGTCCTTATCCAGAGTTTTCTCTATTATGCTTGCAATGGAATAGTCACTGTTTGCTCTTCTGGATGAACTTGTGGTTCTCATGTTTCCACTGTGTTCCCTGGCATTGCCTAGGTAGATGCTGGAGACTTCCCAGCAGGGTGTTAGGTGTCTGGGAGCTCCATGACTGTGAGTCACAGGTGTTGCCCTCCCACCGCTGTCTCTTTTATTCCCATGCCCAGGGAAGTGGCTGCCACTTTTGTGAAGCACAGATGTCCATAGTCCTGTGCACATAAACAAGACTCTCACAAAGAGGCATAGATTTGAGATCCATCCATTGTTTTTCTTGGTAGGCCTCCAGAATTGTAGAAGTGTTTACAGCTTGAACAGTGAGCCCCTGAACCTTTCTAGTTGGGAGACAGAAATGTGACCATTGTTGCTTGGTAGTATTGGTTTGTTGCTGCACAACATATCGGCCTGGAACACAAAATAGCCTATTGGGGACCATGAATAGTAAGCCCATACAATGTCCATGAACTGCACAAGCAGAACTTTTAACAGAACATTTGGAGGCTCCCTTTGTCTGAACAAGATTCTACAGTCCTTGAACACAGGCAGATAGTTGTGCATAATTGCTGCTACCATTAAGCTGGAGTGAGTAACAGCCCTGGAGCAGAGGAAGAAAATACAAGCCAAGCTACCATTGGCATCCAAAGGAAAACAAGCTTCATTGCCCTTGGCCAAGTTGAACTATGTTGTCAAACTGCTATAAGTCCAATGCTAACAGGTCTAACTTATCAGCTGAATTAGGATGGGACTCATTCATCATAGTGATAGCTGTGAGAGGTCATATCTGTGACATGTTTTGGAGCCAAAAGAGACAAGTCCATTTTGTCACGTTAGTTCCCTGAGGACATGCTAGGCTTTGTTGCCTCATCCTGTTTAAAGCTGTTGTCCAAGAAAATGGAGACTAAAAAGGACATAGATGGTAGCCTCATCTTGAGCACGAAATCCAAGCACCACTGCAGCTGTTTCTTTCCCATGCAGGCATAGAGGAAGCAAGAAGAGGGATAAGCCATGGTTTGTTGGATATGAGTTAAACCGAGACAGGCCAAGGAGACAGTGGCCACATCCACACTGGATGCACACACTGGCTATTGGTAGCACCATTAATTCAGCTAGTCATGCCCTTATGAGGAGATGTGGTCACTAGTGACTAACCGATAAATATAAAAAAACTACTAGTACTGTGACATGGACAATGAGAGACAATAACATCACTGTAGCAGTGTCCTGTGATGACGTGACATGATGATGTCCACATCTATGTGTCAGTTGAGACACAAGAAAATTTTGTTTGGTCAAGATACCGTGAGATGTGGTAAAGTGCACAGTAGTGACTGGGATTAAACACATGTACAGTAGATTTAAATAAAGTTTGGGTTCACCCTGTTGTATAAGTACTTATTGGCCTTACAGTTGTCAATTCTTTCTAAAAAGGTTGTCTGGTCCATTTTAGATTTATCTGCTGTGTTTAATCATTAAAATCTTATGAATGGTGACCATATAAAGCAACCAATTCTTTCCAAAGTTAGCCAGAGCACCATAGAATTTGATAGTGGACAGAATCACTTTATTTGTCAAGTTCAATTACAGTAGAGGGATGTGTTTTGGTGTGTGTACCAGACAAACTTACACAGTAGCACAATACTCAGTGACAAACATGGTACCCTAGAACAGTACAAGGGGACAATGCAAGACATCTCTTCAGCCCCTCCAGTTCATCTGGAATGCTACAGCCTGCCTTGTCTTCAAACTCTTTGACAATGAGTGCAAAAGTAGTATAAGCTTAAATTCCAATAGAGCACCAAATTCACAACCAGCTGGCAATATTACCACGCAGAGAGAGAAGTATAAGAAATGAAATAGCTAAAGGGAGAGATAGAAGGGATTTTAGAAGGGGATAGTAGGATTGCAGGTGGTGCAGCTGTCCAGGCGGGTGCAATCTGTGTGGAGAAAGAGCACGGGTGCGAGTTGGAGCAGTGTGGGCTTCACAGCTGCTCATCTACATCTGCTGTCCCTACTCCTTTTTATAGGCCTCCTGGATGATTGTTGATGGGAGCAGCCAAAGGGAGCAAATCAAGGAAGTGAGTAGGGGTTGAAGTGAGTGTTTTAGGAGGCTAGCAAAAGGAGGTTGCAGTTGTCCAGATGTGAGATGTCTAAAGCTTGAACAAGGAGTCAAGCAGAGTTGCATGTTGTCAGCATAACAAGGAGATGGAAGATAGGAATTTAGGATATGGTGACAAGGCAAAGTGATCTAGTCTAGAGAGAGAAGAAGAGGGTGCCCAGGACTGAGCCCTGGTGGATCCCAGTGGAAAGGGTGTGTGGTCAAGATCTCCATGACACCTGATATGTGCAGTCTGACAGTTTTGGAGGCAAACCAAAAAGAGAGGGACCTGGAAAACCTTAAGTCAGCAACGGTGGTAAGGAGCATCTGATGGTTGACAGTGTGAAAGGTAGTGGATAGGTCAAACAGGATGAGGACTGAAGAGCGAGAAGCAGCTTTAGCAGAGTACTTCAGTGACAGCAAGGAGCGCAGTCTCAGTGGAATGGTGCTTCTTGAAACCAGACTGGCTGGGGTCAAACAGATAGTGTTGGTTAGAGGCAGATGTTCATCCAAATGACTGACTTCTGACTTGAAGGCAGATGTTATGCAGCCAGATGTCGGGGATGAGTTTATGGTAGACAGGAAGGGGAGCAGATCCGCCGCTATGGTCTAGAGAAGAGAGGAGGGGATGGTGTCAGGAGGGCAGGAGGAAGGTCTGCTGGGGGAGACTAGTTGTAGGACTTTATCTAGTTGAGAGGAGAGAGAGACAGTAAGATGGTAAATTGGTTAGGGTTAGGTCCACCTTCTCAAAGTAGGTGACAAAGTCTTCGGCAGAAAGAGAGGGAGAAGTAGGTGGACAGGGATTAAGAAGAGAAGAGGAAATGGTTAAACATCTCAAGCAGATGACTTGATTTTGGAGTGGTAAAAGTTTGATTTAGCCATATATACAGATGCACAGAAGAAGGAGAGGAGCGATTGAAAGGGGAAGAAGTCATCCAACAAGCCAGTTTTGTGCCACTTTCTCTAAGCTGCCTGAAGCCTCATATGTTTGACTCGCAAGGCTTCAGACAACCAAGACGCAGGGGGGGACGGACAAGCAGGTCTAGAGGAAAGGGGACAGAGGAGGTCAAAAGACGATGAGAGAGCAGATAGGAATGCAGAGGTGGCAGAATCAGTGGGGGAGGCAGGAAGGAATCAGCAGGAGGTAGTGGGGGAAGAACAGAGGGAGGACCTGGAGAAACCTTACATCATGCCAAGTAGTGACGGTGTGAAGAGAGACCAGCTTATAAGGATTAGCAGAGAAGGGAATGGAGAAGGAAATAAAATGGGGATCAGAAACTTGAAGAGGGGTAGCAGGTTAGTAGTAGAGCAGGCTCTAAAGAAGAACAACTCCAGCCTATTATTAGCTTTGGGAGTAAATGGGGATGCAGAGAGGGTAAGATCAAAAGAGGATAGGAAAGAAATATTATTGCTGAACTTCTCTGTGGGGACGTTGTGGAAGACTAGCAGGTGTCCCAGCTTCAAGAAATGTGCTGAGAAGGATGTTGATGTCTTATGATGTTAACGTTTCAACCAAACAAATGAAATACCCAGTAAATAAACCAAAACTCAATACTCCTGGTGTATCCACTTGTGGTTATATGCAACTGTAATCATGTTTACTGCTCTGGCATCAGAGCCCAGGACAGTACTTTAGCTTAGTCCTTGGCCTTCTTTTCAGCTTTTCTCGTGGTTGGACTTGTACATTCCATTCCAGAGGCAGGTTGGCCTCAGTGCCAGGGTAAGCTGGAGTAACAGATGGTTGCTGGAGCAAGTCTGGCCTTTCCCTCTCCCCCTCTCTCACACTCTCTCTCTCTCTCTCTCTCTCTCCTCACAATAGCCCTACTGCTGTTCTCATGGTAACACTATCTGCCAAGTCTGAAAGATTGGATTTTTACAGGACATATGAGCTCAGCACTATAGCAGTGGTGGACACTCTGCTCTCACTGTCTCTCTCCTTCTCCCCTACACCTTGATCTTTCTTTCCTATTTCTGTCTCTATTGACTCCTTCAGCCTGGCCCATGATCTCTTTCTCTCCTTTCTCTGGCTCCTCCTCTCCTCAACTCATCCGTCATCATTGCTTGTTGAGTCAACAGTTCCTTCTATCTCTCCTTCTGTTTTTGAATCATCTAACATCCAGGATGTGAAATCCCAACCATGACTGGGCTTTATCTGTTAGTGTGTATAAATCTAACTCCTATCTAATCTCCTACATCTGCTGTGCCATTGTTCCTCCTCTCTTTGTTTCACTGTATCTTCAAAAGGCCTGCCTCTACTAGATCATGTTCTCAAGGCTAGACTTGATAGTGTTATCACTGGACTGATGGTTTCAACTTGGGATATTATCACCCACCCTGAAAATAATGGTGCCCATTTTGGTTTAAGGTTCTTGCTCTGTTGTGGTTTAGTTGACTATTCTAGACGTTAATCAGGGACATACACACACACACAATCACACATACAAACACACACATTAAAGATATTAGATTTAAATAGGCACAGCATGGTGTAGGAAAGACAGCCAGCTGTTCTTTGAGCAGACAGATTTCTGATATACAGAACAGTGGGCATCTGTGGTGCACTGATTGCAGGATGACCCATTCTGAATTAAAAAAAATCAAAAAATCAAATGCAAGACCACACACACACAAACTTGCCCAACCCTTTCTCCATCAAAAAAAAAAAAATCAAATGAGTATCCTCCTAGTTAAGAAGGGATGCTTGCTTTCTGTCTGTCTTTCCATCTTTCCATCCACAAGGTGAGCTCGCCTAGCTCTCTCTACCTCCTCTTCCCTCTTTTTTCCTCTGACGGCATTGTAAATGGAATGAGTCTGGTTGCATTGCTGTATTACGGTGGGATAAAGTATCAGTGCTGGTAATCTTCCGTGGATTAATGGCTTCTTCTTTATCTGCTGCGGCTGCTCCGCTCAGATGTCTGGCCCGGCCAGGAGCCTCCTGCTGGAATACTAATGACAGACGGACAGACAGCTCCAGCTCTCCCTGTCCCCAGCTCCAGCCCAGCCCACGGGAGTGTGTGTGTGTGTGTATGTGCGCGTGTGTGTGTGTGCATGTGTGTGTGTGAGGTTGGGGGGTAGGGGGGTGAGTGAGAGAAAGGGAGCACATATGTGTGAAGTGTGTGTGTGTGTGTGAAGGAGAGAGAGAGCGAGAGAGACAGAGAAGGAGACTGCACGTGTTAAGTGCGTGTGTGTGTGTGTATGTGTGTATTCGCCCCTGAGACCCTGTCGCCTCCTTTGTGAGGTAGTCGCTGTCCTCCTTGTCCTGGCTGACACCTGCTTTGCATACAGGAGGGGCCAAGAGGAGAGGAGGGGAGGGGCAATGATGGTGAAATGAGGGTCCCCCAGGATGAGAGAGAGAGAGACAGTGGGAATGAGGGAGAGAGAGCACAGGAAGAGAGAAGAGGGAAGAGGGAGAAAGACAGAGAGACAGTAAATGGGAAATAATGAATAGAGGGGAATGAAGCAGACAGATGGAGTGAAAGAAGGAAGGAGAAAACTGAGGAGGGGACAATGGAATATAGGAAGAGAACCGACCACACCAGACCACACTTTCCCTGTGAGCAGATCTACTGGCAGACCCTTATTCTTTAGTACATTTATTCTTTTAGTATATTTAGTATCTTTAGTCTATTTAAATAGACCACTGTAGGTTTGAGCCTTTCCATTTCCATTCCCTTAGCAAGGTCACATTTACCCCATACAGCCTCTGAGCTAAGAATATCTAGTAGGTCTTTTATGAAAAGGACCAAAACTAAACGCCATCTGCTTCCTCAGTGAAAGAAGAAAAGAAGAGGAGGAGAAAAGGAAGAGGAGGGGGAGTGACAGAAGCACACCATGTACCAACTACTGGCCATGCTTATGTGAGCAGAAATACAGTGGAGAACAATGGAAGATCATATGCCCCATGTTCACGTCATTTCCAAGGTGGAACAACATGAGAGCAGAAGCACCGACAGAACATGAGGCTTCAGTCAAAGTTAAAAATTGAATGCCAACATACTGTAGATGCTACTTATTAGTAGGACTTGAACACATCAAACTGCACACAAAAAATGTGAACATATTAACAGCACATTTACAGGGCAAAATACCAGAAACACCACATGAAAAAGAACTAACTTTGGAGTAACTAAATCATAAATTCAAAACCAGCTACACAGATGAATCATATATAGTTGAAAAGAAGTCTGACCAGCATCAATTTTATAAAAGCAGCTCAGCAACAGCCGACACTTCACAGCATATTAGCTAAACACCACAAAACTACGACCTCAAAAATTACCATAGAAGTGAATTAACACCTCTGTGCAACAGAACATGTACATTGTGAGCTTTGCAAGGCTGGGATTTATGGCAAGGCTGCCATCCGCAAACTTTGCTTGTATCCAAGGCCACCACACAAAGACGCTTACGTTGTTATACAGAGCACAAAACCTGGACTCCTGAGTAATGGGAAAAAGTAATATGGTCTGATGAGTCGTCTCTCACCCTTTTTGCTACATCGGGATGGATCTACGTTTGGAGAAAGCCAAAGGATGGCTTCAACCCACAATGTCTTTTGAACATAGTGGTGAATCTGTAATGGTTACTAGATCTCCTGCCCATTGTTCAGGCTTGTCTCAGGTGACCCATATGAGTGTTTTACTGGTCTAGTTCCCCTAGATGTAGACCATGATATAGACAGAAATTGGTTGCCTGCCAGTTTGTGATGATTTCTGTTTTGATGCTGTGAAACCAAAAGTTATTACAATAAAAATAAATGTTATTTTGGAACTGAAACAAATGTTTGCCACATTTAAAATAGATGCCATGTTTTATTTAAGGTATTCCATGTTTTATTACCTCCGCCAAGGAGGTTATGTTTTCGGTGTAGCATGGGCCAAGGAAGAACCCATTCAATTTTGGAGCGGATCCGGATCCGACTCACGAACAAGCAATAATAGTACAAACCTTGGCCCTTCTAGCTTATTTATGCAGTCTGTAAGTTTACCGGACTTTGCTGCATCCAGACAAAGTTTGTTTAGGCGTATGTTATGTTTGACAGTGTTACTAGCTCTACTTGTCATCTTCTGACTAAATGACACATTAAAATGTGTGAAAATGCATGCATGAAAATGAATGTCCATCTTTCATGAGCAGTGAAGCAAATGGTTTTTGGTCATTCATTCATTTACAAAAACTATTTAAAAAAAAACAACTCAGAGGGCTTTAGGGCTTTAGTCTACTACTGATTACCAATCTGAATGGCTATAGAAAATGTCATTATTTGCACAACCACATGAGGTTGCTAGTTAGCAGTTAATTGAGCGTAAAAATGGGTTGTATTGAGACCCAGACAAATCACCTATACAGTCTATGGTAGCGGAGGCCATGCTGGTAATGCTGTGGGCAGCATCTCCTGGGAGTCTTTAGGTCCAGTGACTGCTCTACAGTCATATAACAGCCAAGGAGTATGAGGCTATTTTACAGGACCAGGTGCACCCTATGGTGCAAACCATAGGTGCAAACGCTGTTACCC
Source organism: Centroberyx affinis (assembly GCF_046629955.1). Taxonomy (NCBI): domain Eukaryota; kingdom Metazoa; phylum Chordata; class Actinopteri; order Beryciformes; family Berycidae; genus Centroberyx; species Centroberyx affinis. The sequence goes on along the minus strand of NW_027279037.1, from coordinate 153,940 downwards.
CATGATGTTCCCAAATTCCACGATGACAACGCCCCCATACACACTGCTAAACTGTTTTCACAAACTCAGATTAAGTTCAGCACCTTCCATAGCCTCCCAATCACTGCACCTAAACATCAATGAACCTTTATGGCAATTTATGGATGGCAGTGAGCAATGTAGATTTCTATGTCCTTCATCCCTCAAATATATGGAGGCTTTCCTTCTTGAAGAATGATCCAATATCCCACTACACACTTGTTCCTAAGACAAAGTGTGGCCCTGCTCCTTAGTAGGTACCTGATATTCTTGTATTGTTGTTTTTTTCTTTGTGGTAAGTATAAAACCCTTTGCTTTCTTTCCATTGATACAGCTGGCAGTAGTGTGTATAAATGGATCAGGTGCATTAAGATGGCATCCTTCTAGTTTGAGGTTATTTCATCCTTCCAGTCCATCTGAGTATAATGTGCAGGCAGCAGAATGTCTATAGGTAGCCTAATGATGTCAAACAACATTTAATGAACAGGTAATGACAAGCCAACATATTTATGCATGTTCACAATTGATATCAAAAGTCTACACACCCTTTAAAATGTTCTAGCTTTTATTGCTCAAACTAAACAAATTAAAGAGTTAAAGAGAAATTTCATCAGTCAGAGCCTGGACCTGAACCCTGTACACCACCTGTGGCCTGTCCTAAAGAAGAGTGTGTGTAGGCGGTCCCTTGGAAATTTGACTGAGCTTGAACTCTTCTGCAAACAATGGGAGAAAATTCTCTCAGGTGAATTAGACATCTGTGGAAGGAGCATAAAGCAGGCAGTTAAGAGTCAGAAGCAGGGAGCTAGTGAGTGGTTGTGGATGAGGAGGAAGCATGCTAACTGACAGCCTAACTGGGTTAGCCTTGTGTTAGCATTAGCTTGGTAGCTTGAACACTGGCGTGTTTGAATTTGTTTGCAAATTAGTTTGGTAGTAGCCTAACACTTAGAGCCCACATAAACAGGGCCACTGTGTGGGCTAATTGTGTGACTTACATAAACAATGAGGGTGGCTGGACAGCTGAGGGCCATGGCATTCAGATGAAGCTGCCAGTCAAGCCAGCAGGGACAGTCAGACTTATCTTAGCTCAAGCAGATACAATGTTGGATATGTGGACTGCTGAGTTGGCTGGGTGTCTGCTCTCTGCTTGGGCAAGTGTAGAGTGTAGATGTAGTGTGTAACTTTTATAGTGTGTAACTTTGTAGAGTGTAGATGTAGTGTGTGACTTTTATAGTGTCTAACTTTGTGGTGCAGATGTAGTTTGTAATTTTGTAATGTGGAAGTGCATGTTCTGGAATAGAAAAGAATATTGGTATTATATACTGGTATTGTGTGTATTGTAAAGTAGTGCTGTTGGTAACAAGGTGCAGGTGATAGCAGCTAATTCAACAAAACATCGGAGAAGGAAGGTGCCCAGTTGATAACCACAATGACTTGACTACAATCACTCATCCTGAAAGCTAGTACGTAGCTGGTGAATGTTGCTGCCTGTCTTATGGTGCTGTAGATTTATGACTGTGTAGCCTGATGTTTTCTGTGGTACTCATTTGCATGGTAGTGTATCATTCTGTTAAACTCTGAGTTGGGCCTCTATATGAATGCTCACCTTGGATTATGGCACACGGGATTGTAACATCATATTCTGTTTATTGATTAATGCTCCTAAATCCAGAAGTTGGTAGAGACTACTCTAATCAGACTTCTATGTAGATTATTAATTGAAGGGGTCTGCATACTTACATAACAAAAGTGTTTTAGTTTTCTATTTTTAATAATCTTTAATAAATTGTGAGTATACTTTTGTTTTTATCTTGATTTTACAGGTTACAATATCCAAATGAAAGCAAAAATCTGAATTATTGGGTCATTTTCCATTTCAGGCCTCAAGGCAATAAAAAATAGAAAAAGGGTGACTTTTGATATTCACTGTATATATGTAAGAATGGCTCATATTTATGTGTTTGTTGGGAGGAAAAGCCTATCTCTTTCTCTCTCTATCACACACACACACACACACACACAGCTTGCTAGTCAGATTACAGTAGCTCCATTTTTTGGCATTCTCCTTGCAGCTGTTCTTTACAAGTCAGATCTTGAATGGTGGTAGACATAGGCCGTTTGCTTTGGCATTCAGTTAGAGTTCTCTGAAGAGACTGTTGTATTTGTATGTGTGTGTGTGTGTGTGTGAGAGAGAGAGAGAGAGAGAGAGAGAGAGTAGGAGAGAGAGAGCGAGAGGGCATGCTCAACACCAGCACACTGTCATGATGCCCTGATGTGACTCCCTACTCACAAATGCTCCCTACCCATTTTTTATTCTCTCTCTCTCTCTCTCTCTCTCTCTCTCTCTCTCTCTCTCTCTAGCTCTCTCTCTCTGAATCTTTTTTCTGTGTGGTCCTGAGTAGTTCTCTTCTTACTTTCATCTCATTTCAAGAGATAATGAAGTGGAGCGGTTGCATCACCCTCATATTCGTTGACAAAACGTAGGATTAAAAAAACACAGACTTTGATGCTATAAAAAAGTTTTAGAAAAAGTTAAACGCTGTCAGTGAAAAAGAGAGAAAATTTGCTTTGAGAATTTGAGAAATTCTGAGTTATGATGCAGCTGTGAAGACTTTATAATCAGTCAATGTTTTTTTGTTTTTTTCTTTGGCACGGCGGACATGTTGATGTCCTCTGCTGGGTGGTAGAGCACAGAGCAGAAAGAGTGCATACTGTCCCACTAGAGAATCACGTCAGTGTGTAGTGCTAGGCCAAACAACGGAGCACAGCCTGTGACATCATGCTAGAGTCACCACTGAGTTGGAGCAGGTGCACAGCCACAAGCTAGAAGATTACAGCTCCAGTTTCACACATTCATGGAATGAAGTGGGGTCTGAAACGTCAAATGAGATGCACAACTGAATGGAATTAAGCAAAAAAAATATCTTTTGGATTTGTTTCAGTCTCATTACCCAGATCAGAACTGTCAAAGAACAGCTATTTGTCTGAATTTGGATGACCCTTGTCTGAAGATTTGAATAAAGATGCATATGCAGCGCAATGAAGGTGTGAATGTGTGAGCAGCTCATGTTGGTTTCTCTGGAGAGAGAGAGAGGAAAACAAAGCGCCTGGGTCTCACTGGTGGTTGGAGGGATTTGGCGTGTGTGTGTGTGTGTGTGTGCACCCCAGAGCTCTTTGTGCCTTTTTGATGGACTCAGCCTTTGTTGCCACTCTACGTGTCACATACACATGCACCCCACACACACGAAGCAGACACACACACACACACACACACACACACACACACACACACACGTGTGCAGGCAGCTACCATTGGTTCTCCAGAGAGGGGTCCCCTCCTGTCCTCGTCCCTTCTTGTCTGCAGCTGCTGGCCAGCCTGTCAGTTCCCAGGCATTTAGCCATCAGTGTTGACGCCTCCTCACGCCACCAAGTGGAAATCTGCTGCCGCTGCACCACGCAGCAAGAGGGCAGCTTTCCTCCAGGCAGCAGTGGAGGTCAAGATCCTGCCACAATGTTTCAAGGGAAATCTATGATAACCTATACCAGAACAAGCAGACTTTTAATAACAGTGTATGTACGTATGTATGTATGTATGTATGTATGTATGTATGTATGTATGTATGTATGTGTTTGTGTGTGTGTTTAAGGAGGGACTTAGGGTTAAAAGTACTCCTTGTACTCATAAATTACATCATTATTACTTCAGTATTCATAAAATTCAGTGGAAAATGGAGAAATTGGAGATTCAAGTAAAAATCCAAATGGGAGGAGACATTTTCCCAATTCTGTGTCTTTAACCAAGTTAACCAGTGGAACCATATAATAAAGCCATACTTTATATAGCATCATGCATTCATTATTGTATAGGTATTACATTATTGATAAATGCACTTGGACTAATGGAATGTAATTAAAGTTATTTTCCTCAGTAGTAAGATAATTGCTGTAATGGTTAAACATAGATCATAGGCTGCTGAAATTCAGTTCAACATTAACTTGCTTTACATTATGTGTGACATACAACAGTTTTATGGCTTATATTTGGAATAGATTACCGCATTCTAATGACTAATAATTTATATTGATTTGAGGTGATGTTGACAAGTAGATTTATCAGTGAAAAATAAATAAATAAATAAATAAATAAAAACAGGTCACAGAATCAAGCTGCTGTCAGTGTCAAACATGGCCTGATAGCTTCCCAGTGTTTAACCGAGCTGCCATTTGCCAATAATCTTTCTACTGCCTGCCTGCCTGTGTGTGTGTTTGTGTGTGTGTGTGTGTGTGTGTGTGTGCTTGAAAGAGGGAAACCTGACAGGTCTGATGCATAGTATGCCATGTCCTTGGTGTATCCCCTGACCTCTACACAGACGTCACTGTGGGGTCCAAAGCTTGTGTATGAAAATGTGTGTGTGCATACATATTTGTTTATGCATATGTGTGTGTGTGTGTGTGTGTGTGTTTACGCTGGCTTGTGCGCATACATGTGTGTGTGCGAATTTCCTGCACCTGACACATGAAAAACAGGCAGAAGGCTGGGAATACCAGAGGGATGAAAAGACGGAGGTTGAGCGGCGGGGCAGGTGGAAGGCAGGGAGCAAGGGGCCAAGGCCAAAGGAGAGGGGGCTTGGTGGCGGGGGGGCTGCGCACTTCAGTTGGTAATTCTGGCCGGGGTCGCACAGGCCTGGACCTCATTAAGAGAATTGTCTGGGAACTTTCAGGCTCTGAGCTGTCATCATGTCATCTGCCCGCATGTCACGGGAGGCAGTGTGTGGAGAACAGAGCGAGGCTGCACAAAGTCTTCCCTGCTAATGCGTCTTTCACTTTCCCAGGTCACACAATCCACCATTAGAGTCAGTCAGACAGTAATCATGCTCGCACACACACACACACACACAACCAAACCCATTTCCCAGCAAACACTTTGAGATACAACCCCGTAATTGACATGCATACGTCTGACATCTGTGGGCTAAGGTGTATTAAAGGTAGGTACATCATCTCAACCAGTAACGCTTTTGATCGTCTTTGAACGTCTTCTCTCTTCTCTCCAACAACCCCCTCTGTTCTTAATTTGTATTCACAGGGGGGGTTCCTCCCTGTCTGAGTTTACATAGATGTGAATTGGGGGGGATTTCAGGATCTCTCTCCAACAGCTTTTTAAAGAGGGTGAGGTATCAATCAGGTGATGATGTTACACTGATGCAATGTTTCAACTTTAACAGGAGGTTTCTTTTGGAAGCTCCACTCTATTATTGATGAGGTTTCTTTGGAGGATGTAGAGATTTTAAAATGTAAACTATTGTCGTTTAATTCTATTATACCATAACTACCAATTTCATCTGCCTGTCTGTGCTTGAAGTGAGGCTACAGTCCATGTCCACTGAACTATGAGAATCTGTCCGAAGGAGCTAGAGGCGAGGAATCACACGAACATATTTTATAGTGCATGTGAACCCGTTTACTCTCATGCTTATCAATGGTATTTCAAAGCATTCACCAAAGAAACAGAATACAGTAAAAAATCGCATTCCATTTCAAAAGTTTGTACATTCAGGAGTGCATTCCTTGAGTATAAATAGAATAAAACATCTGAGTTATCATAGAATATAATCTCTCTTTTTAAAAAAATGTTTCTAACCAGTTCAGTAGTAGGAAACATCGCATATACATGGAACAGAATATGTACAGAAAGAAAGGAAAAGACAAAGGACATTCATAGATCAGCAGGTGCACAGCATTGTGTTCCCATAACCCAGAGATTAAATAGGACGCAATCATATATCTGGAAAAAAGATCAACAGCTTGCTCTCATTATAAATATATATATATTAAAAATTGAGCTACACATTGCACTTTAAGTTTGTAATCAGCCTGGGTAGAGTATGATATTGGTTCACATCTAAGATCATACATATCACAGTACTTTAAGGGAGAGAGGGGTGATTATCCCAGAATAAGACATAGGGTTGATTGGGGTCAGCTCTTATTCAATTTCCATTTCAGCAGTTGGATTTAAATTGTATTTTAAGAATAAATTAAATTAAATTAAATTGTATTTTAGGAGCAAAAAGGCATACATCTCATTGTAATTGTTTTGAAGCAGGTGGGAAAAAAAAGTGTTTTCTAATAATAGAGGCTAAAATGACAGAATATAGAACGTAAAGTTTAAGTGACCTCCTGACATAACGAAACTGAATCAGAAATGACTCCAAAACCCTGCTTAGAGGTGAGAAGGCGCTATGGCTGACTAGTTGGTCTTCTTGCAGCTGTTTGTCTCTGCTTTCTCTGACTCGTCTTTGGCCTTGAGGGATCCGCCGTCTTCCTCGCCACGGCGGGCCGGGGAACGCTTCCCCGCCGCTCCGTTCTCGCTGGACTCTTTGGTTGCGGCGGCAGAGGTCGTCCCGGTGGTCGTGCCGTTATCGATAGAGGCTTTCTTAATCTCGGCGGTGAGGGCGGAGTAAGGGGAGTAGCCGGTGAAGAGGGTCTTGTAGACGGCCGACTCGATGGCAGCAAAGGGTGAGGCAGAGGAGCCGGTCACCATCATCCTTGACTGGGAAAAGAGGATAAATAAGGATAAATGTGTGTGGACGGAAACCTGGGATGAGGGAAGGGGAGGAATGAGTTTGTGAGGATTAGAGGTGAATGTGTGTGTGTGTGTGTGTCTCACCACTGCCAAACTGTTAGAAGCCCAAATTTCTTCACCTCCAACTCAGTCTGTCATCACTTGTTTTGAGTTTCAATCAAACGTATAACATAATCAGAGTTGTCTTTGACATATCTTTCTTTTTCTTTTGCACGACCATAAAAAAGTGACTTGATTCAGGATCACAGCATGCTAACAGGCCGGGGATTAAGTTGCATAGTTATGACGTCAGAGGATTATGTGATAGCTAACAAGCTAACGTTCGCACCTGGTAACATTCTGTGAGTTTATGCCTCCTTTTTGCAGCCAGTTTTGAAAATGCCAAAGACTTGCTGAATGCGTTTCTGCACTACAAGCAGTAGTAACTCAAAGATGTCGTATTTATTGTGGGAATACGGGAACATTTCTGAAAGCTTCAGCAGGAAGCGACAGAAGTCTCTTCTGTGAATTTCATAATTCACCCTTGAAATCTACTTCTATTACAACCCCCCTGGTTTGGTTGTGGAATTTTTCACTGAAAATGGATTGCATGACTGAAAATGGGGGAAATCACAGTATGATGCAGAAAATCATCCAACATGTTCTGCAGCTGCCTGTAGATGTCACTGAAGGACAGATGAGCTTTTATCCTGGTGTCACACCAGTCTGGTTTCCTTTTTGTTTTTTTCGCTTTTAAACACCACAGAAACATCAAATTGTTACCCTTGTTGCATAAAGTTTAAAAGTCGTTTGTGTTGCTCTAAAACACATTTGACTGAAGGTTAGGCAGCTGAGGTATGATATTCTATGCACTGTGTAATGTGATAACTTGAATTTGTTTTTGCACCTTTGCACCTTTACATATATACACATATATATATATACATATAAATACAGTACTGTGCAAAAGTGTTTGTAGTCACCCTAGCTTTTTTATATAAAATGTATCTTTGATGTTTATTTGTTTTCTGCATTAGTGTGTCAGTAGACTGCTCTTTGTAGTACATTTCTTTGATATGGATGGAGAAACCTTTTTTTTGAAAGCATCTTTGCTTAATGGATGTTTTTTACATGTGCCTAAGACTTTTGCACAGTACTGTATATACAGCATGATTATGATTATTATTATAATTATTATTATTATTTTATTCATTAAGAAACACATTGGTTACATGTAAAGATAGTTGATTTTATTTTATTTATTTTTAGATAGATTTATGATCCATTTAAAGAAATGTATAACTTAAAAATGTAACTGAAGATGTTGTGTCTACATTTCATGAACATTTGTATTTTACCTTGTCTTTAATGGCTGCAGAATATTGCAGAAAACCTCTGTTTCTAATTGCTGATTTTTGGTAGATTATGATTCTATTTTTTTCCTGGGAGACAATTATATGGTCTCTGCCTTCCTCTTCTTTCCAGCTGCATCCTTCCTCACCATGTCTATATTTTATAAAATGTGTGCCCTAACAATGTGGGATACACATTACTGTGTTCTTCTGTTTATGGGATGTGAGTATGTGGGGACCAGAGAACATCAGCAACACAAACTAACAAATAGGAGGTTAGACACGAGTCTTGGATGTGATGAAATGGTTCGTCATTAATTTGACAGATCAGAGTTAGGAGGAACTAACAGAATGAGAGTTGAGAGAAGACATGGTAGATTTATCTGTGTCTCAGTCAAGAGCACAAGTTTCCCAGAGAAGAGAAGAGGGGATGATGCAAGCTGATGAAAATGATGCAAAACCCCCAGCCCTACGGGTAATACCGAGCTAATGTGAGTCACCATAGCTAAAACTTCAAAAAAGCAGAGGGAGAAAGGTCATTTAGAAGACAAGGCTGGGGCAACACCATGGTTAGAGGGAACTGCAGCACCAACACATTTGTTTTACCTAAGTTAAGATCTCAGTAATAGTGAAACACTGTAACTGAAAAAAGTTTCTTTAATAGAACAGAATAGAACAGGATATAGCACTTTTTTCTCCAACCAGGGCTGGAGATTTGCCAATTCTCAGTGATATAATGGACCTAAAATACTTGCATGACCTTAATTTTGTGCACGTTTTTCTTTCCCACCCATAAAATGTCAAGGAAACAATGACAGGTAGGTGCTACACTAGCTACATTAAGTTTGTAAAAATCCACTGATTGCTGTAATATGTGATCAGAGTTATATCTCTTGACTGACCTTGTTGACAACGGTGAAGATGGTGTAGATCAGCATCAGGTGTTGCTTCTGGAGCGGCAGGTACTGGGTGTGCTGCAGGGCGAACAGCACCGACCCCACCAGGGTGATCTTGGTGGGACTTAACAAACACACAGAAAAAGACGGCTGCTGAATATGTGATAAAAAAGATGAAATGAAATCTGAAATAGTGCGCTTGATGTCTGTAACACCGCAGATGTGGATTCCACACTTCAATATGCTTGAATTATCATACACAAAGAACGTCAATATGTCACCAACGTATTTTTAAAAAACATATTGGAGACACCTGTCATCGCTGGAGATGTACATGGTATTCTTTCATGTAACTGTGAAATAACTCAAATCCCATTTTGATGCTGCCTTGTTTGTGAAAGACAGAGGTAAGCTGAGGAGAACCTGATTTCTGTTGGGATTGCGAGGGAAAGTTCAACAAATGGATTTTTATACACACATGATTTCCAACAGTAAGTTTAGAATATCCTCAGCTTTGATGAGTGTCTCCAACTTTGGTTTGGCATATGACTTTTGCAGTGAAAAAAAAATATTTTGGAGGCACAAAGTTAATGATACAGAAATCAGTGATGCAATATCCTGTCCTGTAGAGGACTTACTAAGACATTTTGAGGAGCTCATTGGTCTCTGGTTTCCAGATCCCTCGAACCAGCTGCTCAAAGTTACTCATCAGACCGCCTCCAGCACCTATAGTGAAGGCAGAAGAGAGAGGCATGGTCAATACAGATTAACATACAGTACACTTATATACAGTATACACACACACACACACATACACACACACACACTCACAGTCACTGACCTTTAGCCCATCCGATGGCTATCATGACCAGCAGGCTGTCCTTGTACTTGCCGTGGGCCTGGGTGACCCCTCCGAGCACCTTCCACGTCCTCGTCACCTCCTTCATCCCCGACAGCACCAGCCTGAGCGGCAGCAGGGCCGCGCAGCAGTACACCAAGTCCTGGGGACAGTAGAACACCAGGTACCTGTAGAGACACATGCAAACATATGGCTCAGATAACTAGCATGCACACACTCACACACACACTCACACACAAACACACACATATAACACACATAATATGCACACAAGTACCAGAATTCGCCTCCACACAAATAGAGTACCTGATTTCAGCTTCTTATGTAAATTCTGTGGACAGTAAACAAAGCCATGGATTATCAAAGGCTCTGATAAAACATTTATACTATCTGCCAGTTTCTGTCAGATACCTCATTTTACCAGTAGAGGGCACTGTGTATTTTATTGAGAAGAGTGTAATCATATTTGCCACCAGTAGAGTTTACCAAAGCTTCATATTTTGAGCTGAGAAGAATGAGCTCTCAGCCTCTCTGTCTATTTCACGCACCCTTTATAGGGAAATTAACTCGTTGCATATTGATCCTACTGGACAAGAGAATCAAAGTGGTAGCATTGCTCTCTTTATTTCTATTTCATTCTATTGGTACATAGAGGCATGAAAACTAACACATTTGTGAGTCCTTATTCTTCAGAGTAGCAGAGGGCAAGGCCTTCCCACTAACCCCATCACTTTCTTACTTCTGCGCTCTCCTTCCCCTCTCACTGTTTCTCCCCCCCCCCTCTAACTCACCAGATGAGTGAAGCCAGCAGGACATTGGTGCTGTTGGACAACGGTGCAACAGGCGGCTCAGCCATCATGATCCCAGACAGCACAGCTCCACCGAAACAGAAGAGCATGGAGCTGAACCAGCAGGCAAAGGGGCTCCTCCTGGACACCTCCAGCGCTCCTGCACAAGAGGAGAAGACTCTTCATCAGGATAACTGCAGTGAATTCCCTGTATAACCCCCTATATTTTGCACTGACAGGCACTGAAATGAGTTGCAGCAGCGTCTAAATATTGTGTGCTCTTAAAAAGCGTGCGAGTGTCTCTAGAAGCCAGGGAAAAGCCTGTAATCATTACTGCCGTTGCAATAAACAACATCATTATCATAATAATCATTAAGAAACTACTATAATCATCACACTAAAATGAGCACTAAGGGCTGTTTTAGTGGATATGGGTAAAACATAGGCCAGACTAACAGGCCATTTGCTGATCTCTGCAGTAGCATTGAACAACCAATTCAACTTTAACATGACAGAAGCAACAGATGATGACAGTGGAGTCAGACACGATGGCAATTCCCTGTCTGAATCATAATTCTCGCAATCTCTAGCACCGTCTAAATATTAACTTGCCTCACCTAGAGTCAACAGAGAGAACTAGAACAGCTAGAACAGCTCAAAGTGCAGGGTATAGGTTCAGAATTAACAGTTACAAACATTGACAAAATCACTTCTATCAGTTCAGTGAAGATAAGAATCAGTTACACAATGCTCCCTCTGTATCTCACACTGTTTAATAGGGACTCTGTATTCCTTCTCCCCTTATTCTTAGAAAACCTTTAGTGATGGGCAGACTGCGTCACATGAGCATTCAATTATAGGCAAGTGGCATGAATTCTGCAGCATTACCACGTTACTGTGTTTGTGTCTCTGTGCTATGGGTGGGCAAAGCAAGACGGTGTTTTATTTCCAAAATTATGACACTGAGACAGTTGATTTTGCCCTTGCAGCCTTTTATGTAGCTCCATACCTCTACAAAGTTAGTCTAATACTATCCAAGATAACATTAAGGAAGCATGATTAGTCTGATTCTACCAAAAATAATGCTATCAAAGTACACAAGTAGATGATTCACCCAACTTTAGCCAGGTGGCTCTCCATAAACACGGTGAACCCAAAGCTAGTTGCACTGTCAGTGTGGCCAGGCAGGGCCGCACTGGTAATCTAACAGGATTAAAGACAGATTATAGACTTCTGAAGAGAGACAAGTAAACCAGGAGGATTTATAGATCTATCTGCCTCCTCTGCAGACTCTAATTTCATTACACTGGAGAATAGTAACCCCAGTGTTTACTCAGCCCCCCCCTCATCTTCTTCATTTATGTTTCCCCTCACTGCTAAAAGAATATGAAAATTACAAAGAAGCTTCATCCATTTTGTATTTACCACCTCAATGTTTGGAGTTAGTCTTTATAAGTGAGAGCCATTTTGGAACAGCAACAGTTTGGAATAGTTGTGATACTGGAACAGGAAAGCACTGAACTCAACATATGAGTTTACAACACTATATCACAAATGACAACACTATAGTAATGCACATTGGATAAACTGTTCATAGCACTTCATACAGGCTAATATGTTTGAACTATGGTATAGGATGCCCATGTTACATAAGCTTGTAGAAAGAAGAACACACACACAAACACACTAAATGTGAGCCTTTTTCACAGTTCTCCCTTCTGCGGCTTCAAACAGAAAGTCATTATTATTAAATAACCAAAACAATAGCTCTAAGCCAACTGGCATCATACAAAAGAAGTGACAGCAGACTAGAGGCCTAAGCTGTCTCTTTACCTGCATTAGAATACTTGTCTCATCATATGATCTCACCCCTTAGAAAACAACATAGCAAAACAGGTGGACAAAGACATAACTGCTGCTTTGCTTAGGCATAACATTAGCTACTATAAAGATGAATGGAAGGAATGGGAGTGAATGATATAGCATTACTTTCCTGTCTAAAGAGAGATGTTCACCTGCAACATCAGGAAAGCAGTGTGAAATATCACTCTTAAAGGATGTTGAAAATGTTGTTTGGCTTTATCTCAGTTTTGCCCTTGAACAAAGTCGCTTTGTAATGTCACTTGGCAGAGCAGACAGAGGACTGAATGTGAAAAAAAGTCTGATGTAATTAAACTTGTGTGGTTAAAAAGCAGTTAGTGCCAAGGGGGAAGTCTGACAGCAACAGGAGGGAATACAATACTGTTGCTAATGCTTTTACACGTGAAAGCAAAAATCCAATCAGATGACATTCAGCATTTCAGCATTCAACAGTTTGTTTAAAGTGTTAAAAAGTGCCATACATACAGTGATGAAAGAATCAGCACTCATGCGGGTACATAGCCTTTAGCTTTATGTCCTACAGCAGTCATAGCCCACAAGTTGTAGTTCACAAGTTCAGCACTTAGCCTAAATAGTAAACAGAGCTGCTCTGTCATCACCTTTAGTTCCAGAGCAAAACAAATCGCTTCAGCTGTAGTCAGCATCGCGGCCTGTTCACTGACGAGCCCTGCACACAGAGCGGCCTCTCGAGAGGGAACTGGTGTCGCAGTTTAGAGGTGGAGAGTCCTGCACACTCTGTATTCAAATCACTTGATAAGCATGAGTTCAGTCAACACATGTTGTATATGCAACCAAAGCATTCACTGGTAAGTTTGAAAATTCACTTAACGTGCAAGATTCAAGGTACCTTCCAATTCAAATGTAAGGTTTTTGAATTAGAAAAAAAAAATCCTTTAAAACCATCTAATTTGTTTCTACAACCCAGTATGTTCCTAGCATTCTGGGAGTACCAGCTGGGTGGTATTTACTACATAGGATATTTGTGGGTCAGTGACTGAGTGACGACTTATGTGTCACTGGATTGTCCTGGGGCGGTAAAGTCAGGTGTCAAGATCAGCCGACAGAAATATTTACCTTGCTCACATTTCAGAATGAAACATAATACACTGCTGGGCCTGCTGGGACACTGGAGTTTAGGCTACAAACACACCTTTGCCAGATCGAGAACCTGAAAGCATAGTAAGTCTCCTGCATTTGTGTTTGAAGGGGAGACATTTACAAGTCAAATTTGAGGAAGAGAGTGACTGAGACCAAATACAGCACAGCCCTGACTTGTCCTGCTACGTCCGGTCTGTTGTATTTTCCATTCCCCCTGCCTCTCTCTCTCTCTCTCTCTCTCTCTCTCTCTCTCTCACTCACTCTTTCTCTTTTCAAACAGGAAGCAGAGCGGGGTTGTATAGTGTCCCATCCACTCATGGCTTTTTATCATCTTTTTATTGTCTTTCCATTGTCTTTTTATTGTCTTTTATCTTTTTATCTTAATTCTATCGTAGTTTAATCTTACTTTTATTTTATTTTAACTTTACTGTTTATTTTGGTTTTCATCTTATGATTATCCCACTATTTACTTGAATGTTGCTCTTTTCCACTTCTGTCCTCCTATCTGAACTTAAATCCCTGTTTATTATTGTTTCATTGCTTTTTAAATTCAAATTTGGAGTATTTCTGGCTGTCAAAGCACTTTGTAAAGTCTGTTTTTAAAGGTGCTATATAAATAAAGTTATTCTTATTATTATCCCTCCCCTGCTCAGGGCTGCAGTAGTGCTGATCTGGACTCAGTTTTGCCTTTCAGAGACTTATGAGTGATCTTAATTATGTATAATGTAAGTGGCAGTGTAAGTATATTTGCTATGAAAAGCTTACAAAACTAGATCTTTATAAATGAACACACAGGGAAAGGGATCTTTAGACTATAGATAGGTCCTGTGTTGCAGCAGTGCCGGTACGTCCTGCAGCCCTGGTTAAAAACAGTCACTTAAGTCTGCTCAAGGATAACATCTCCTCTACCATACACACCGTTATCTAGGCTTTAAATAAGGCGTCCCTCCTCTCTCTTGAACCTCATTCCCCCTCTCTCTCTCCCTCTTCATCTCTACTCCTCAACTCCATTCTGTTGATCTTAATTTCTACTCTTTTAATCCTCCCCTTTTTTTCCCCAAGTCCATTCCTCTTTCTGCCGCTTTCATTCTCACTCAATCTTACCCCCTCTGCTAAGCCGATTCTTTCTTTCCTTTGCCCTCTTTTTTTTTTACTCTCAACCTCACTTCCCATTCCTTTCCCCTCCTTAAACAGCCCCTCTTCCCACTTTAGAGGGAGCATTACTAAAGGAACGGATGGGCTATCTCTGCTTATTTTTGGCCTGAAGAGCGGTCCGCTGATTGACATAAAACTACCACTCCACTTCCCCTGTCCCTGTCCTCCCATTTCTTATACAAACAGTGCATAGTAATGTTTATAAATGGGCCTAAAATAACTCAACCCTAAACTGTAGTGACAGTGTAATAAACATTTAACGGCAAGAGGGAAGCATATCTCTTTCTCAAGCATCTGCTTAAGTTCAAACAAGACCTTCAATGACAGTCTCTATTGCAGAAAAAAACTAGTTCAGTTCAGTTCTAGTTAGTTCAGTGTTTTATGCGTAACAAAATGTCCTATTGCTCTATATTTTCATAAGTGAGGCATTTGAATGATGATTAGGGTCCTTTTGAATATCTTTTGAATAAATGCCATTTCAGAAAAACGTACGGTTGGTAAGTGCTTTGTGGAAGTCCTGAGCAGATCCAGCATAGCCTAAATTTAGACAGCACTCCCAGAACGGACGGAGAGATGGAAGGAAAGGAAATAGAAAGGCAAAAGAGGGAGAAAAAAACTTCATAACATTCCTTTCCTTTCTAGGGGAAAGCCAAACTGGACCTAGCAAGCACTCCCAAGTGTTTTGTGTCTTCTATGAAACAATTTTATTTTGTTTTCTTCTTACATGAGCGAGATTTTAAAACTTACATCTCTCTTTTGTAATCCTCCCTCCTCAAACACATTGTTTACAGGGAAGTACAAACAGTACAAACACACACTTATTGTCTTCCTACATCACATACAGTATGTAGACTTAAACCCTATCAGAATGGTCATCCGGTCCATTCATGGATCACTCCCCATACACACACTGCTGAGTCCTAAAAAAAAAAAAACACACGCTCTCTCACACACGTACAGAGGTGATATGAGGCTTTGCGTTGTGTTTGCTGACCCATGGTATTTTTGGGTGTCCGTATTCTCACTCTCTCCCTGTCTCTGTCTCTCAAAGAGAGATAGATGGGAGCAGAGGATAGAGGGTTAAAAGGTCGCAGGAGCTCAGATGCCTTGCAAGGCAAGTTCGAAAATAGATTGTTGGTCTACAGCAGCGGGACTACAATGGACTGTGTGTGTGTGTGTGTGTGTGTGTATGTGCGTGCGTGCGCCTGTGCGTGGGTGAGTGGAAAGTCAGCTCTGGGTGCAGTAAAGTCCACCTGTCACTCCATCTACTATCTCAGTGACATAACATACTTGGCTCAACGCCCATCTTTGGTCTCAGCTCATACAATAGGCTGTGGCTGTGAGTACAACAGTGTCAAGTTAGGATTTTTATTGTTATTTATTATGATGACTGAGTTTGTGTGCTGTTGGTGAAATGTGGTGTAACACAGAGGGTATTAATGTGCAATAGTCTCCGTGTTCACAGAAGATTTCTTCCACTTTTATTTGATAATAATGATCCCATTTGGTTCATATCATTTCTGGCACAGTAAATATTTAATCCTAGTCTCTGTATTGTGATTGTCAGTTTGTGGATTATAGATAGAAACAGATTCAAATCAGCAGTAGGCTTATATCTTAGCAATGTGGGTCATGGGGAAACTTCCTTGAGGCAAAGCTAAACACGAGGTCTAATTAATATTGATAGGCCTCTGCTTTCAGCCATCAGGGAGGGAGTTCAACAGTCTGGTAGTAACGTCCCACACCCTGACAAACCAAGATATACTTGCACACATCACCAATCTCTACTGGGGTGTGGGTGGGGTGGGGTGATATGAGGGGGGCTATTGCAACTAATTTATTTATTAATTGGTTGATTGACAGGACACCAGTGTGTGTCTTACTCCCTGCCCCTCTATCTGGCTTTGCTTATTTTTTCATTATAAAGTAATTATATTATATATCAAAAAGTCATTATATTCTACAACCTGTAACCAAAAATTATAACCACAATGATTTGACAGTGGTTATAATAAGTCCTACAGCTCTTAATAAGAGTGATGCTAATCCATAACACAGCACTAAGTATGAGATTAACGCTGTGAGGTTTCTGAACATAAATCCACGATGGGACAGCCAGGCCGGTTTAGTATTAAATGTTATGTAATGGCATTCAATTCACTATAACTGATGGAAATGGAAGATAAGCCTAATTCTGAAGAGAAGCAAGGAGAACTGAAGTCTAGGTTATATGAATAGAATAGAATAGAATAGAATAGAATAGAATAGAAGTTTCAAAGTTTCTGACAACTTTGAAAACTGAGTCTGAAATTGTCAGCTGTCAAACAAAGCGAAGAACAAACTGGTTTAGCTGTTTAACTCTGTGTAAGCTGTGGCGGCTGTGCAGGTAAAGTAACAGCAAGCGCTTTAACTTCGTGTCAGCCACTTACCTGGCTGCTCCCTCAGAGCCATTACTGACACAACATAGTGTGCCATGTCAAAGTATGGAAACATGGACAAGTTTGCCAGTCCGTGGGACAGCTCATCCAAATTCAGCACCCCGAACAAATCCATAATCTTATTTCTGAAACTCTTTAGCAAGAGTCGGCTACTCTAGGTAATCCCAGCGAGGTGTTAACGTCGAGGCAGGGCAGCGGTCCAACTCAGAGCATCAGGGCAAACACTTGGCTTTATCCTGACTGTCAAGTCTTGTACAAGCCGCTCGTACAAACAGCTGTGCGTCTGTTGATAGGCTGCACGAGCGCCAAGTTGCTCACAGCTGGTCAGTTGCCTTCAGAGATCGCCCCTCGTCGCCGGGCAACAGATCTGTATTGCCAGAGGATGGTCATCACCGGCGTTACCCCATCAACGACATGTTAGCAGCGCATAGGCGGAATTCCTGGTACGTGTTCCGCCATGCTAGTGATGTGGCGGGTGGAGCCAGAGCGGCTTTGCGATTGGAGGAACGAGAGCGGAGCGAGCCAATCACCTTCCTGAGTTTGAGCGCAAGCAGACGCGCAGACACACGCACGCACACACACGCGCGCACACACAATATTCCCACAGGGGTCAGTATTGTATCTTTGTTATCGTCCTCTATTGCTGTGTAGTCCCATATAAGGCAGAGTTGTCTACTTCGATATTAGAGGCTTTTGATCATTTCCAAGCTGTGTTCAAAACAGCTTTCCTCTATAGCTGAATATACAGTAGCTCCCATTTATAATCTCCCATGTCTAGCCTGTAAATGATGCTTTCAGTCTGCACTTATATCAGATGTTATAAATCTGAAGCTGGAATGTGTAAAATCATATTTGTATCATAATATTTGTGACCAAATGTTGTTTTTACATGTATAATTACGCTAAACCTGTCATTTTATTTTGTATACCTGACACTTTTCTTTTACCTCCACTGAAACTTCTGCTGTCATATAGGCTATAATATGTACAGTAAGAGTCCCACCTCCTGCACCCCTCCTTCTCCTAGCCCCCATAAACTTCCTGTCCCCCTTCACCTCTCGCATTTTGCTGTGTTCTCCTATGGGAGAGGAGCTGGAGTGCCATATTGACTTGGAGGATTTGTTTTGTTTTATTTCATGTCAGAGAATAAACGGACGTCGGCTCCAAAGATATCCTGGGTTTAGGTCGTTCACTGTCCACACAACGCAGAATTTCACCGGTTGCACAAACACTATGAACCCAGGGTCATTTAACTTTAAACAAGACCCATTTTGCATCGCAGGAGGTTTGGTACGTTATTCAATCATTAATAATTCAAACAAATTAATTCATTGACACATTATGTAACCTAATATGCCATTTTAAAGCTCTGAATGCGAAGGACAATAATGTATGAAAAACAAAAAGTATCTCCCCCAGTGTGCCTGCTTTCCCATGTTGGATCACATTTTTCATTGTTGGACAGGACACAGAAACTTGAGAGAGTGTTGTCACAACAACAGTTGTGGACCTATGATGTTGTGAGTATGAGAATACCCCAGAATGTTTAGCAATAACTCAGAGAAAAGAGACAGAAGTCAACTAGGCTCAAAGCCGGGACTGGCTGAAACACTTTTTTTGTGTTTCTCTGACTCAGTGTATTGCACAAGATTAATTTCAACATCAGTAGATAAGCAATACACTTAAAGTCTTGAGTAAAAATAGGCATCTCTGTTGTAGTTTCAAATTATTTCAACAAAAATGTATTAACAATCACCTGGTCAGTTGACTCAAGGTGCAGGTTTGGTTGCACCTATATTTTTCCGTTAAACACAAAAACATGAATTTTCAACCATTCATTATTTTGTATACCAGAGACACCAGAACATGTGTCTTAATGTGTGTAAAATAGTTGTCCCCATTATGCTTATCAAATAATCATTGGCTCTGGAGAGCAGATGGAAAGTAATGAGTGATGTAAAAGAAAACCTGCAAACCAATCAGGATTTGCCCTGCTACACTCACTCAGGATTTTTAAGTTGTGAGCAGCTGCATACTGAAAAGTTTGTGGGCGTACGACTGTAATTGCTGATTTCTAACATGTCCACCTGGCTTTGATGACATGATTTTGTTGCCATATTGGACTCTGTAGTTATGCTTTTCCTTCCGGGCTCATGTTGTGAAGAGTATGTTGAAATACTATTGTCTCTTATACTAGCTATCTATGTTTTCTTTTGAAGTTCCTGAACATTTTCTGTACCTTTAAAAGAACTGAGATTATTAATTACTTAACTACAGCTAAAAATATGATTGTTCTGACCTTTTAGCTTGATATAGCAACTCAAAATAAGCTTTAATCAAAGCTCCCCTTCTTCCTTTTCAACCAAAATAATGGTTTATGGGTATACACAACATACAAACTTTTATTACTAAAATATGACAAAAATTACTCTCACCTCAAGGTTTTGTGTCTCATTAGTGAAGTTACCTCATGGGTATGCTCAGAATAATACTGTAGCTCTATGGTATGATGATTATTACACAGTACCCTCTAGTCTGGCTGTAACAAGCACTGTGACAACCAGCTGTGGCCCATACCTACCACTCTGTGTGTGAGGCTGACATTTCCCATCTATCCAGACAAATATGTGAGTAATCATGTTATTTGGTGCCATCTACAGAGTCTTTTATATTCAGTTCATAGGTAGACTCGAGGTAGACTTAGATCTAGGCAGGAACAGAGAAGAAAGTGCAAGTAAATATTTAAAAACCTACTCAAGTAAAAGGCATAGTGTACATTATTTTCAGGAAATTGTTGAATGAGTAGTAATACTGTGTTTAAGGACACTTCAGCAGGACAGCCTTTAATGGACACAACATTGGCTGTTGGAGCGTTAAAACCCCAAACCTACCAGTTACAGGCCACCCTGCTGTAAACTTAATGTCATCATGTCATTTTGGGAGCACCTAGTTGTTCACCTACATCTGTATAATGCCTCTCTCTATATCTTAATATCCCTCAGTATGTTTAAGCTTTAGTGAGATGTTGTCACACTCTAAAATATTTGCAGGAAATGCATGCAACAGTTTAATCTAAATTGGACTTGATTTTGTCGAAAGTTTCTTGGAGGCCTATACATTATAGTAAATGACCTGGGAGGTAAGTGAGTACAGTAGGTAGGAATTTTGTAAGATTTTGTGAGAGCACCTGTAATGTGAAACAACAGCCACTAGATGGAGACAGTAGACCAGCCATTATATACTTTACTATGGCGGCATCTGCTCTCATATAATCTAATACTGAAACATAACAATCCATCATCAGCAACTTGTTAAAATGGATAAATCAGCAAGTGAAAGGTAGGACAGCATGCAGGATATAGTCAAAATACAAGAAAAAAACAGCATAAAGCCCCCCAAAGAAAAGGGGTCTCGCTCTTCTGTATTGGTTGGAAGAAAATGTCCTGGAATGGATTTGATCATTCAATCAAGAAGTGTAGAAAATTGCAGCTGCTGCTAAAATTAATATTCTCCTTGACTACTTCCACCCCAAAATACTTGTTCTTTCTTGATTTGAGCTATCTTTAAGACCCACACGTTTAGCTTAGTGGTTTGAAGGGCATGACATCTCCAGGGGCTCCTTGATATGGTCTCTGTGTTTTTTTTTGTTTTTTTTGTACATTTTCATCTTTATTACATAGTAGAGAGTAGTAGAGTGGAGGTAGAGAGAGACAGGAAAGATGGACATGCGACAAAGGTCCTGGGCCAGTATCAAGCCCAGGATGTCACATTTACAAGGTCCGCACCTTAGACCACTGAGCCACCAGTTAGTTAGCCAGACTGTTAAGGAAACTTCTAAAATGACATATCAGATAGTGTTTTCCACTATTACCATAAAGAGAGGGAGTCCAGATGATCACTTGAAATAGTTGATAGTGATTAGTTCTGACCACATGGCCTTAAGAGGAAGTGCTGGTGTTCCCCGTATTTTGACCGTACTTTTGATTATTAAACACATTGATTCAACACAAGTCATTGTGTCATTGTGGAAAGTCCCTTTGGATGTGATGCCATTTGACCAAACCCACGATGAGTACAGATTGACAAATATCTCGAGGACATAGCATTGCTTTCATAGGAGTAGGAGGGTAGCCAACATGGCCAGGTGATGACGTAATCGTGTATTTAAACCCAACATTCACAATGCAGCTCCACACGAGACCACACCTGTGTTTGTGTTGGTAGCAGTTAGATGTGTATCAGCTTGTTGAAACTTCTAAATTATGTGTCGTCACTGTGAGCAGTAAATATAGGCCGGCTATATTGTGTGACACCTCTCATAAATATATTCTAGGATCTTAGGTCTTTCAGGTTCATGGCTCAATGCTTGTCAGTGTTGTCAAAACACACACACACACACACACACACACACACTCTCTCTCTCTCACTCTCTCTCTCCACCCCTTCAATGTGCTCCTCATCAGTATTCTCCCAGCGGTGCAGGATTAAACTGCGTCCGCAGTGCCGACAGCAGAGGGACTGCCTCTCATTCCTTGGATTTCTGGGGCCCACCTCAAAGGCTCAGAGACTGCAGCAGGGGATTTAAGAACAACTGGAATCTTTATTCAATTATGTCTGTGACTGCCAACCCTGTCACTGGTATGTTACCCCATTCAAACCCCCTACACTGCCTACACTGGGAAAGTCAGGCAGGGGGGATGTCAGATGAGATTGTGCTGGTCCTGCTAGTTTTGGAGGGAGGGGGGGGGGGGGGGGGGGGGGGGGGTTCTCATAAACATGGACATGGGGGGTTGGCTGATCTTGGAACAGTCTATGTTCATATAGACTAAATTCACACTAGAACATTGGAGATTCTTCACTGTTCATTACATTAATCTAAATGTCTAGAATAAATGTTTAAATGTCTATCTAAATTATCTAAATGTATTGTGATATTGGAAGTTGGTATTTATAAATATATGATCATGAGGTGATTACCTGTAATTTACAATTGGCGGTGTAATAGCTGATGTTGCTGCTACAGTGCACTTAACTTGACTTTATTTTGATTTGCTTTCAAATGAGCAATATTATATTAACATGCTCTGGATATTAATACAAAAAAAAAAAAATATATATATATTTTTGCATGTCAGGATATCAGTGCAATGTCTTTAAAATGAGGACTTTAAAGCCCCTACCTGTAGAATTTTTATCTGATTATCATCCTCCAATTACTTTTAATACCATAAAAGTTTATCAAATGAGACCATCGCAGAGAAAATTGGTTTAGTCTATGTGTTGCTTTCAGTCTGTTCATTCTCTGTGTCCCACAGGTACAAACCAACCGGCCATACTGACTTACAGCAGAAAGGAGGCGCCTCAACCAAACCAGGAAGAAAACAGATGCAGTTTGAATGCAGGCTAGTTGCTTAGATTGAACAGCATGAAGCTATTCAATATGGCAGATAGTGGTAACATGGAAGACAGGACTGTAACTGTTGGACCCTCTGCAACAAAACAAAACAAGCAGCAACAGACAAGGCTAAAACAGCTAAGGGGAGAGGGTTGAAGTAGCTGTAAAGCTGGTAGGGTATTAAATATGAAATTGTCACTTACAATCAACGAACTAGCAGTGTTAAAGCAATATTCCACTTAGTTTTAACATGGGGGTTACTTGGCACTTGACCGCCATGGAAACCAGAAAATAAACTAATGACCAAGGTCGGATGCAGCTGGATGAGTTTGTAGCATTCTGATTTTTACTTCCAATTAATTTGAATGAGGCCACGAAAATAGCCTGAAAACTGACACTGAACACGTTTGTGAACAGATTCAACAGCAGATCCTGCTACTGTGCTGTTCAATTGACATTCGGTCTTACTTTTTAGAACTTCATTACGCCAAATAGCATTTTTATTGATAGAAGAGAACATTCAAATACTATTTTTTGTGTAAACCAAGAATAGAAATACAAAATGACAATGCTTTATTGTCTTAAAAGCAGGATCTGTTGTTAAACGTAAGTTGTTAAATGTAAGTGAATGACAATTATCAATTGTCATTCAAACGCCACAAACACATCCCAGCTGCATCCAATCTTGGTGAGTAGTTTATATTCTAGTTTTCATGGCGGTCAAGTGCCAAATAACCCCCATGTTAAAAAATAGCGTTGGGGTTTCAATATAACGTAAGCCAATGTCAGTACAGCAGAAACAGGAGTATTGTAGCACCTACTGTATATCATTACTTTACATACATTACTTTGGGATTTATAAAGCTCACCAAAAAGGTTGTAATCTAGTCCAGTATTCCGGCGATTCTCAGCTAGTGTGTCTTCCAGTTGCGGGACTGAGTCTGCTCGTTTAGTGCAATTGTTTACTTCCTGTTTGCTCATTCCCATCTGTATTAATTAAACGGTTTCCAAGTATAAGCTAGGTGTAAAAGACTAACTTATTTAAGTAATGTTGACCTATTGAGTACTTTTTTTTTTGCAGAACCAGAAGAAATTAATGTGAAAAGTACAATAAAACCTGTAATTATTAAATTGTCATTTGATTTTCTCCATCCTTATTAGTGCATAATAATTGTAAAACCGCGATTTTTCCTCACTATAATCGTACCATCAAAATATCAAACCGTGCTTAAACTGGCTGCTAGATTCTGAGCGACAAGCTACCTCTCTATTCTCATCAATGGGGATATATATTCATATCTAGTTTGTGCTCCTAGATTTTACTGTGTGCTCCTATTTATTTCAAATTAGGAGCACCAGTGCTCAACAGCAAAAATCTTTCTGGCTTTGCCTTACAAGCAAACACATTCATCATTAGATTCTCATGTATGCTGAGGTACTGACGTTGCCGCTGAACTCAATGAAAATGACAATATGAAAATGTATATTATAGTATTTTGTATAGGGCCCCCAAAAAGGTAGAAACGGCCCTGGCCGTGTCTCACAATGGCACATGTGCAGTCAAGTTTTGAAATTTTAGGGATCTACCAACCAACCAACCGATTTATACTAGCTGCTGGTCACAGCTAAAAATAAAGCTGTTTAATAAACACTGCAGGGACTTGAAAACACACAATTTGTTGAATCTTGAAAATGAAAATGATGATTTTTATTTTCCTTTTTCCAGCTCAGTGATAAACTGTATCACTGACTGTATGACTGTAAAGGTCACTGAATTAAAACATGTTTACCTTTGAACCAATGTGTATGTTATCAGATTTAAACAAGACACTTATTCAAGTCAGAACTGGAGTGTTGTTGAGTCAGCATGGCTGTTTAAAATTAGAACAATTAACAATTAACTAAGTCGAGCTTCTCAGTGCAAACTAAAAACTCAAGATAAGTAGCTTGTGAGTTCTTGTGAATTGTTGTGAATTGAAGTGCCTTGTGATTTTCGACATTGCATTTAATCATAAAATAGAACAGAGTAGAATACAAGCTGAGGTATTTGAAACAGAAGAAATGTAACGGTTGGAGCCCACTATTTTGACTCCCCTTTCCAAATTCTATTCAGCAAATCAGGATTCCTGTAATTTCGATGCTGGAAAACAGACATTTGGAGCAATTCATGAGAGATTGAGCAATGTGCCTCCCATCCCACATGGTTGTTGAGGATGCCACAAGATTACAGTGCTCCACAACATAAGTGTGGGATATGGAGACCCTGGTGTTGGTGCCCTGATGTCTCCCTATATTGTGAGCAGACGAAGATGCCTCCTATAATGTGGTCTACCAGAATGTGAAATGAAAAAGTGAAACCACAGATCTACTGGCAACTATCGTTAAACTGTAGCAGCAGACTCAAATACCCCCGAATGAACATGAATGGGAGTCACCCAGTCAATAATAATAGTAACAAAAGGGACTGGTTCTTCTGTAGAGAAAAATACATAGTTTTGAGAGTTGTTTTGTTCTTTATAATGTAGAGAGAAAAAGCTTCTTTACTGAAGTTAGTAGAGAATTATGCAGTGCCACTTTTGATAGAGTGCTTGAAACCTGTTAGTAAACCCTCTAAATTGAGTATTTTGTCATTTGGACAAACTACAGTAATATTACTAGTGAATGGCTTCACTTTGTATTAGAAAACACACAACCCATCCCACTATCCTAAGTCAGAATGGTCTTGTTGTGATTAACTGACAGAATCCTAATCCACAGTAACTCAGCCCCATCCCACTGTCAGTTATAATAGAGATGTTATCAATTCTTCTGTGTGTGCTTGCATGCGGCAAGCTGTTTAGTCATTTATGTCCTAAAAAGCACTATAAACGACTACTCACTATTCTGCCACTTAGTAGTTGCTGTTGTAATTTTACTAGTTGCTGTGTTAGTCCTGTGATGGACTGGCAACCTGTCCAGGGTGTTTCCCTGCCCTCTGCCTAATGCATTCTGGGATAGGCATAAGCAGGTAAAGACAATGAATGAATATAATGATGGTCTATGGGGACATGCAGAAATGACTGTAATCTAATGAAACAACACCTCTGTTTTTTGCTAAATGAAAAACCAGTCAATGGATTCAAAAAGCATTTTTGGATTAAAAATCCTTAAAGTCAGTCTGGGAGACTTAAAGAATCACTCAGCTACAGTAAGCTCATTAGCTTGTTACAGTCGCTGAAAACACATGTGGTTAATGCTGGTTTAAGAATTCCTTATTGACTAGCATAAAACCTTTACCTTGAGGTGGATTACCCAAAATTTAAGAATTTTTGCTTTTCTGGTTCTACAGTGCAATTCAATCTATATTTGTGAGCATGAGCAACTCTCTCCCATAGCTGGAAACCAGAGTACGAAGACTTGAACCTGTAACGTCACTATCACATAAAATCTGAAGCTGCTTGAGTAAATAAGTAAGGACTTTATATCTATATAAATGTTATTTTTCATACCAAATCTCAACAAATTGCTAGCTGTGTGGTCAACACGAGTTCAGAGCCTTTTGACAATGCTCTATCTAAATACTAATAATAATGAAATTAACAAAACAAACAAACAAAAACAAGTCAGGTTATGCAGGCACAACTCAAAGTCAGGTCACAAGTCCTTTAGACAAGAAACTAAAATTAGACTTGTGTCCAAGTCATATGACTCCAGTCTCCACCTCTGGCTGTGTCCCAAACAACACATAAAGGCTGAATCATTAATCATGGTTGTGCCATATAGCTGTTCTGAAAATGTTATGCTCTTGTTCAGGAGTTGGAAATGTGTCACAGGCCAAAGCTCATGTGAAATGTTACTGAAAATATGATCTTGGTTATTGTTGTAAACTATAGAACAAATGCAGACAACTATAGAGAAATGACACAAAATACTGGACATTGTCATAACACAGGTCAAAATGTCCTTCCACATGTGGCTGTAGGCTGTAAACAATGTAGTTGGTCAGCATTTTGTTGGGTATGTGGGTCTGCAATAAGGGGATGTAGCAACAGCTAGAATTCCTTGGTACGGCTAGCAGGATGCAGGGTACGAGATCATCAATCACACTGAAGTGCCGCACTGAGCCATAATTTTGTGTTGTATGTGTGTGTGTGCACACATACATGCATGCACACAAATTTGCATTCTCTCTCTCTCTCTCTCTCTCTCTCTCTCTCTCTCTCTGTCTTTCACTGATGGCCTCTGTTTTTCTTGAGCAGTAAATTATTTTCATAGTAATGTAAACTTGTACTGATGATAGGATGTGTTCCAGTGACACAGGCAGAAAACCCAAGCAGAGGGTCATGGTCAATAGTCTTGGGGTCGTCTCCCCACCCCCCACCCCCCACCCCCTTCTTTATGTGTTTTATGATGCTGCTCCGTTTCTTCAACATGAAAACTAATGTTTTGAACAGTGCAAATACAGTAGCTTAAAGAAAATACCTTTTGTCCTTGGATATGATTTTTATTTGAGGCTGCCAGCACCAGGTTTGGATATTATTTCTCACAAACATGAACAAGCTCAAAATGGGTTAAAAATATCTCGAAAGGCAAAAGGGGAAAAAATTGACAACAAATGTCTTCATTTCAGTTGTATATTGCCTTCAAGAGATTGTATTCTCTCATTCAACTCCTGTGTATGTTTATTCAAGATTGAGCTCACATCTGATCCCTAATTCTAAGCTTGTTTCAAAGCTGTGGCTGATTTCCCTCTGTGTGTATATGAACTGTTGTGAATCGTTCATTCGAATAGCCTTTAATTATAGCTTCAAACCCTAATCCTCCTAAACTGCCTGGTTATGTTTCTGCAACCAATTTAAACTTCAATGTTGAAACTAGAGACTGAGAGGGATGAGTTTCTGTAAAAGACGTCATATTTTAGACCCCTGCTCAAGGCAAATGAATTATGTTTCTGTATTGTTTGGATTTATTCTTCATGTATGCAGTTTGCAAGCTGCGATGCCCTTGAAATACTTATATCAGGGTATCCAGATGCCATTACCCTGAACAACACCAAATCAACTCTAGCCTTATATACTCAAATGAATGATAGAGCTACGATAGCCTACACCTTTATGAATACGCATACTAAAGCATTGTTAAAGAATTGCATCAGACCTTGACCTCTGTATGAGGATCAGAGCAGAGTTAACAGTGTCACAGGGATCTGTTTGTGTCCACATCTACACCAGACATGGTGACTCATGCGTTGTCACACAGCCCCTTCACACGCTAATCCCCAGCAATGACCACACAGCTTAAAACAGAAACTAACCCCAAAATGTCCTGGAACAGCCAGTGACATTTTTGTGGTTAACTAAATATGACAAGCGATAGGAACGTGAAACCGGTGGTGCAGGGGGACAGCAGCAGGCTAGTCTTGCTGTTTGCAGAAAATAGGTTCACTTGTTTGTGATGTTTTTGATTGATACTACTGAAGTTCCTGTACACACACACTTTTATAATTCCTGTCAACCTTTCAGAATAATACAAAAACAGTGCATCAGCTTAAATCATTACAACACAGCTTGATCATGTCCTTTTCAGTTCAGCAGTGTGACAAAAACCCGAGGTTCCTCTGCTATCATTAGTCTCATGATCATGTTTCTTTCTCTCGTCTTGTCCTTAACACTGTGTTTATATTAAAACAGAAGTGCTAGCTTAATAATGACTAAAAGGGTTGAAACGGGTTCAGGATCATTCATCACAAGTAACCCCACCTCTCCTCCCCTCCCTCGCCCCCATCCGGCTGAATGAAACAAGTACAATTAGTTTCAATCACACAGGCAGCGTGAAGATTGATCTGGCTTGCATCAACATTGATTTCAAATACTGAAAGTGTTTTTAAATGGCCTCAGCTGGGCCACAAGCATATTAATTTTAATCCTTTAATCCTCTTACACACATTAATCAGACACCTGTATTGGACTTCATTTCAAAATAAAATGACTTTAACTATTAGAGATGTACTTTATCAGACAGGCAATGAAAAAGCCAACCTGCACACACTATCCTAAATCCAAAGAAATGTATTCAATTTCTTTGCTGAGATCTAAGTTGAAGTTAACACCAGCATTGTTTAAAACATCTCCTCTACAAATGTGCATTCTAAAAGAATTGTATACAATGTGTATTTTCTTTTTAATTCATCATTAGTCAATGTTTTGTTCATCTGCATTTCAGACGCTTTATGATTGATTTTGATAACTGTTCTAGATTATAATAATGTGATCATAATAGCCGCTTACAATCTAATCAGACAATCATTGCCTCAACAGACGCTTGTCTCTGGCTGGTTTGACAAAGAATAAGAACAGCTAATTACATGAACAGAAGGCCAGAGTATGCATAATGTATGTGTGTGAGAAAACTTGGTAGAAGAGGAATGTATACTGTAGACAGTCGGCATCTAGCTTTTTGATTGAGGACAAAGCAAAAGGCAGGGCAGTCTTGTAGGAGAGGACGTCTCGACCCGACGAATCAAAGGTTTGAAACTGGGAGTACAGAAAGCGTTGAGGAGTAACCCAGAACTCTTGATGGGACAGTGTCTGAAACAACGTATGTCTCTCATGAATTGTAGCCAGGGGATGTATACCTTGTGATTTGCCATCAATGCTCACATGGCAGGCAGAAATTGTTGCTGTGCAGATATGTAAGAATATTCACAATGGAGAAATGAAAGTATAAATGTCCCAGCGAGGAGTAGAACTTCTCCTTTGAGATTGGATGAGATTGTGGTTTTATGACACTCTGAGCCACAAATTGAAGTTATGATGACATCTTGTAGTTCAGAGGATTCAACACAGTGAAACAGCCATATCTAGATAATTTGATGCAGAAAAACGAAATACAATACAGAAAATATCACCACTCCTAAGTGTACGTAACAGTCTAAAGCCCAGATCTACTAACATTGTCACAAGTCCCGTGCAAAAGCAATTGTGGGTGCAATTGGTTCCACCAGTGCAAGGTATTGACTAAAGTACAACACGCAAATGAGCAGACACAGATAATAACACTGCACAAATATAACAGCCAAACAATGTGCATAACCCCTGCGAGCTGCAACTTAATGATGGGCAAAAGAAGAGCACATTTGAAGTGCTGGTGGTGGAGACCCCAGAAACCCCAGAGAGCTCGCTGCTGCAAAGAGAGATCTGTGGGATGATGTTGGGCACCAGAAGCACAATTTAGTGGAGGTAAAAAAGTCTCAAAAGGTTGATCCAGCTCTGCGCTCATTGTTTAGGCTGTAGGCATATCTAGTTGCTATACATTGAGTGTGACTATACAGGTTATAATGATTTAGGCCCGTGCTTTTAAGTGGAGGGGGAAATCAATGAATCTGTGGACTTGTGGAGTCCGTTTGGTTTATAACTCAACAGATGGTTCGCTTAAAGGGACTCACATTAATGCTGTTGCCAAAAGGCATAAAGTTACAAGAGATTTAGTTTCTGCGGAGAAGGTATAGGTTATTTGGAGCAGAAGGTCAGTTACAAAAAGTATTAAATTTTTATCCAAACGATTGTTCTCGATCAGTTCTTGAGCTCTCCTAAATACTAGTGGAGATAGGATTTTTTTCCTTGATTGATATGCTTGTACTCATATCTAGGACCAAATTTGTGTCACTTGGTTAATAAAAATTTTTCATCAACCGCTTTAGAGAGAAGGACAGTGCATGATCCATTTGGATGGCAGCAAATCTCCATCTGCCACAGGCGAATATACGGCACCTTAAATAAGCTGCCGAGGGCAGTTGATGTTAAATTAGCTTGGGAGGAGATAACACATTTGGTTAATATGTGTTGCTCTGGTCCTACAAGAACCGTGGCCCAATGTAGGAAATGGTTCAATGAAATTAGGCGAAGAGCCAAACAGAAGTTGGCATCGTACCGTATTGACAGTTTGGCTACAGGACAGGGGGCATCCACCAGCCAGGCTCTGACATCTATATAGGATGGGTCATGGCGCATACTGATGTTCTCTTTTGGATGACAATCATTATCGCCACAGCTACATGTGTAGTTAGAATGAAAAATGTTGTATCTTATTTTTTTATATCAAAGTCAAATTGGCCAACATATCATCCACAAAAACGGTTGAATGCGTGACATTGCTTGGAAAAGCCATGAAAATACCATAGAACACACCTGCACATTGCACCGTGAGCTTTTGACAGGCAAATCCCTATAATGCTTGGCACCACTGCACTGTGCTGCTGGACTGTAGATGACACACCTCCTAATGCGCACGGCATGTCACAAAAATACTGCAGGCAAGGAAAACACCTGTCTGCGGCAGACGACAATTCCACTGCACTGACGCAAAGCCCCGCCATCCGACATGCAGCGTCACAAAAATAGAGCTGTAGAGTCCATGTGAAGCAGAACATTATAACCCATTATCAAGCCCATTGGATGAAAGTGCTCCAAGACCAACTGCACTAGCTCTAGGTAGCTTATGTGGTCTTTGCACACAAGGGTGTGCTGAAGGGGTTTGTGTAAGTACTTGAACCCATCTCTGAAAACTCCTCAGCCTAAAAGTCCCAATTGACAAAGAAAGGGAAAGCCACAAGAAAGTATCCACTCTGCTGAAAGTGCACAGTGCTATGTAGCTTGAACTGGGATAGGCAGTTGATGAACATCAACAATCGAGAGATGAAAGGGCCTAATTAATCAAGTCCATTTCTGCACTGGGAGCAAACTATTCTTCAGGCTTGTAATAAAACCATTTGACTGTAAATAAGATAGTAGTACTGTCATATTTAAGTATCGCCATCTATTGTGACCCTGCAAGTGTCTGACTAATCCACTGCTTATGGTTTGAGCACTGAAGGGAGCCAGAGCTGCTTCTGTGCTTCTGTAACACAAGAAGTTGTAAAACGGCAATGTTTCCTTGACCTGGCTGGGTTAAAGTTCATCATCGATCTGCTATCAGCTGAATCAGGCTGGCAGTCAACTGTCATAGTAATGGCCAGGTCTGGGTTAGGGTTAGACACCGGTTTTACCCAGAATGTGCTTTAGCCAAAACAGTTTATCCATGATGCCTTTCACCTCCCATCCAATACACGCAACATACAGGTGGTTTGATATGTTTACAAAGTGCTCTATACTGGAACATGCTTCAAATAAATCAAACGACTGCGGACCATGACACATGAGACAATGCAGCCCACACCACATTAAATGTACATAGAAGGTCAGTCAGTGAGTCAGTGAGTCGGCTTGCTGCGTTCTGCCCCAGGAAACTGGATGTATGTGGGGCATCGGCCGCCTCCAGGTCTGGCTGGAAAAACCTCTCACCCTCGAGACCTTTCCACAATGCTCTCATATGCCAACTATACACACAGACAGACAGACACACACACTCACACACACACACACACACATACAATTGTGCAATATAGACGTATAAACATAAACATTATACCTACAGCATCCTCAACCAAGTGTGTGTGTGTTTGTGTGTTTGTGTGTGTGTGTGTGTGTGTGTGCGAGAGCCTAACCACACAGCGATGTAGGGTTAGCCCTGTGGTTGACCTCATTCTGTGGTAAATTAGTAGCCATGTTATAAACAGTTTATTTCAGTCTCTGATTACGTACGAAATGATGGCTTAGCTTAAGCACCAGTGACTCTAACTGGCCATGTGTCCCCTCTTTGATTATACTAGAGAAGGTTTTGACAATAATTATACTACAGAAAGTTGCAGGGCATGATTACTAAAAAGGATAAGGATCTTACTCAAAAGTATGCTACTATATCTTCTATGGGTGCAATGGAAAATATAACACCTGAGGGAAACTATTGTGATTACCATTAATAGATAAAGATCTCAATAATAACTGTAAGCAACATTTCCAAAGATTACAGTGGATTGCTGGTAGGTGGAGTGTCTTAAGTGATCTGAGTCTGGAGTGCAACGTCAGATTTCCTCAAGATAATTTCCCTCTCCTTTCTCCGGATGCAGCCGCTGTTTCCGCACAGGACCAGGAAACGGGGAATGTTGAATGTTCCTGTGTGTGTCACAGCAGTGTAACACCCACGACTACACATGGACCTGCTGTGTCTTTCCCTCTGACCCCCACCACCACCACTCAAAAACAAATGTAAATACCTCTGTATGCATCATACATACATACACAGAGGGTAGAGGGTGTAGTCCTTCACAAACCTCGCTCTTTCTCTCTTTCTCACACACACACACACACACACACACTCACATATGCACACACACACTCTTTGCCAGCGTGCCCTGGGCTATACAGTATCATTTTGGGGAAGCCAGATCAGGGTGTAGTCTTTTTCTGGTGAAACCAGGCCACAAGGCTGGTTAGAGTTGGTTGTGGCTCTAATCTTAATAGAAACTATGACTGTTTATGTTACTCAGAGAGAGAGAGAGAGAGAGCAACTGAATGAGAGAAGTGGAAAGAGAGGTGGTCACTAGAAAAAAAAAGTGCTGCACCCAGAACTGGCATCACCAAAATAGGACATGATTTATGCTCACCAGTGTGTTTGTGTGTGTGTCTACTTTGGAAATGAGGGATTCACAGATCACAAGGAAAAACAAGACAGACTGGTGAGTTGAGTCGCTGAACAAGTTAGAGAAGAAGAGACGAGGCGTGGAGAGGGACAGCGGAGTTTAAACACACTTAGAGAGGTCAAGCCAGCTTTGGCCTCCAACAATGACCTTTAACTTGTAGACCGTCAGGCAGAGAAGATGACTCACAACATTCCATGCCGCGTAAATAGGCCATGTTGTTCCCACGAGAGAGGCTATCCCTGGAGTGATCCCAGATTATCCAAAAACAATATTTGGCTTTTCATACCTACTGATGTAACAAAAGATCTATTTTATCGTTTTAAGAAATTTCACATACTAATTGGTCCACGGCGAATAGTTCTCAGACCAGTCTGGTATAAAAGTATGATCGCAACCCAAAAATTGAATGGGGACTAATGAAAATGGTTTGGAGATCACAGCCAAGGCTAGTGCCCAAAACCCTGTCAAGTTACATCCCACCTTCTTATGCCATGTTGCATTCCATTCTACTTACCAATGCATAGTTTATTGTAGGAGATAATGATACCTGTAACGGACTATTTGCTAAGCTGTATTGACAGATAGAATTTAGTGTCATTTTGAATTTGCCTTTGGAAATTTTTCAAATGTCTATCTTTTGTGGTTAGATTTTGGGCAGGTGCTAGCATAATATTGGCATATTTTGTTATATTGTGAAATAGATATATACAATTATCTATGATGTGAATGTGTCACGATTTGCAGAAAAATAATGTTTTCATTGTCAAGAAATCATCAGAGATTGTCTGATTGTCAGATTCAAACAATATCCATCTATTTCCCAGCAGGTGAGTTCTTGCACTGGAGTGATCTAAATCCTGAAACACAAACGCACCGTTCCCCTCGGCAGCCTGTAACACTGAGGTGCTCTGACGTGAATTTTAATTTGTGAATTCTTCTTGAATAATCCTGGTGTTTGAAGGGCTTGTGAAGGGTTGAAGGAATTCAGCTTAGAGAGATCGCTTTGAGCATCAGATAAACCGGCATGTGAATGAGCTCCTTTGAAAGCCCCGAGGCCCCGGGCAAGGAAGAGCCGCATTCTTTTTCGGCTCTTCTTGTGATGCCACTATTTCCTTTCTTTCTTTCTTTCTTTCTTTCTTTCTTTCTTTCTTTCTTTCTTTCTTTCTTGTTTTTTTTCTTTCTTCCTCTTTCTCAGATTTTCTCACTCTTATTTCTGTTTAAATCTAATGATCAATCCCTTTTCTTTCTCCTCAAATCACCATAAGAGGGTGTCAGACCACAGGTCAATTGAAACAGTTAAATTCACTGAGGGTCTGCCAAAGAGTCTTCCCGCTTTCTATTCGCTTTTAACTGGTAGAGAAAGAAAAGTGCAGTGTGTGTGTCTGTGTGTGTGTGTGTGTGTGTGTGTGTGTGTGTGTGCGTGTGTGTGTGTGTGTGTGTGTAAGGATCCACGGTGGGAAAACTGGGAGTGTTTTTGCACTTAGTGAAAAGACATGGGCTCTCAGTGTTAAAACCAAGGCCAAGTCCTAACGGATGCATTACGTAGTTTGCCGTCAAGGAAAGTCTGAA
Source organism: Centroberyx affinis (assembly GCF_046629955.1). Lineage (NCBI taxonomy): Eukaryota > Metazoa > Chordata > Actinopteri > Beryciformes > Berycidae > Centroberyx > Centroberyx affinis. The sequence goes on along the minus strand of NW_027279037.1, from coordinate 119,374 downwards.
TGGATTATGCCTGGATAGTCCTCAGTGATGCAAATGTGATTGGAGTATAACTAAATTACTTGTTGATTATTTTCACCTTAATGTTTCAATTATCAACATAATTTCAAGTTTTTGTCACCTTAAATTAACTTTAATTCGCTAGTCCCACTAATTTCTAGTTGTTCTTCTGCAAGGCGTTTGAATTAATCAAGCCTGACTTGAGCAGTTGTCGTGCTGAGGAGGAATGCTCCTCTTGACTCTCTTTGTGTTTGAGGATAATTGGTACTGATTACAGACTCTTACTGTGTGTGCTCACTGCTCACTGATGAGGAATGGCCCAGACACACGGATGCTCACAAACACAGGCCCAAACAGAAACACATAGAAATACTTTTTTTGCCTCCAAAAAGAAACTCAAGCACACACACACACACCTTCCCCCTTATCTGCTCCAGTACATACCTGTAGAATACCAAACTTGTTTAGGAGCCACACTGGCTACTAAATAAACAAGACAAGACATTCCACGGTGGTTTTCCCACGCTGATGGTAGTGGTGGTGGTTGGTGATGGAGGCTGGGCCCGGGGCAGTAGGCTCCCTGACCTTGTGTTGTGACAGTTAGTACATGGACGGCCGGAAAAGCCCCCTCTGTCCGCCACAACGCATAACACACATTCCTCCGAGACACGTCCAGACATGTCAGGAAAGACTGCAAGGACACACACACTTTCTCACAGATACAGTGTGTGTTTAGGAAAGGGGGTTAATGAGAACGAGTGGGTGGGTTTTGTGTGTGTGTATGTGTGTGTGTGTGTGTGTGTGTGTGTGTGTGTGTGGCAGGGGTACTGTACAAGAGTGAGTTAACATGTGCATTAGAAAGAGACAGCGAGTCCTGCAGCTGGTCGGTAGGTGAAAGTTTTCACAAATTATCACTGCATCTACAGACGTAAATAGCGTGAATATATTTTCTACTTCTGAGTATCTCAGCACTAAATAAAACTACATAGATGACTTCTGTAGACCCAGAGGAGTTTTGCCAGGTTTAAGAAGAGGGCAGCAACAGACAAGCTGTAAAATAGTCTTGATAATCCGGCTATCATTACAGGCGCAGTCGGAAAAAAAAAAAGAAAAGATAAACACAAGTGGGGAGCTGCTGTGAACTCTGTGGCTCCAAAATAGATCTTATCAGCTAGGCTCCTGTTCCCAGACAAGGGGAGTGACGAAAGACAACGGTCGACTGTCTATTTCTGCATAGGCACACTGATGCACACACACACACACACACACTGTTCACTAATCAGCCCCACCGCAGCATCCCCAAAGCTCCCATGTCAAAGCATATCTGCGATGTTTTGGTGAAACCAGATTCCCCCGTCTTCAGAAGGCCGAAGAGGTAGAGCAGAGGAGGAACCCCCCCACAGCTGACGGGGAGCGGCAGGAAGCGGGGTACAGTTCTTTGCCCTGTTCGAACGCAAGACCCAGGCCTCTGATTTATACCCTGCAGGTGTCTGGCGAGAGTGTGTGTGTGTGTGTGTGTGTGTGTGCGTGTGTGCGTGTGTGTGTGTGTTCGCATGCATGCAATGCTAAGTCCGTGCATGTGTAATGTCAGAACAAGTAAGTTCCTTCAGTGTGTTTAACTATTTAGTCAAGGTTGTAAAGTGAGTGATTGGGATGAATGCTTCACACTGGGCACTGGGAGCCCGCCCTCCGTTAATGTCAGCTCTATTAAATCTCCACTGTAAACGCCGCTTCTGCTTCTAAGAGCGTCTGTCTTTCGTTTAAAGGCAAGTAGATTTATTATGCAGATGTAGCCACTCCCCAAGGGACTGTATATATCTGTTGAGTGACTACATGCCAATGGACATCAACTATTATTTATCAGAATGTAGTGTTTTACTTAATAGTTTCCTATAAACATTCAAATGCACAATGCAGCCAGTCTCTTTGTTAGTTTAATGGCATGCATTTTATCAAATGTGATCGCATTTGCCTACTGTAGCCACATATTCTTATATTACAAACTTAAATGACAAGAAAGGACCATGCATATCTATCAGTCTTTTCTCATTGAAAGCATGCATACCTCTATCCTACCATACATTCCATATGTGAACATCTACAGATTTTTTACAGCGTTTTTATATTTTATTATACGCTGTAACCCTAACCCAACCCTAAACCTAACTAACCCTAACCCTAACCTCAAGAGTTGTGCAAGACTCTACATTCAAATCACAACCGGTCCAGCAGTATGAAATCATTGCTGTGTGCAACAAGTACAAAACTAAATACAGGATTAAGGGCCACATATAAACAGTCACAACAACATGCTGCTTACAGACTTTAATCCCTGTTTATTACAATGGAAAAGCAAGCATACAGGTATTTCAAAGGAAGCACAGATTGTGTGCTGTGGGTCCGTGGCCACCTGCATGCACACTGACACACAAACACAAACAAATGTGTCTTTCAATATGTCTTTATCTCGGAAGTGGAAAAATACGATCACCAGCATCAGATTCACAGAGAGCAGGAAACAACAAAGGGATAATGTGTTCTCTTTTTCTTACTTTTATTTACCCATGGGGAAGGTTTTGCTAAAGTCTGTTTCAACAATGCCCTGCTTCACATTCATTCAGCGACAAATTCAAAAACAATTCAAAACAATTATCTCCCTGTGTCTCTCTGTCTTGTTCTCTCTCTGACCCCCCCCCCCCCCCCCTCCACAAAAACCACCTTACAGTACTTCTCCTCTTACATCTTCCCAGACGGATATTCTTGATTAACAATATACTAGAAAAGATAGAGGGAAAAGGGATGGGATGATAAGGAGGCAGGGTGGGGGGGTGGGGGGGTGGGGGGGGGTTGGGAGCGGGTCAGACTGGTGTGCTGAGTCAGCCTTTTCTCGCCCCCATCACATGAAGATCTATTCCAGAGTTTCCCTGGGGAGCAGTTCCGTTCTCCAGGCCCCATGCTCTATATAACAGGAACATTCATAGAACGGACAGCGCTTACTGACAGGGATCATGTTACTGGGACGGGGCAGCGCATGGTGGAGAGGGGTCAGGCTCCACACAACTGCTTGGGTCCATGTACATAACAATAAATTGAAGGCCGTGTCCACGTGGATTTAGATATATTGAATTGAACATTCATAAAGGGGAAAAGGCCAAGTCATGCCCCGGTGATGCTCGCCGATTTTCCACTTGAATTTCACTTGACGTCTACGTGGGAATATGCCATGTTGGTGGAATGTTTTTTTTTTTCTAACTGTGTGACTATGCAGTGTTGTTTCCATCTGTCCCTGAAGGACAAATCGACTCAAATAAAATGTAATGCCTTCTCACATCTGTGAAAACAGCACAGTTTGTCCCCGGCTCTATCTCACTCACGTAACTTCACACCCACTCAGTGCATCTCGCTTTTAAACAATAGAGAGAAACTTCTAGTAGGTCAAGGCTGTCACAGAGATCGCATTAAAAGCCAGCTGAGCTGACTGAGCTGACCGAGCTGCCCGGAAACCGAGACTCATACCAACCCCGACGACCGCTTCTAATTGGCTGACAGGAAGGAAGTGGATGAATACCAGGAAGTGAGGTTCAATGAAAAAACCCAACGGCCGCAGTGGCCTTGGTTGCCAGCGGCAACCGTTGGAGTTAACAAGAAATATTTCCTGAATTCTGAAGTCTGGGTGATGTTGCTTGGCAACACTGATTGAGCTCAATCAGTAGACCCTTATCTGGTTATGATGTAAAGTATGCCTTTCCTTTTGGGGAGTTCATTCCACTTACTGTATGTGAAATATAAATAAATGAAGTGCGAGTCATGGCATGCTTTCTCTCTCACTGTCACTATGGTTTTATGCTTTTATCAACTACTCTATTCAATTCTTTCTATTCTAAACCCTGATAATTTTTTCTCTATTCTATCCATCTGAATAAGATGTGTTTGATACATAAGCAAGACCAGTTAAGGCCTATATAATGTTAGCTGAAACAGATTGTTCCTATAGCCACAGTAATAAAGGTTGACCTGCCGCTCACTGTCCTGTCCTGCTGGCTTTTTCAGCCAACTTACATACATGTAGATCCACACACATATGGGACACATTATTGTTATGCCCACATCACCACAGGATACAATAATACAGGGACGTAAAACTATCCGTGGACACACACACACACACACACCTTTCTAGTGTAGTTAGGAACAGCATTGCTTCTTCCTCTGGCCTTGTTTTCATTATCCGTTTATCAGAAACACGTTTATTGGGACCGTCTCCACTGTACCTACAGCAATGCATTTCTCATGATCAGCACTCCATCTCAGCTCTCTTTGTCTCTCACTCTCACTTTATCTCTTCATGCTTTCCCTATCTCCTACTCAATCTGCCTTCTCTGTCTCTGCCTCTCGTTGTGGGTGTCTCTCCCACCTTTCTCCTTGCTCAGTCTTTTTCTCTCTCCTTAAAAGGAAACAACAGGTAGAGGCCTTTCTTACAAGGTCCTGTGACCCTCCAGGAGGAATCAGGTGAGAGAGAGAGAGAGAGAGAGAGAGAGAGAGAGCAGCCATCTCGTGCGTACAGAGGCCATCGATGATTTATTACAGTTTTATGAGACGGCGCCTTTCCAAATTCATCCCTCATGGCGTAATACTTTCTATTGTACGTCATGTAAAAGAGGAGGAACAAAGGAGTTGAAGGAAAGAGCAAAATGGGAAGGAGACAGGGGGCAGAAAACGAGAGGGGTGTTTTAGCGAGGTGTGAGTAATGCTGAGATAATAAAATATAGAGGAGGGAGTGCAGGAGAGAGAAACAGAGAGAGAGAGAGAGTGAGAAGGAGGAGGGGGAGAGATCTCACCAATACTTTGATTAGACCAAACAACTCTCCATAGAATTACTTTAATCAGGGCACGCTTAATGCAAAATGCCCACAAGGGGAGCTCAAGTGGATTTTACTTCGGTGTCATCTTTTTTTCCCTGCCTTGATCAGCAGAGTCCAGTAGATTAGTTTGTGGTTGACTAGCAAGGCTTGAATTACAGTTTTAAATGTCCATCATTCAAGCTCATCCTCTCTTGAGGGTCTTATGATAGTAATTCTTAGAGGCTGTGTACCTTATCCTGAAAGTCTGCCTCTATCCCACCACAACACACTGCATCATCTCTATCGACATAATACAGTGCTCCATACCCCAACATGGCTTCAGACTGCTCTTCCACTGTGATTATTCTGTGTTTTGAAGTATCAAGTGTTCAACAAAGACCAGGGGGGTCTGATCCTAATCTCAGTACCAAGCTCTTATGTCATCAAAAGCATTGTTGATCCTAGATCCTCCATCGGTGCCTGAGGGCAGCAGAGCGCTGTGAGCCAAGTTGTTGTTTTAGGTGAACAGGCAGAAAGACAGAAGTCGGTAATATTACACACTCAGCTGCACCGCAATGATGGACAGGCGGAGAAACACCTCATACAGTCTCTGTGCCCTGAAGTCATAATGCGACAGATGGAAAAGCAGACATTTTTACACAGCGTAAACACAGACGGGCACACACACACGCACACACACACACACGCACACACACACACGCACACACACACACACATACATGTGCCTCTGAGACAAAATGAGACATCTAACAGAAACAGAAACAGGTTGGGAAACAGCTAACAAAACCAATCCAGTTATTAATCACACCACCGATACAAGAAGACAGATGGGGCAGGATGTACGTGTATGAGTCTGTGTGTGTGTGTGTGTGTGTGTGTGTGTGTGTGTGTCTGAGACAGCTGTGGCATCATACTCATTTTACGTAGGCCTCCCCAGGTGTGCCCTCCTGGGCATCACTGAGGGAGGCACAGTGGGCACCCTGCCTTTTTCTCTGTGTGTGTGCGTGTGTATGTGTGTGTGTGTGTGTGTGTGTGTGTCTGGGGGCGAAACCTATGCTTTCGTGAGTACAATATGTGTTTTTTCTACACTCAGGTTTCTCTGCCAGCGTACAAGTGTACATGTCATGTCACGCCTTTCTCAAAGTAAGAGCTCACACAGATTCTCATGCTGTGCCTCAAAGCAGTTGGCATGCAGGGAGACGAGGAGAGTTCTCTTTAAGCTGTAGCTGCTCTCCCATGTGCATTCCTCTCATACCAAACCCCTGCCAACGCCAAGATTAAACAATGGCAAGATATATTTTACCTGTTTATTCAGGAAATCCCGTTGAGACAGACGTTTCATTTGTGTGACACACTCAAATAAAGAAGAATGAGAGCAACAGTATACTAAGAAAGAGATGTAGTAGCAAAAAAGTGATTTAAAAAAACTTGGTGCAACTGGGAAAATGTTATATGAGTGTAAGTAAATGCTCACATGACAATATAAATGGTGTACTATTGGAAAATCTGTTCAGTTTAGGTTTGTTTAGTTCATACCTCAAGCTTCTTCTTCTTCTTCTTCTTCTTCTTCTTCTTCTTCTTCTTCTTCTTCTTCTTCTTCTTCCATAAACAGAGACTAAAAGACTTTTCATGATATACAGTTTGAGCAGAATGCCGAGTAGATTTTCTATTTTTGTAAATGCTTTATTTCATGATAACAGTGATCATTGAGTGGGTGTACTATTGGTTACTATTGTTTTGTGGATTTTATGAATGAAGTACAGCAAAATTATTGTCAAATTATCAGGTGTAGTTGTTTTTTTTATAGAAACATTTTATGAATTGTTGCTTTTGAAAACAAAACATAACCACACTCTGCACACACAGTCGTAAATTGTGTCGTGGTGAAGGCATTTCCCGTTGGAATGAATAGTGTCTATCTCTCTGAAATACAAATTGCACAACATGTAACTTTGTATCAGCGTGCACACAAACCATGAGCAAATATGAAAAGCCATGAGTCAATACCCATATGAGTCAGTACAGACACAAATACTATTTAACATTTAAGATTGGGGTCACTCTGATGCCTTTTGTGAAACAAAAAGTAAAACGTCTCATATAAAACTAAAATTGAAGTACTTCACAAAAAATATTTACTAATATTTGAATATATTTATTTTTATTGTGAGGATATTGCCAAATATTGTTTTCGACTCCTTATTCATTTGAAAGAAGATTTAGTCCCTGCCGGTGTGTTTGCATCATTAATTTGCATATTTCTTTCTTCAGGAAAAGCAAGTTCCAGTAAAGAGTCGACCATGACCAAACACTTAGACAAAGAAGTGTACGGGGAAACCTGGGTTTGACTTCAAACAGTGCGTTGCTCTCAGTGGCCTGTGGGCGGGACCTGGCTGGCCCTCGGAGCGAATCAGCTGTCACCTGTTGGCGTCACGCAGACAGGAAGCGGATCGGTGACTGATCTGGTTTCAGTTCCCCTGCCAGCCAGAGACCAGGAAGTCAGAATGATAAGGTAGAGCGGTCGTAGACAGTGAGCGGTCTTTGTAACTGAACACTGTAACATAGTATATCGGTAAAGCAGACCACATATAAAAACACTCATGCATGCACAGCCACACACACACACACACACACACACACAGACTGTCTGACTAGCCTATTACTCTGTGCATCATTGTGAAACATGATTCATGAAATGAGAAAAGAAGAAATTATTGTTCCACTATCTGTGGAAAAACTTCCCCATTATTCCAAGTTTTATCTCATTTCTCACACAGTGTTTCCCATCAAAACAGGAGAAAGGGTTGATGGAAATCAAAGACCATATTCTGTCCCCCAATGCTAATACTTTCAGCCGAAAGTCATCATCGCTGTTTGGAAATTATAATACATTTTGTACACTGGAATTGATTTGGATGATTACAAGATTAATCTAATGCTCAGTAGACAGCAGTGAAGTGATTTGAGTTCTACATGCCTCTGTGTTCACCTGGTGTCCAGCCCCCATGAAGCACAGTCTGTAGCACTGTTTGAATTTGAATGGCGATTTAAATTCCATCGGCAGTTATTTCAGACAGATACTGTCCGACATACCTGATTGGTTGGTCGATGTAGGCGGGACAAACCCACTTATGACGAGCGTTACAGAGCGCGACAACAACTACCACAATGGCAGCGCTGGCAAAGGAATTGAATGATAGCAAGCTAGATTTAGCGATTTTGTCAGTCCTTGTAAAAATGTAATAGCATCGATGAATTAAAACAGGACCGATCAGCATATTTAAAAGCTCAGAAGCGAACGCCGCCATGATTGTTATTTCCATATTATGCCAATCTGCTTTGCTACTGTGATTGGTCAAAGATTCTGATAACTGAAAACTAACACCAACCAATCTGTTGGGGCGAGAAATTACATTGTGGATCAGTTTGCGTCCAGACTGCTATGAAGAGCCATGCAAATTCACAAAGTGCTAAAGAGTGTGATTCATGGGGGCTGCACACCAGACGAACCGTGTGAGTTTGAAAGACATAAAGTGATAGAAAGCAATGGACGCTTTATAGCCTGTAGTGAGTAACCTGGAAGCCTCTCACATTGCCCTCCTGTCATGTGAGAACGCTGGCGGGTGCTTGGGTTCGTCTGAACAATGGGAGACTCTCCGGGTCTTTCTGCTGCATTCCAGTGCCGTGGCTCTGTCTCCCAAGGGAGCTGCCGGACACACAGTGAAGAACGTCCTGCTGGCAGCGATGCTTCCTGCAGGAGACGAGATGAAACGGCTGCATGTGATGCTATTTCTGGGCCGCAGGAGATGGGAAGTCAGCGCTGTGTGTGTGTGTGTGTGTGTGTATGTGTGTGTTAGCAGTACAAGTTGTCACTCTGCATGAGGTGGAAATTAATAAGACACCACCCTCCAGGTTTAAACTTTAAAAAACTTCCCCAAAACATGAAGCCCGGGAGTGTGTGCGTGTGTCCATATGTGTGTGTGTATGTATGTATGTATGTGTGTATGCACAATTTCTTTGCCAACAGCTATTTGAAGTAATCCAAATACTTTTGCAGCCCCAACCATCACGCTACTCCTTCCGTTGGTGACATGTGTAATGACTAATCCAATGGTCATCCCCTCTCTCTCTCTCTCTTCTCTCTCTCTCCCTCTCTCTCTTTCTCTCACACACACACACACACACACACACAGCGAGCCCCCTCAGTACCTCAAACAGAGCATAGCCAATTAAGTAAGCTGAGCAGCAAAGCTTGGGGTTACTGGAAGCACACAAAAGGCCATTGTGGTGCTGCCCCAAGCTGACACACACTGGCCGAATGTATGGGAAAAGATTAGCCATGCATACATTACTATGTGACCAGCAGCCATCAGGGACTGGTGTGATTCACCCAGATATCATTTGCTTTCTGGAACTTAGCATCTCATCACAGAAAGGTCTGAATGAATCTATCAGACCAATTGTTTTGAGAACTGAAGCATGTGAAAAGAGGTATATAAAGCCTGTGGAAGTTTCTCTGTATTTTCAAAGAGGTAATCAGTAAAAGTTTCCTTCCCTCTTTCCTCTTGAATTCTCCAGGGGCAAACTGGTGAGAAATAGGAATGAGTCATGCTCTTATGGACACAGGACGAGACCTGTATCTTTAAAGTAGAAGAGTCGCTGAGGTTGGTGGGGAAAACAAAGCAGATAGCAGGGAGAGCACAGACAATGAAAGGTGGAGGGAATAAGGAAGCGATAAAGACAGGGGAGAGAAGGAGGGAGAGAGAGAGAGAGAGAGAGAGAGAGAGAGAGACTGAGGACAAAGACTGACCTCTCGCACAGCAAAAAAATCACCGTTTAGGCAAAAAAAAAAAAGAATCCTTATTAAACTGGAGACAAACAAGAGAAAAAAGAGCGGGAAGAGAGCCGGGCCTGTCTGACTCATCCAGAGAGACAATAGTTGAGAGATACGATGACTGTCCTGGTAATAACACGAAAAACTGAGTGACAAAGACAGATCTGTGGCGTTTATGGGAAAGAAAAGACTCATGTGTGACCTATGGAATTTCTTTATTTCAGTGGGAATCCCTGCATGTAACACATCAAGCATTTTGAAATGTTACACACCAGTAAATTATGAAGCACTTGGAGAGGCTGTACTAGTGGCATTGGGTGTTACTGAAATTTAGAAATTTATTTGAAAATTTGTGCCATACGACTAAAATTTGCCTTCCTAATGTCTCCCTAATCCCTAGTCTACTTGATGGTATTTGATTTGATTTTAGGTATTTGATGCTGTTGTGTGAGGCATTGTATATTCTGTATCCATCCAAATATTTATTTCAATCACGAAGACCTGGATACCTCCCAACACACTAAAAATACACACTGCACATGTATACAAAGCATGCACACAAACACAAACACATGCTTTTGAAGCCTTCGCACACCGCACTCCAGCACCAGACTCCAATCTGCACAAGGCTGTGTGAAATTGAATAATTCAGCAACAAGGGGAGATGCTTTAATATCAAGTACATGTTATTCCTCCTTCAGATTCACAGTTCATTCCCTCTTTTTTCCACACACACATGCACACGCACACGCACACACACACACACACACACACACACACTATGTATTCTGTCACTTGATGCCTTCCTATGGTCTTCAAGGGCAAACTTCTTTTTGATGAAGACATCAGAGAATAAAAAAATGAAAAAGTGAACAGAATGGAGAGCGGGAAGACGGTTCAAAGGCTTACTGACCTCTAGAGAAAGAAAGGGAACAAGCTTTTTATGAAATGAGCTGCAGGAGCTGTGGCTGTATGAACTCAGTGACCGACCAGCTAAATTAACACGTTAACTAAATCTGCTATATCGCCGGTTCAAATCCCTCCTACTCTAATAAGCACACTAACAGATAAGTGGGGTGTAAAATCGACATAAATAAAAAATGCAGAAAGAATGAAACAAGCAATACGCTAAGGAAAGAAGATACCAGTGACAGTAAATGTTCTTTCTTTATCTCCCAGATGATATAAATGAACCTTCTCCAACCTTGTGATACACAGATGAAAAGGGGAGGTGAAAAAAAAAAAAAAAAAGAAACTGTTGAGGTGGGGTTGATGTTTGCTTCAGTTTACTTGCTCACTCCTTCACCACGCTGCATTTGTTCAATCCCAAGGGTGAAAGCCAGCAAATTGAAGAAAGGCTGTGGGTTCTCGAAAGGACGTGATTGTTATCCCACACACACGGCTGTAGTAAACACAAAGCACATACATACACTTATGGACACACATACACACACACACACACACACACACACACACAGAGTGCAGACTGCATCCCTTTTTTCATGTGAACTGCCAAGAGAACAATGAGATCTCCTTCCTCTGTCAGTGTCAATGAGTAAAAAAGGATAAAGGAACTGGAAGCGAATGATTATGAGAACTATGGACGAGCTTGATGTGTAATTACCATTAACACAGATGGCAGGCGTGAACAATACACACAGAGTCGGGAAACACACAGCATAAACTGCACATATTATGCTGCATGAGAAGCAACATGAAACATGAAGCGGTGTTAAAAGTTCAGGAAAACATAAGAGGATCGAGGCATGTATGCATATCCCGTCTTTGATTTATGTGACATTTACAGGGACGCGCTCCATCTGCACCCAGAGAGAGTCGAGTGTCATCACATTTTCCACAGGTCTCTTCCCTGTTCAGAGGAGGAAAAGGAAGAGGGGTTACAGCTTTTGTGAATGGTTTAGGTCTCTCTCTCTCTCTCTCTCTCTCTGTCTCTCTCTCTCCGTCTCTCTCTCTCTGTCTCTCTGTCTCTGTCTCTCTGTCTCTCTCTCTCCCTCTCTCTCTCTTTGTCTTTCTCTGTCTCTGTCTCTCTGTCTCTCTCCCTCTCTCTCTCTCTGTCTCTCTCTCTCTCTTTCTCTCTCTCTCTGTGTCTCTCTCTCTGTCTCTCTCTCTGTCTCTCTCTGTCTCTGTCTCTCTGTCTCTGTCTCTCTGTTTCTCTCTCTCCCTCTCTCTCTCTGTCTCTCTCTCTCTCTCTCTGTCTCCTCTCTCTCTCTCTCTCTCTCTCTCTCTCTCTCTGTGATGGTGACAGCGTTAGCTTGGAATGCAGAGATAATCATCACCGTTGGGAGAAACGTTTCATGACCGACTAGTCATTACACTTTCCACTTTCCTTTAAATGTGTGTGTGTGTGTGTGTGTGTGTGTGTGTGTGTGTGTGTGTGTGTGTGTGTGTGTGTGTGTAATAGTGTATTAGATTTCATCCAATCTGGGTTTTTGAAGGCCAATACTGTTACTGATATCTTTGGATTACATATTTATTTGTATATTTTATCAAAATTACACTAGTTCTCTATATGCAGCATTTGACTGAATTTCACACAGGTAGAAAATGGGTTAATTTCACCCAGAATTGTATACTCACCATTTTCTACCTGTGTGAAATTCAGTCAAATGCTGCATAGGTTAAGGGCCTCCCATATAGAGAACTAGTGTAATTTTGATAAAATATACAATAAATATGTAATCCAACAACCTGCATCATATCCATCTTATCTCAGGTCGTCAATATTGACTGGACTGGAAATCTGATAATAAATAAAAATCCAATACCAATATATACCTTTGTTTGCCTTTTACTGCAGATTGAGAATTTACATGATTTCAGTGTAACGAACAATAAAACCCATTCCAGACAAAGTGCTGAAGGCTGTAACATCCTGCAACGGCAGCAATTTTCCCACCTTGGACTATTACTGTAAAACCTGAATTTCCAGTTTTACAGTAGTCAGACAGTTGGAGGTTTTCTCCTGAATTATTCAGTCTACTGAGAGGTGCTGCTCTGCCAAAGTGACACCAGAGACCAGACCTTTATCCACATGTGTTTGTCTGTCTCACACATACACGCACGTGTCTAAATGGGATGCTAATACAGCGTCACTGGCTGCTGAAAAATATTTTAAGATATTGCTTGCCTTCTTTACTTATACTGTACCACATCTTGTAAGAACACATTTTTATTTAGATTTTGTATTTATTGTATAGATTTATTGATTGTTTTGATTAACAATTACCTGTGTAACATGTAGTCTATATTGCCTTGGGTGCTCATCTCTCTTTGGTTAATTACTCTCAGCAGAGAAGCATCAGGCGGTTTTACATTTTCCTTCAGCAGAGAGAAGTTGTTGTTTTTGACTGTGCCTTTGAACTTGTCCTTTAACGTGTCTTTTTTCCTCATCCTTTTGTTTCATTTGCATATCCTCTAAGTAAACGATAAAACAAGGAAGAATGAAGAACCTTTTTTGAGTCACACGTCAAATATGTGCCGCAGTTCAACAGTTTAGGTGAGCTTTATACAGAGTCTAGAAAGCTGCATGTTCAGTGTCGATCACATAGCTGGTCTTGTATGAGAATCACATCCATCCCTTTCTGTAGTCTGATTTTATTTTCTCACACCTAATTTATCAGTTTATTGAAATAATAGAACCTTATTAAATAGAATAGCCTCTATGAAATATCTGATAAAGCAGAGCGCATTAGTGGCTCTGTTTGGGTTGCATATCTGTCCTTGTTTTCATCACAGTTTTGGTTCCAGTGCAGGTTCAAGTGCTAAGGCTGTTCTTAATTGGATGCTTTATTCTGATAAATGCACTACTTCTACACAATACCCCTTCACCTGTTTGTTTTTATCATTTCACATTTCAGTAGAACTACAGTTGTTTTTCTTGCTGTTGTATTCATTACTGCTGAATGATTATAGCGTAAATGCTGCTATAAATGAATATGAAAACTTCTGTCTATTTTAAACTCCTTTTGTGCTCTGCAAGCTAATCAACTTACTGACCTCATCAACAAATCAAATAGTCAGTGTTGTCATTTTCTTAACCATGCTTCAGCAGTCTCAGATTTTTACATTTTCACGAGACAAACACAAATATATAGTGTTCAGTATATTGAAGGGTTGTCAGTAGCTTCAGTGATCTGCAGACATAAACCAGCTAACAAGTAAAGGTGTTTCTTTGTTGGGTAAAATTAAAATGCTGATGAAGTCCAATCACTGAAACTCATTTGTTTCTCCTTTAGTCTTACTGTGCTTTCAAATTTTCTAAATGTATTTTTGTGAGCACAATTCCTCCTTCCTGTTGGAGTCCAGTGTTGTGCCAGAGGATCAGAAAAAGAACAAACCTTTAAATAATGTAAGTATGAATTCATATGTTATTCATCTTGATTCAAACCCACTGACCACTGTGTTCTCTGTGGGGTTGTAGCACATCGAATCACTGTGTGCTTTACTCTAATCTCAGAGTCTCAGAGGCAGATAGTGCTGATTCAGTGAGGCTCGCACACCTGCAGCGGTACGAGCTGAAATAATAAAGACCCATGAGATCAGAGCATGGACATGACTACAAACAACTAACTCACTAACAAACAACCAAAGCTCTCTCTCACTCGGTCTCTCCCTGTCCCTCTGTTTCTTTATCTTTTCTGGAAAACCCTAAACTGATCATTCACAATTATCTGTGAATTATCTGAATTGCCATGTAGGGAAATGCAGAACACCTTAATTCACCTTTGCTTTGTTCATAGATGCGGCTCTTGGAAGGCAATTCAACATCGAATCTGTTCTGTGTTGTCAGCCAAGCTTTAATCAGATTTAATACTTTGTGATACAACATGCTGTTTCTGAAATCGACTTGTACAACGTCCAGCAGCTTCCAGAGCAGCTCCAGGATGGAGTAGCCAAAACAATAAAAGGTCATGTTATCAGCCCCACGTCTTATGTAATCATTGCCTCAATGACATGTTGAGGCTCTTTTAAAGGGTGTGCTTTTGGGCATACTGTATGAAACATGTTGTGTATTGTTTTTTGTAAAGCAGCTACATAGCCTATACATTAGATATTTGGATAAGTCATAGGTGTGTCTGCAAAACTCAACAGCACATTGTTGCTGGTATCAGGCCCTCTCTGGACGCATGACGTAACCCAAAGCTGATTCACAGGCTTCGCTTCATATGCAATAAATTCATGCAATAAAGGAAGAGTGAGGAAACTGGGAGAATGAGACTCGCTGTAATGCTGTCCGGTGACCTAACGAAGCAGTCCCAGGGGTGCAAGCATCCTGGTTCTACATCAAAAGTAATGAACTCTCCCTCAGATGCACCTTAATGCTCCTGCTTACATGGAGACCTAAAAGCTGGTGTCACACTCTAATTATGCAACAATAAAGGTCTGTGGTCCAGGGTACTCCAAATGTGGTGTTTGGCAGCAAGAGCATATTTTTCAGGTCTCTGGAATTCATCAAGTCTTCAGGCACAAATGTCACTTTCAAAATGTCAAAATTCACAGATACCGATCAACAACGTGTTTGTTTTGCAAATAGTCTTGAGCTGATCATATAGGAAAATAAGCATTCTTATATTTCAAAAAATAAAATAACTACAGTACACCAATCAAAGTGTTCAAGTCAAGTGTGTCTGTGTGTGTGTGTGTGTGTGTGTGTGTGTGTGTTTGTGTGATCTATCTATCTATCTATCTATCTATCTATCTATCTATCTATCTATCTATCTATCTATCTATCTATCTGTCTATCTGTCACCAAACTTCCCCCCTTCCTCTCTACTCAGTCAATCTAGAGATCTGAACACTTGATGTGTGACAAAAACAGTGAACAGTCACAGTGTTTTTACCCTCTTCAAGATGGAGAAAAAAAATAAATAAATTGTATGTGAATTTGGGACCTAAGCCAAGACTTGTGTCCTGCCATGTAGGCTACACACTGATGGATACGCCCCAAGTTGAAGTACAGCATTGGTGAGAAATAAATGACGGCAAATTCAATATATTTCCTCATCTGTGAGTTGTTGAAACAATGAACTAAAGAGCCTTTCCGGCACAGTTCAAGCCCCTCTTACTTTGGATCATCTACTAATGCTGGGGGCCACTGTCACTGCACAGAGCCCATTTTCAGATTCAGTCCATTTGAAGCACCGCTACAATGTCAAAAAGCAATCAAAGTTGTCCCGCAGCGATCCAGTTTATTGCTCCGTTTGCTTTGTCTCATTTTGATGTCAAGTGAAACACAGAGCAATATTCAGCTGTGCTCTAAGGCCTAATCAGAAAGAACTTTTTCCCATCCTGCTCTTGTCAAATGATTGTGTGTGTGTGTGTGTGTGTGTGTGTGTGTGTAGGTTTGTGTGTGTGTGTGTGTGTGTGTGTGTGTGAAGTCTCCATCTGCGGGGGACATCCTCACTGCTGAGGTTGCACAACAGGAGGAACTTGTCTATTGTCTTGCTGCTCTTATCTGAGATTCTCTTTTCTTCTCTTTTTCACCATCTCTCTACTGCTTCTTCTGCCTGCTCTGCTCCTCTCCTTCCTTCCTTCCTTCCCTTGCTTTTCCCTTTCTTTCCCTCTCTCTCCTCTCTGCCCCACCCTTCTGTCTTGTCTGCTTTCCTCTATACTATCCTGTCTTCTCTCCACCTCTACTCTTTCTTCTTTCATCCCTGTCTGTCTATGACCGTATAGAAAACATTAACGTCTTCATTAATCAACCCGTCCGTTGTCCTTTTGTGTATAATATCCATTATTAATTCCTTTTTCAGTGTATAATTGCTGTTTGAAATGTATTCCATCACTTTGGTGAGAGTTATTGGACGTGTCTGGCACAGTGGAACCAATTCATTGATTATGTCTGGTGCGTTGGAGCAATCCAGCCCCAGAAATTTTAATCTGACCCATTTGTCTATTTTACAGTAAGTCAAAGCAAACTGATTAACTGAGAGGATTTCTATTAATAAGTGACCCAGGTCTGCACACGTTCTGCATGCAGATAATACTGACAGTCATGATTATATATAGTACCTACATCAAGCTTCTGTAGTTCTCCGTTGATGTCTTGAAATAGCCAAATCTCATTAAATAATACATTCATCAAAACAAACTCGCATGTTTTCACTCCTGCCCCCTCCTATCATTCTTGTAATTTTCAGTTTAAGTTTATTTTCTTTGGTCTTAATCCTTTTTCAAATCACAACATGGCAACTTTGTAACACACCATACAGACACACACACAGTTACACAATAGTTTCACTACTCCTTTTATCACTTTTCCACATTTGTATCTATTTCTGGCATTTTCTAATCTGTCTTAGTCATGACTTCATCATGTTCCTGGCATCCTGTCCTCTGGTTTTCAGACAGCAAACAAACACATTTCTGTCTCCCTGTAGTCGAGCCAACTTACACAGCTTCCATTCTAAAGTGCCATTCGTCCCCGTGTCTAATTCTTGAGCGACTCCCCTACCGGGTCCCATTGTTGTACCTCCTCATGTGGTGCTTGGGGCAGTCAAAAGGCAGGGAGCAGAGGAGAGGAGAGGAGAGGAGAGGGGAGGAGAGGAGAGGAGAGGAGAGGAGAGGGGAGGAGAGGAGAGGAGAGGAGAGGAGAGGGGGGGAGATTGAAGAGGGTGAAAGAGGACACAGAGACTCGACTGTAAAAAACATTTGCCTCTGAATGGGCTGCGGTTGAAACTGAGCACGCTCAGAAAGAGGAGGGAAAGAGAGAGCAGGAAAGACCTGCACCTGTGGCTCTTCTGTCAAAAAAAAATGACAAGCAATCAGTGAGTGATCTCCAATGTGATGTACCTTACCAGACACACACACACACACACACACACACACACACACAGAGAGAGAGAGAGAGAGAGAAACCAGACAGGAATTTCTGGTCTCCCCCCAGACAGGTGCTCATTAAGACAGCAAAGCTCCTTTGGTTGCCCTGTCTCATGTCCCGCTTGGCTGAGGTCAGGAGGCTGATTGTGAGAGAAAGAGAGAAAGAGAGAAAGAGAGAGATGAAGATTTCTTCCAGACCACCCACTATTCTGACAGATGAAGCCACAGGATCGTCCTCCTCTCTCTCTCTCTCTCTCTCTCTCTCTCTCTCTCTCTCTCTCTCTCTCTCTCTCTCTCTCTCTCTCTCTCTCTCTCTCCTCTCTCTCTCTCTCTCTCTCTCTCTCTTGTGTTGCTTGTCTCACCGATATCAGTCGACCAGCTGTTTGTATTGCCAACACTGCAGCGCTCTGTTTGGGATAAATAAACAGTGACTGTAGTTTTCTATTTACAAGCTGAATCCAAATAAAAGTGTTGTCTTTGTATATCCAAACAGATGTTAGGAAATCCATATAATGCTTAAAACCCTAAATGACCCTAAAAAAAAACAGCTTATGTTTTTTTTTGAGGATCGAAATAAATTGGGTTATGTTGTGTGTATGTTGTGTATGTTGGGTTGTGTTGTGCCATTTTGTCTTCCATCCTCTTTTAGATGCAGCAGCATTTTTACATTGCACGCCCTTATTTTTTTCTCACCATGATTTTTCGTGACAAAGCACATTCTCAAATATTTGTCTCCCATTCACAATGATAATGAGTCTGGATGATCCTCAGTTCTGCTGAGCCCAGCGGTCTGGAACAAACAAATAGCGCCTGTTTCTCTCCTCTGCTCTTAATTTCCCTGCCATTGTTGTGGCTTTTCTTGTTCTGTTGTTAAAAGCAGATTCGGGAAGTTGTTTGATATGCAGAGGCAAAACACTCTGGGATCTATTGTGGTGTGCACTGGAGGGTGATAATGTTCCTAACTTTATGAATCGAGGATCAGCGAAGCTGTGTGGGAGCAAGGACAGAACTTCCCCTGTGGGTAGATGGGCTGGTTCTAGCAGAATGTTTGTGGTTCGCACTGGTTCTTCATTTATTAAGTGTTTGTGTGTGTGTGTGTGTGTGTGTGTGCGCATCTGTCGACTGCACCACTCAATGACTTGGCATGCATGAAGAGAAAAGTATGCGATACTGCGATTACTGTATTAAATCCTAGTTTGGCATCACTTCGTATGTGTGTGTATCCAGAAAACCAGCAAAGAGCCCAGAGAGAAGATTTGCTTGGCATCAGCTGATGAGATGAACAGTGAACAGAGGGTAGAGCAGATACAGTATATTGCTCAGACAACTGTTATTACTATTATTATTATGTGCTTCACACCTTTCTCTTCCCCGTTTCTACCATTAACATACATTTAGCAACAAAATGGAATGCGAATGTATACTATTATCTCAATTTAATTATAAACTTCTTTAGACTTCATCTCATTACGCCTCAATCCCTCTTACTCGTTATTATTCATATCATTATTATATCATTGTTGATGTTGTTGTTGTGTTGGTGGTGATTTGTGTCATTATGGTCGTACTGTATACTGCAATAATTTCACGCTCCAATCTCAGTTTCCTGGTATTAAAGCTTAATCTCATTCCCCATCTCTCCCTCACTCAACACACATAATTAATAATCACCACATTTTAATTTGGCAGCATAAACGCTGACCTCCCTGCCGTGTTTGATATCAGTGTGAGTGAGCAGGTGCTCTCATCATCCTAATGCACCGGCTGGTAATGTGATCTGTGCAGCGGCCAGGTTGTAAGCCTCTGGCATGCTCTGTATTGTATTCCAGTCCCATGGAGCAAAACTTATAACATGCCCATCTAAATGATTAAAAGGCCCATAAGTCTAAATGATTTATCATGAGGGAGATTTGATGTTGTCGGGTCAAACTGAATTGAAGTAACCTGAGCTGACCCGTTTAATAAAATTGACGCAGCTTCTGTCTTTCTCTCTCTGTCTTCTGTCTCTCTTTCTCTATCTGTGTCTGTACTGTGTGTTCAGGAAGCTTCCTCCAGACACTGATAAATCTTACACACACACATCTTACCGTGGGCGAAGACTGATGCACTGTACAAACATACCAACCAATGTCAGTGTCTAGGAACAACTTCACCCCCTGCTCTCTGCCTCACACCCCAGCTGGGACACAAAGTGGCAGAGGAGACAAGAATGCCCCTAATCTACACTTAGGTGTGTATGTGTATGCATGAGTGTGTGTGTGTGTGTGTGTATGTGTGTGGTCAACCAAGCATCATGGTCAACCATCAGAGGTATAGTGGTGCTGAGTGCCAGACTTGCCCCTGTTACATTATAGATGACAGTGGCAGCCGTGGGGTCTGGGTGGGGTTTCCACATCAGCGTCTCTCTTCTTCCGTCTCTGAGCTCTGCTGCGTCTCGGTGGCGTTCTTAATGCATTTCATACACTCATTTATTGATGCTTTGTAGTTTCCCTGTGGAATTCCATGTGGAAACTTCGAGGCAATTATGTTGTTTCATCGATTTGGCCAGAACACCAAATCCACTCTGTGACATGGAACTCATTTGAATCCTCAAATTATCCATTTCTGACTTTTTTTTTACTCTCCCCTCAACCCTTGAGTCGCTGAACAGGGCTGACTGTCTCTCCTCTCCTCTCCTCTCCTCTCCTCTCCTCTCCTCTCCTCTCCTCTCCTCTCCTCCCTCTCCTCTCCTCTTCTCTCCTCTCCTCTCCTCTCCTCTCCTCTCCTCCCTCTCCTCTCCTCTCCTCTCCTCTCCTCTCCTCTCCTCCCTCTCCTCTTCTCTCCTCTCCTCTCCTCTCCTCTCCTCTCCTCCCTCTCCTCTCCTCTCCTCTCCTCTCCTCTCTCTCCTCTCCTCTATATTGTTCATTTTTAAAATGGTGGGGCAGGTGTTCATCCTACTCCTCTGAGACCCAGCCACGGCCATTAAAAGATAATGGTGATTAATGCCTATTCTGCACACACACACACACACACACACACACTGTAATACTAGTGTTGTGTCATGTCGAACACGTTCCTCAACTACGCATTTTTGATACCTGACTTTTCATACTTAAAATAAACCGATTTCAGTTCCATTTTGTTTGCAATATTTAGTCATGACAATATTAAATAAATCAAAATTATTCTAATTGTGGTATAGATTGTGTAGGCAAACATTCCTTCTTTCTCATGTTGCATAAGTAAACTGGCACCACCAGAGATGATAAAACAGGCAAGGTTACCTTATACTGGAAGGCTTTGACCATCGATCCATAATGCAAATCAAGCCTTTATATCTTAACTGTAACACAACACCCAAAGTGTACATGAGTAAAGCAGTGAGGTTCTCCAGCCAGTTGGCACAATGCCAGAGTTTTTCAATCACATTTTGTAAACATGTAAAAAAGGAGAAAGGTCTGCACCTCTGGGAGAAAATACAGTTTGCCAGACAGATGATTACTAACTGTTTGTTGGCTGTCAGCTGTGACAAATTATTCTGAGTCAGTCTTTTATGGCAGTGCAGCTGATAGTCTCCCACAAATGTCACAGGTTATAATTAGAAAAACACTGAATTGTATGTGATATCTCCAGGTCATTCTTTAAATATAGACAGGAAGACCAGCCCAGTCTCCAATGAGGAGATTAGCAGTGCAAAAAGTAAACTATGCCTTGATGTGAAAATATTTTTTATTATATTTATGCAATTTTCATTTAAACATTTTTCCTTCTCCATATAAGAATTTTGGACCACTGCATGTATGATGTTGATGATGGTGATCATCATCATCATCATCATGTTACCACAGCTGCTGATCAGCATGAAACAAGAAGAGAGGACGGCTGATCTGAGTGCAGACAAGGCAGAAAGGACCCAGTTAGTGAACCTGCTGAGAGGGTGGGAGGGCTTTTGGAGGCTTGCAGATACACATTAAAGTAGCACTTTACATTATGGCACGCAAATAACAGGGTAATAACTGTGTAATTACAGAGAATTTATCAGAATGGGTCATTTCTGGTAATAGCGAGTAACTTTTTGTAATTATAATATGTAATTTCTAGGTTACATGCCGATTATTTCTGGTCAAGTTTTGCAATCATTACTGAATAATTCCGAGGTAATACTTTGGAAACATTTGCTTAACATTATTTCCTTCTCTCTCACATTGAACTTCCATATTCTAGGTCAGATGACAGATGAGGTTGTGACTGTGTTGTTACCCAATACCCATTATGAAAGTACTAGATAACACCATGGGAGCTGCACTGCCAAGTGAAGTGAAGTCGAATTAGTCATTTGTGTACCGTAATGTAAAGTGCTACCCACTTAAGTGTTTATATGTAATTTAGGCATCTTCTTAAACCACTTTTTGTTTATGTTATCCGTCTCTGTCTCTGTCTCTGTCTCTGTCTCTGTCTCTGTCTCTGTCTCTGTCTCTGTCTCTGTCTCTCTCAAATTCAAATTCAAATAAGCTTTATTGGCATGAATGGTAATCAACCGTTATTGCCAAAGCAGAACAATAAACAATTACATATGTAGTATACATATATACATACACATATGCATATATACACATATATACATACATACATACATACATACATACATACATACATACACGTACATAAATGTTAAATTTGTAAAAGAGGTACTCTCTCTCTCTCTCTCTCTCTCTTTGTCTCTCGCTCTCTCTTAGTCTGTCACTCTGCTTCTGTCACTCTCTCTGAGTGAGAGAAATGTTTTCCCATCACAAAAGAATTACATGAAGGAGATCAGAAACAGGCAGCAAACTGACACTGAACTAGTGTGGTGGAGACTAAGGGTTCTGTGGTCAGAATGGTGGACAGTTGGATACATCTGACGTCAACAAGAGGTTTTCTATTATGAGCGACATCTTAATTTTTTAGCAAGTGTTTCTTATGTAAATATTATCATAACCTTAACCCTAACCTTAACCAAAGTTGTTTTACTTGCCTAAACGTAACTGTTTTCAAACCTTTTCATGTGACGAAAAAGAGAAAATGGCAATAGAAGAGGTGCAGCTAACAGTGCTCAACATAATCCCAGCATTTTCTATTTGTGCTTATTTATGCTTTTTAAATATTATTGTATTTTAAAACGCAGCTATTGCAAAACTGGCAGGTTCCTTTCATCTGCAGCTTTATTATCAATATATATTGGCTTGCACTGTGTACATATTTGTGAGGATTTGTGCCCTCTCAAAGAAAATTGATCGCACTGTGCCCCTGCACTGTAATAGCCCTTCCATATCAATTGGTTTTGAATTAAGCTGGCATGAGTGGCAGAGAGAAGAGACCACTGGAGCTGTGTAAACACCTGCTTACCCAGACAGTATGTTCAGACAGCATTTTGGTGTTGCAGTTATGTAAGGATTAGCAATTAGATGTAACAGGACATTTCCCTTTGGACTGTGCTGTTGTCAAATGTCAGGATTTCCTATTCTGTATGATCCGTCTCCCCAACATATAGGGACACTGACAAGAGAAAAGCTGACTGGACGGAGGTGGCAGAAATTCTTGGCATCTCCGGTGGCCAGACATGATAGACTTCAGTGAATTTTGCTAATGTTAGCCTATAACCACAATATTTGTTTAATTTAATGAGTTTAACATTATACCTGTAAGGAGCAAAATACCAAATATCAAAATTGAGATGGTGTGGGAGCCAGACAGGAGCCACACAGCATTTTCTGCTCTTCAGTTCTTTTTACGCTGTTTGTCTGTTTTTGCCGAGAGAGACAGTTTCGGCTTATACACAATAAGGCCATAGAAAATCAATATATTGAATAATCTCTTTATTAATTGCAACAAAATTTCAGTTTGCCAATTGAAACCAATGAATGAAGGAAGATATCCACTCACTATAAACTCACTATAGAGTACTATAGACACATTAAGTTCCTATAGTAATAGGCCTACTATAGGAACAATTACTATAGGATTTTTTGCAGTGTGCTTTTAATTTGTATTTTAGTCAGCCTTTTTCTCTAGGTTCGAATGCTCTGTAGCCTAGTTTTGTCTTGTCCGTTCCTATAAATGAATATATAACCTAAAGTAACATTTCATTGTGCCAGGAGTTCAGTTTCCTGATTGAAGCCACTGACTGAAACGAAAAAATGTGATGCGAAAGCAACAAGCTGGTCGCAGCTTATCAGCGAATTACATCCTTGTGTGTGTTTTGGTTTTTTTTGCGAACTCTCATTTGACCCTTTCCACTACCAGCTAATGCTTCCTATCAAGTGGACTCTACCTGGTTTTCTGGTTTTAACACTAATGCCATTGTGTGCTTGGGAAGCAGCTTGTAAACAAAGACCCAGTTGAACTGCCACAAAGCGAGCTTGACTAAGCCCGGGCCCTTTGTCTGCAGTTCTGGTCCAGCACACAAATGTAACTGAGTCAGGAATCACTGGACTGACAGGTTCCCTGCAGCTCAACCTGACACTGGATAACCTGTGAGGAATTCTGATGTTTAGTGATCAAGTTGCATTTGAGAGGCTGAAGTATGAAATATTGTACACTCTTCAGATTAATTTCAGAAGTATATAGGGATCAACTGACAAAACATGGTTATATGCAATTTCCAATGGAATGCCCAAAGACTATATTTGAGCATTAGAGTATCATTTCACATTTGTATGAGAGTGTTGCAATTTCTTATCCTCATACATCAAACTAGTAATGTTCTGGCCCAGAGATAAACCTTCTTCATGTTGTAAAGGGGAAATAACTTGGTGTTACCCAGCTAGACAACTTGGTTTCCTTTTATTTAGCACAGTCAGCCACCTTCACAGTGATCTCTACCTCAAATTAGCATGGCTGGCAGAAATACAGGTCATTACAGAGGGAAAAACTCTGCTAAACTTAGAAAAACCACCACCAAGCTAGCAGATGCAGGTAGATATAGTTCCGATATAAACAGCACTGAACCACAACCTCTAAATAAAACGAGAACCCAAGCAGTCCAAATCTGACTTTTTCATCTTTGTTCCCCAGGGAGACAAAGGTTATTTCTGAAGCTTGACAACATGACTGGCTATTTTTACATGCTGAAAATGTCACAGTCTTGTTTACTGATTCTCTGTCCCACTTCACCACACACCCTCTCCTCTCTTGTTCCAGTTCCCCTCCCACTCAAACCAACTGCTCAAGGAGGGATTTGACAAGCAAAGGACAGGGAAGAGGCTAATCACACATAATCTGACATTATAAGACTTGTCTTTCCCCCATCTAGCTATCATGTTACATGCCCCAGTCTGCTTCTGTCCTCCCTCTCCATAACTGTTCTTCTCTATTTTTCTCATTGTCCTTCATTTTCTTCTCTTTCTTTCTTTCTTTCTTTCTTTCTTTCTTTCTTTCTTTCTTTCTGTCTTTCTTTCTTTCTATACATCACTCAACCTTTACTTTTCTTCTCCTTCTTACTCTCTTTTACATTCCCACCTCTGCTCTTTCCTCATATCTCCTCTCAAACGATTAAATCTTCTGAAGTTATTTGTGTAGGATGCCATGCCAAGCTGCATTCAAAAATCTGGCAGTGTAATGTTGCCTTGCCTGTTAGCAAAGGTGCTAGTTTGGTAGAATGTATTTTAAGAACTTTTATGAATGACTTCTGATAAATTCGGCATTCAGCAACTTTTACAGTTAGTTCACACTGCTTGCTACCACCCACCTTGGTATATGTTGGTGGAAGAAGAAGTGATACCATGCCAGTGATACAAAAAAGGTGTTACGTGAGTTTTTAATGGATTCTGGCATCGTATTGGTCTAGTTACCTGTCAACTTTTAACTAACCAAATCCAATATGGATATCTTATGATGATTACTTAAAGGTGATAAAATGATAAAACATACCTCGCTGGGTACCATAAGGAGGATGACTGTACATTTTTAGAGCAGCAGGAACACACAGGAAAAAGCTGCTTTTAACGGCTCTTTTGATAGGTCACGCAATTGCCACAGGGCCGTAACCCCCCCCCGCTCTCTGCTTGCAGCATGTTGAAGCCACAGGTCTGCAACTCACTCTACACCAAATGCCCTACAACATTTGCAGCAACAGTGGGAGAACGCAGATTCGTCATTTGTGAAGAGCAAGATGCCGTCTGAGAGGTTGCAACAGCAGATTTGAGAAGTTGTAATCACTGAGTTGTTCTTGTAATAGAAAAATATATTTCAGAAAAATACATATGAGCAAAATTATCATACAAGTTTATAGCCATTCATTAAAATATTCAAATGACTTGCACATAATCTTTGATCTGTGACTTCAAATTTAGCACACAGGCACACGCATCAGGAAGGGGCTTAGGGAGCAGAGAATAGGGGGCAAATCACATCGGGACATCAGGACCTGCAGTGCTAGCAAAATTTCTCAAAAAACTAGCTTCCATGTTGAGGGAGGTGAGGCGCATGCAGACACACACACACGCACACAAACATGTGCATACACACACACACACACACAAAGATCAGCATTGAGAGACTCCATTGCATGTATTGCACACATGAAGCTCGACAGCTATAAGTCTTTTCGTGAACTGCGCTCACTAGTCTTTGGTGTTTGACATGATATAGGGACATACTGACCTCCGGGAGGTCATCAGAGGGGAAACAGAAGAGGCACGTAGCGGTGGGGGAGCGTGGGGGGGGGGGGGGGGGGGGGTGAAGTCTGGAGCGAACGTGCGTCTGGGAACCAAGTGTGATTCACACGCTACTCATCCCCATAGAGCTCTTGTTCTATATGGAGCCTCGGGCACTTCAGTGAGAGGGGGCTTTGTTAGGAGCTCGCTCGCTCTCTCTCTCTCTCTCTCTCTCTCTCTCTCTCTCTCTCTCTCTCTCTCTCTCTCTCTGTGCGTGTGTGTGTGTGTGTGTCATAGTAAGCAAGACCTCCAGGGAATCAACAACTGCACATTTCATTTGTCCCCTCCTGACTAATCAAGTGGTTCCTCTTAGTCTTTTGTTTTCCAGACTAATCCTGACTCACAACCACCAGCAGAAAGAAATTAATCAGTCAGTCAGTCAGCTGGTCAAAACAAGACGATACTACACAATTTCAGCTTTCCAACAGCTCCTACTTATTAGACAATGTTGTCCGCCCACTGTGGCGTCTCTCTAGGCATGTGGCAGTGGATGGGTGGGTGAGAGTAGCAGGTTGAATGGGGATGTTGTAAAAGAGCCATTTAGAGTATTACTATTGACACACACTGTCGTTGAGATTGTGATGGAGGCGATGGTTATACAAGTTACAAACTGCAATTTTGATTGTTCATTGGTCAATCCATCAATCAATCAATCAATCAATATTGGGAGTAGTAGGTTGATTGTGTTATAATGTGCCACTAATGGATAAGTGTGTGTGTCTGAGAAGGAGAGAGACAGAGAGAGAGAGTGAGTGTCCAGTCAGCCCAAGGTAAACAGTCAGATTGACTGGGAGGGCTGTCAGCCAATTACTGTAATCACAGTAGAGTGGCATGGATCTTCTGGAGCAGCTGTGAGGCAGACAGGGGGACACTGCAGGGTTAATAAAACAGACAGACACTGTTTTTTTATCAGTCGAGGCTCAGTCCTTAGTGTTTTGGCTTTTAGCTTTATGGAATCAATACGGTTGAAGATGGGGTCACATATTGCACATTCTTGCGACTTATCACGCTTTGTTTTAAATAATTCCACAGGCTGGGGCTGGGTGATGAAGGGGTTTGATCACTTGGCCTTAGCTAAGTGGGACAGAAGAGGGGTAGCAGTAAGTCTACCAGATCTGAACCAGTCCTGAAGGAGGTGGTTCAACCACTCAGATACATAAGAAACAGATGCAGCCTCTGTTGTCCGTTCCAACAACACAGTCAAAAGCAAATAAGTCAGTTTCCATCACTACTTCTGCATTCTTGCAGCCATTGTATTGTGGTTTGTTTCTTCAACATTGGTGGCATTTTGTAAATGATGTGAGTCAAGAGGCGGAAGTCACCTCCACCATTCAGAAGTAATGTAACTATAGCTTCAAGTTCTGTATTCAGCTCCACTTAAAAGAAGTAAATGTACTAATACAAGAGTCAATTCTGGCTCAGCTGGCGTGGAGAAGAAGAAGAGTAGAGAAGATGGGAGAGTAACAGTGAATTACTGCCTGATTTTGAACCAGTTGATTATGTAATTAACAAATGTGAAACCCCAAATATAATCAAATCAACATAATGAATCCATATTTTTAAAATGACATTAATACAACATGTACAAAAGTGATTGACTCAATAATTTGCCCTTTGATTAGCATTAGATTTAGATTAGTGTCTGCTGGGTCTGGACACTCCTGAAAACATTTCTTTACTTCAGTGAAACTCGGCTTCAAAGCCCCGCCCCCTTCCACGTCCCCCAGGTGCAACAGTCACCTCTATGTGATACATAACCTTGTCTGGCTGAAAACTGAGAACATGGTTGTATTGCCATTAAATAAAAGACTGTCTTCTTCTCTTCACTTTTATACTGTTGGCCTCATCTGCTCACCACTGTTTTGTTTGTCCTTGCCTTCTGCCCAGTGCATGCTGGGAAAGGCTCCAGCAGCCCTGTAACCCTGAATGAGCTGGTGAAGAAAATTAATGAATGAATGTTTGGTTTAGGACTCTGCATTGAGAGAAGTAAATTAGGTACAATCTCAACGTTTATCAGGAATTATATCTCAGAATATACGGTTGTATATATTACCTTCGTTGCAGTGTAGTTTAAAAGTATGACATTACTTGTCACCCTATATCAGAGTTCCCATTTTTAGAAATTCATGAATATGAGCCCTGATTGTTATCATAAGTGGTTTGTAAGTGCCAGTGCATATGTAGCCACACAAGTGAAATGTGATGCATTTTGACATGACTAGTAATATGGAAAGAGAGCTATCTTATTTTGTTCTTAAACATTTTTTATTGTCTATCTGATTTCATTCTGGATGAAGTCCATGATTTCTTCTGTTATCTACCAATCTTAAGAAGCATCAAATCAGCCAGTTCAGGTCAAATCTATATGTTGTTGGAAAGAAGCAATTTTGGAGCCTAGATTTGGTGCAAGTTGAAATTTTCTGGAGGTTTTCAAATCTTGCCATGCAGAAAACATAATCTTATATTATCCATTTAAAGTTTCCATTTTTGATGATAACATATTGAATCGTAAACAACATAACTGTGTTAGAGCTTACCTCTCCTTCTTCTCCGGGTGGTTTGACTTGAGAAAATCCTGCATGTGAACTTTAGTTAGACCCAAAGCTCTCTCCTCTATCTCTAGATTCCTGTGACCATCCTCCTTATGAGAAACTTGTAAGTTCACAGTTCAACACAAGACATGACCTCTTACTCTCTAACGCCACAAAAGCCAACATGCTGTATATCAATTTTAATGTGATTAGAAAAGGATTTTGCAGATGACCACAGCTCTGTGTGTGTGTGTGAGAGAGAGAGAGAGAGAGAGAGAGAGAGAGAGAGACAGAGAGAGAGAGAGAGAGAGAGATAGAGGGAGGGAGAGACCCCCGCTGAGAGTGGAGGGCTTCCTAGCTGCCATGTTAAAATTCTCTGAGCACCTCATGAACTCATGAACTTACGATGTCCTGCTATGATGCCTGAGGCCTGGTCTGGCCTGGGCATCTAGATGGCTAATGCATCTGGCAGATGGCTGTGTGTGTGTGTGTGTGTGTGTGTGTGTGTGTGTGTGTAGATGTGTGTGCTAACATTTGTGTCTGTGTTTCTGTGTGTTAAGTGTTCAGGCAGACCAGCAGTGTGATCCAGGACAAACAGGTCAGTGGTGTGCAGGAGGTATTAGAGGGGTCAGATGGGCCAGATGAGCACCAAATCTTCTGGAAATTTTCCGTGCCAGGGTCATGTGTGGTCATATTCTGGAAAAATTGATCCAGTAATTTCCCCCCTAAAGACATTGTGAAATTCTGGGAATCTTTGTTTGCGACGCTAGTGTGAACAAAAGCCATAAAGATTCCCGAATCAAGCACGTAAAACAGTCTTCCGTAATACATTTTCACATAGAGCGAGGAAACCAATCACAAGAGACTCTGGAGTGACGTATTTCATTCTGCGACTTTCTCGTGGCAAGCATTTGTTTGGTTGAACGTTTGAAAACCAGCAAAATGAGCTAATTTTTGTTTCTGACATCAGAAAATGTGTTTTACATTAATAATAGTAGAAGAAACTTGGCACCCGGCCACAGGAGAAACAAAACGATCCATCACATTTCTTAAATGCAACATCCGGCCTCAGCTCACTTATCTGGGTCCGTCATATCATGTGTGAACACATTCTACACAGACATTTTACAGATAGCAGCTAACAGTGTGAACAGGGGAAACCACTAGCGATGCCGGAGAAGTTAAAGGGCAATTATAGTTATTTTCAACCTGGGCCTTATTGTCCCACTTACTTCACTGTAGAGCTTTACATGCATCCAGGCTGCCAGGAGCGCTGCCCAGATTGAAAATAGACAGAATTATCCTTTAACACGGCAATTTTACAGTTCTATGTGTGAAACGGTTTTATCTCATTGGCTACCTGACACAAAACTCTACCGACTTTGATTGTAATGAGACATTCCCCTCTGGGAGGACACATCGAATAAACTGTAAAACATATTATCTGTTGTCTGTTTAAAATTTATGATATTCCATTTAGATTTATTCAGTAGATTATTTGGTGTAATCATCATTATAGTTGTGTATTATGTGAATCTTGTGACAATGTGACGTTTTGAAATAGCTATTTCCATTGTTCACGATCAGGTTTTGAAATATATTCTATACTATTATGAGTAATCTGGGTAAATGAGGGAGGAATTACGTCAGATATTCCCTAAATCTCTATAAACAAATTACGGCTCCAGTCAATGGTGAAATGAAATGTCTCAGTGTTTTGTGTGTGTTTCATAATCGGAGACCAAGCTTGTAGGGACAGGTGAAGGAATGCAGCGATGAAGGCAGCGGAGGAACATCGTCATGGGAGACTGTGTAGGTGATACAAAGTAGACAGGGTGGGCTTGTGTGTGTGTGTGTGTGTGTGTGTGTGTGTGTGTGTGTGTGGGTGTGTGTTTTTAGAACTTTGTTGGTGTTGGAACTAAAAGATACAGAGACCAAGTGATTAAAGCAACATAGGGGTGGGCATGTGTTTGTGTGTGTGTGTACTGTGTGTGTGTGTGTGTGTGTGTGTGTGTGTGTACTCTGTGTGTGTGTGTGTGTGTGTGTGTGTGTGTGTGTGTGTGTGTGTGTGAGGTGCGGCCCTGCCTTGCGTTATCTCTGCATTCCAAACTACACCAACCTCTTTACATGACTGCCACGGCAACCCAGCTGGAAAAAGGCACTGAATCTGACACCCACCCTCCTTTTACACACACACACACACACACACACACACACACACACACACACACTGACACAGGCACACACACACACACACGCACACACCATTAATTCCTGGTGTTTGGCTCTCAGAGGCATACAGTTACACGAGGGGGGTTTCCTTTGAATGTAGGTTTTAGGAGGGACGACCTGTGGAGAAGAGAGAGCTTTGAGCAGTGAGACCTGAGAGAGTTGGTTTACATTCTGCTCCTCTCACTCTTTGTAGTTGCTGATTGTGCTTCCGACAAGCAGTAAAAACCACCGACTGACTGCGAACACAAATTCCTCAGTTCTTTCATCTTTCATTTCAAGCACCTGTTGAAAAAGTTCAAATTTTAACCTGAACCTTAAGTTAATCTTTTATTTTTTTTATTATTTGAAATTTGAGAGGGGCGTTGAGTTTCAGATGGAGAGTCCAGTCTAAGTGGTATCTCCAGCGGCTGGCTACTCCTCAACCGGGGGCCCAAACGCAAACAAAGCCAGCCTTTTGGTGTTGTGACAGGATATCTTTTATGGGGCCTCCTGGGGTAATGGGAAGTGACACGCTGAAACAGACAGAAACCTGAGCACCGCAGTACCTGGTTTGTCAATTAGCCCAAACAAATACAGTGAGAAGGCAAACTCTGAACTCCTCCTTTTGGGATGAGAGGATAGTGTGTGAGCGCACTGCTGTTTAGGAGTGAGTGACCGCATGCAGGTGTGTGTGTGTGTGTGGGTGTGTCTGTGTGTGTATGTGTATGTATATGTGTGTATGGGTCATCTCACTTGTATCTTAAAGATAAGGCAGGTGATGCTTTCCAAAGATTTTTCAAAGACCTTCAACTGATGATATTTACTACATATTTGATTTTGTCAGGCCGAGTCTGGTTGGGCTCGCCTAGTGTGAAGCGGTCCAAGACTCACCAAGAGTGTAACCCTGGCAACAGCCAATGGGAGTTTAGATACAGGGGGAAGAAAAAGAGAATGAACCGGAAGAGATATAACAACAGTAGAGATTTCCAACTCCACTTGCTCCTCTCTTTCGAAGTTATTTTGGAGGAATAATTCTCATATAAAACGGTATAAAATGGCAACGTGCCTGAATAATGTGCTACATAAGTATGCAATTACAAACTCCAAAATACATTTGTAACATTAATGTAAACTGTAGCTTCTTCAACATGGAACAAGAAACAATACAACACCTATCTTGGATTCTTTTTTTTTTACAGTGAACTTGATGAATGGGAAAACGTTTCTGAATGACAAAATCAGGTAGTGTGTGATCTTTGTCCCGTCGCTGAACTGCCCTTTGGAACAATTTGAACAGTCTTGTAGTCTGGCCTAGGCTTTAGTCTGAGTCTCTAACATTTCTAAAATCTTTTGACATATTCAACATACGTTCCCCTCCCCCCTGTTCCCCTCATCATTTGCCGTGTGACTCACCATCCCCTGAGAGGGGCATGAAGAATGAAGAGATGCCTTTCACCAGTTTGTGGGAAACAACCAAATCCTAGAGAGTGCAAAATGGGGGAAAGTGGAGCCAAGAGAAAGTAGGACGTTTCAAGCCAGGAAGGTGAACGACACTATTTGGGATTAAGAGAAGGGCCAAAAGGCTTGGTAGAAGAGAGGAAGGATGATGAGTCAGCGTTTTGACAGATTGAATGTACTTCTCTGTTCCCTGGATTTCTGAGTAGACCACATGGCAGGGATGAAGTAGTTCTTAAGGATATAGGTTTGCGGCATACGTAAGTGTTAATGCAAATTACGGAGAATTGAAGATAATGTAGCACTATCTGTGAAAATGTGTCTTCCATATAGTCTCTTTCAGTCAAAATCGCAGATATTCATTCTGCTAAGCTTTCATTCAAGTCAGAGCAACCGCATATTAGATCGTTGTCAACACAATAACGGCTGTATTGCCCGACTCATGGTGACAGAAAGTGGTCTCTAAGGGAGAGATAGCATTGGTCCTATCTGACCTCTGTAATGCCTTCAATCAGTACAGGGTGCCCGTTTCTTTCTCTGGTGCATTAAAGCTCGCTTCTCTCCTCACTGACTTTAATTCAAGATGATTTTCCTCTTCAATAATTCATTCAGGCTGAGGGATGGGAGAGCGGGTGGTGCGTCAGTATGCTGGCACAGCACCGGACGCGCGGTCGCACGCCCTTTGACGACTCTCAAGCGTTGAGCTACGTAAATCCATCTTGTGGGTATCTTCTCATCATAAACACGCCATTACAAAATTGGATACATCTGTATTATCAAACACAAACACTCATCCATTCTGTTTTTGTTTGATGCTAATCATGGAGGACGGATTTAGATGATACCCATCATGTAGACTTGTCAGAGCGCTGTTCATATTTCGGTTTCCTGCCACCGGGACTGCATGGGGACACAGGTTTTCTCTGTGATTGGCAGTTCTCCCGCTGGATTCTCATGTTGCAGTGCACAAAGAGCTCGCCTCTATCGTACTCTCTCATACTCCATGCATACTAAATGTGGTGTGGCAGAGACTTTCATGGCCAGGCAGATTAACATAAGTGGTTCTATTTTCCTTCAGGATCCAAGGGAGGATTCGAAGTCCCATGTGTTTTGTGGGACACACACAGCCTGAGCATCAGCCTCGTGCCATAGCACAGGCGAGAGCTACGCAGTGATTCAGGCTAAAGTGCATGTGACATGGAATGTGTGCAGGCTGATTGCATTATTCATTTCTAAGTAATAAGTTATAGATGATATTAATTGTTTGATGGTCTGAATGTGTGAATCAAGGAGAAATGGATGTGAAAACCTAGTCAAATAAAATGATGCTTAGCCAACTTCTCATTTCTAAAACACCCTCATAATTTCTCTGTTATTTCTTGTCAAGCACAATCTGTCTTCCTATACAGTGTTCATAATTGATTCAGACCCCCCTCTGTCGCTTTCATCTCGGCCGCACAGATAACTCCAATTTGGATTTTCCTCCAACATCGTGGCACTAAAGTCTTGAGTTGTGGTGGAACTAAGATTTATTGTAGTGTGCCTTGGAAACCGGCCACGGCTGTTTTATATGACAGCCCCTCCTGTGAGTCTACTAACTGACACCGGAGATGGTTTACAAGCAACAGATTCTTAATATAGATACCTCTCTATACCGGAACAGGGTATGCCACTTCCTACTGAGACCTAGCATGAGATAAAGTCATCTTGGTTTTGCCATTTGCAGTGTTTTCAGATACTAGAGGAAACAGGCCAGCCCCATATGCTCACAGCAAAATGTGTCCAGGAAAAGTCTCTCTCACTGAGAAACCTCTAAATGTTAAAAAAAATAACCCAAACTTCCCTATAATCTTTATTCAAAGAACAAGCTATTTGTATTACCCCATTTGCAGAATTATTAACAACATGCTTCCATCTCTCGCTTTGATTCAGCTAGCTAACATTGCCAGAAATGTCTGTGATGTAACTAACTCTAATCCTCTTGAGAGTATTGCCACCGTTCAACTTCAACAGGTGGTCCTGTAAAAGATATCACTTTTCCTGCATCCAGCCTCTGGTATGTGCCACTTACACTGATTGTCTCAGCTCCACTATAAATCCCTGCGTGAGGTTCAGGAAGCCGGTGGATTCTGTGCCTGATCGATCGACCCGCCTGCCTGTCTCCCTCACAGGAAGCGGGCTAGACCAATAGGATCCTGGGAGGAGGGGGAGGGGCTACCTGATTTAGAGGTTAGGGGATCAAGCGTTATGAGGTTAAGAGTTATGGAGAAGAATTCGGAAATCACAATGGACTCCACCCTTAATTTCTAGGATTCCATGAATGCTCACCTTGGACTATGGCACAAGGGATAGTAACATTATATCCTGTGTATTGATAAATTCTGCAAAATAGCAAGAGAATTGCAATCCCCTCTCTTGTAAAGTGCTAACTGTTTTGTTATAGCACAAAGAGTCTCCTTATAACCCACTGAGGAAAAATGAGAGGGAACGCTGTACCAAAAGACAGTCAAAATAAACTATAAACAAATAGATATTGTAAGTGTTTCAAAAGGCTTCGCTTAAAATAGTCAAAGAGCCAAGATGTCACCCCATCAGCGGCACCCAATAATACCTTGTTTCAGGGTTATTTTTCAGGTAGAGGCACAGGCTCTTCAACTGGCTTCAGCTGACACCGTGATGTTTCACTTCTCAGCGGTTGTGTTTCTCTGGCAATGTGGGCTTTGCCTCTCTCCCTTTGCTGCCTGTAATGGAAACCAGCAGGGGTGCAGCCCAGCTCTGCAGCAGTGGCAGTGTCCCTCTGTCACTCTGTCACCCCCAGCCATAATGAACAGGAGCAGGAAAACTCCAGGGGGGAGAAGAAGGGAAGGGGCAGCAAAACACATCCACCTGCCCCACATCAAAAAGCTGCTGATCGAGAGGGACGAACCTGTGCAGGCCAGTGGGTAAATTAACCAGGAATTGTTTGTTTTATTTTTTGTTTTGTGCAAAATGATTGGCAAGCTGAAAACTATAGGTCTATTGTTTATTTACAATGAAAAACATCCGTATAGGCTACCCCTATGACAGTGCTGGTAGGGAAGCAGCATAGATGAAACCTGTGAAGGTGGCCAGTGTCCAGACTGCATGGTTGGTAGTGTGTTAGTTAAGGAGCTCCTCCCACCTCTCGCGCTCTCTCTCTCTTCCCCACGCCGCAGCAGGCTCGTGCTCTGCCTCAGCAGTCCACCTCTGCACAGCACAACAGCAGCATACCCGGTCGGACCTGAACCACCCTGCATCACACACCGCCGGGACTCCTCAACCTGTCGGATGTTGGATACGTAAAGGCACACGGATATCGACATTTGTGGGATTCAAAAGAACAGTCACACGATTGAGTTTTGTTTTTTGGAGAGCTTTGTGTTGCCAGGCAATTGAAAGTCCGAGCAGGTAAGCAGAGTCAATAGATTTGGTCAGGGTAACCTTGGTTATTAAGCCGTGGTTACATTGTAATAAGCGTTTTTTTTTTTTCTTTCATTCAGTCGACATTGGGTTCAGCTACAATTGTTGCAGTTAAAATGTCTACTGGTTTTATTAATTGTAGGCTAATTGGGTGTATGATAATTCTTGCAATTGTGCCACATTGTGAAGACATTCCATAGGCTTTGCCCAAATCAAATTGTCTACAATACCTTAAACCGAACCCGGCCGCAGGCGAGACAAGTGTTACAATCCTAGATGGTATCAGATCTAAAAATTAAGCGAAACACGTGGGGTATTTACGTCGGACCTGTGTTAACCTGTGTGAACATATACTAGTAACATATGCTGATGGGTGATCCTCGGGCCACATCATGGATTTGAGATTATTATTATTATTTTTTTTAAAGTTCACAGGTTTTGGCGGAAATCCCGACATACGGTGGAAACAGAGACTTGTAAATGGCTCTGAACTGAATGAATGGGCTTCGTGAATGAGACAGGCGAGCGAGCAGGCGTGAAAATTTGCCTCGTACAAGGATATGTTTTCAAAGTGAGAGACAACACATTGGGATGGCCTGTTTATCAGACGTGTGGAATATTTACAGTGGTCTAATTATTTTGATTATGATGGACTGGCGTGTTCTCTCGCGCTCTCTCAGTTCAGTTCAGTGGGTGTTTTTTGGCACGGGGATCCGCAGCCTACTTTGCCAAAACAGAAGGTGACCAACTGAATTACATTACCTTACATTAACTATAGAATAATAACCATCAAATGAGGACAGAATATCTACAGTGATATTTTTCATTCAACATTACAGCCCATTCCATTTCGGGTGATGGAAATCAACAAAGTTTGCAGTTAAAATTGCATGCCATCTCCTCTGTGCTTGCGCGCGTGCGTGTGTGTGTGTTGGGGGGGGGGGGGGGGGGGGGGGGGGTCACACGTGTGTTCTTGTTTGCTGGTTTAGGATTCAGAGATTTCAGCAAGTTTGATTGGACTCGTTGTTTTGAAATTGTCTCTGCGTTTGCCTCTCCTTCCATTTCATATTCCAGAGTTTACAAATAAAAATTATTTTGTTTTGCGCAATAGGGCATGAAAGAACAGTTTTATCATCTGTTCAGTGGTGATAAGCCCTCTAACCTCAACCTTTAACAACCTTAATTGCTCCTCTTTTGTCTCCGTATCTTTGGGGTTGTCAAACTGTTGCCACTCAGTCTAACATTGTCTCCTGACCGCATTCTTCATTGCATTATAGAAGCTCAGAGCCAACAGCCTGTTGTGGTGTTTTCAGGGCAAACCAGTTTTGGCTTCTAGCCACAGTTATGGTCATTACGTTTTTTTCTGTTTTTTTCTTTTACAAAGTTGCAAAATCTAGAGTAGCCTATTCAGGGTGCAGGTCAGGGGAACTGGATTTAATTTTTTTTCTTTTAATTAATCTCAGCCAAACTGAATGACAGCGTTTTCTGAGGCATCAAAGCAGGCACTATACAGAGACTCTGTATAATTTTCTATTGAACTGTCATGACTGTTAATAGCCATTGTGTGGTGGAGGGTCAACCCACACTGGGACACATGCATGCACCCTCACACCCCCACACCCCCACACACACTGTGATACAAGGTGTGATCTCTATCTTAATACTTATTGTTCTAAACGGTCACACCAGTAAGAAATATTGGACTGAATTGTTAGTCTGTGGTGTATGGGCAGACAGATGGAGACTGTGACTGGAAGGTTCATTAGGGCTTGTCTCTATTAGGCGTCCATTAGGGTGAATTCCACAGCCGGTTTAACAAGACCAACATCGACCCAGTCTACTCATTTTCCTCTGCCTTCATCTGTTTTTCCAGCCTTCTGACTTTTTACACGCTTATGAGACAATTTCCATAGCCGGTCAGTGTTTATTTAAGGCAGGGCTTGAATTTGTGATATGGCTGAAGTCCTGGTGGCTAGCCCCGCTGCGTTTTTACAGGAGGAAGTGAGAAATATTGGACCTTGAGCTGGAGAAGGTGTGGGGAATGTTGACAGTGGGGTCTATCTCTGTTCAAACACGCAGAGCTGAACCTGTCAACAAGAACTAAAAACTGAGACGCAGTTTAAGACGCTTTCTGTGAGTCTCTTTTAGAGAGTTCATATAGAGCACAGAAACTTTGGACGTTTCAAATGCACCTCCCACATGTCCAGTTCTGTTGTTGTTGTTGGGAGGCTCCCTGCTGTGAAAGTGGAGCAGCAGCGATCAGTCTGTTCCTGTCAGTTAGTCTTACCTACTAAACACATCA
Organism: Centroberyx affinis; assembly: GCF_046629955.1. NCBI lineage: Eukaryota > Metazoa > Chordata > Actinopteri > Beryciformes > Berycidae > Centroberyx > Centroberyx affinis. Next base: position 81,233 of record NW_027279037.1, on the reverse strand, counting down.
TGACAGGAGTCTCTGTCTCATTCTCTGCCAAAGGGAATGGTGTGTCTGTCTGTCTGTTTATGATTTGTTATTGCCTGATTTTGCCGTAAAACATCTAGAAATGTTTGTCAGTAGCAGTAACCCTCCTTTCTCCAGAAATGGGCCTAATGTGGTGTCTGTGATCATTCATCGCCTCATATGACTCAGGCACAATGCCATTTGAAGTTAGGCAAGACTCTGCTTCCCATGTTGTTGCAGGAATGGTTAAATAAACAGTGATCTACTGGGTGTTTTCCAGCCCAAACTGAGTCAGACAGAACAAAGAAAAATGTAAACATGCATTATCTTTACTAACAGGAAGACTCTTCATTCCTATAGCCTTAGAAGCTCTCAGGGTTGTTTTACTAACAGAATTCCCAAGTTTATTAGTTGATAAATGAATATAGGATTTAATATAAAATCATGAATCACTGTGGCTAATGGAACAGTAATACCATAATAAATTGTATTTAGGCCAATGGAGCACATATATAGACCCTTGTCCGTTGTCTTAGGTGAGTAACGATTTCACTGTTCATCTTCCTGCTTCTTCTGATGTTTTTTACAGATAATGAGTCTAGGAGGTGGGCTAATGTCACTATGCACCATTTCCAAGGCTTGTTGTAAGGCAATTAGGACTGTGTTAAGAAGATGGGGAGGGACACCCAGATACGAGGAAACAAATGATCTCTCTGAAATGGTGTTGATTTTCTCACTGTCACCCCAGTTAAACAGGGCACACAGAGAGGGAGAGGAAGGAGGTGTGTGTGTGTCAGTGTGTTGGTGAGAGGAAAGAGGACACACATGGAGATGGAGGTTTCAGTGTGTGTGTGTGTGTGTGTGTGGAAAGGGGGGGAAGGGAGGTTGTTGTGGGTGTGAGATTCACCCTAGTGAGACTTGCGCCTTTAGACATTCCTGACATTCCGACCTCCAGGATGCTTGAGGCTCTTCGGTCTTCTTCTAGCATGTCGGGGGCTGCAGAGCGCTCCGGAGGGCTTTTATGTTGCTGGGCTCATACAGGCAAGCCTTTGGCTGAGCAGAAACCCCAGACCCTCTAATTTAGGAGGCCATGGGAACAAGAAGCACAGCGCACACAGCGGGTCTTCTTAAGTTACACATGCAGATAACATTCAAACCCTAACTATGAGCTTTGAGGCACTTGTCAACTCTGAGACCATCTTCATTGTCTTCACATTTTCGGGCAGCCCAGCTCTTGCTCAACAAGGCGTTTGAAGCTTTTCTTGTCGTTGTTTTTCTTTGTTAAATGTTAAGGCCCCTTGACACTAAATTTAGAAATGGAAGTCAATCCAAGTCAAATGCATCTCAGTTTGGGAATGAAGCCAAAATGAGGAAACGCTGGCTCCTCTTCTTTAAGAGAGTTTGATGCTCTGGAAAACATACTGGTAGCTTTTATTATTTGATTGGTATGGCAGTAGAGATGGTAAGACAGAGGAAGTCCTTGCTCTTGCCACCTTTTGGCTCTTAACAGGGGCTGTGAAAACCTTTGAACCTGAGTCACAGTTCATACTTACTACCAGCAGTTGGTTATTATTTCATCACAGATTTATGAGGGATTATGTTTATGATACAATCTGTGGGAAAAAGTAATTAGACTGACTTTAGTGTTTTGTCCAGGTAGAGTGGGATTAGCATTTTGCCTAACATGTTTATGTAGCTGTGTGAAATATAAATCCTAGTACATTCATGGGTGAATTTCCTTTTACCATTGTCTGACTTTGAGCTTGTGCACTGGATCTTTAAAAACATAACTTTAATTTAGTGATTATTCAACTGGTATAATTGTCAGAATCATATTGTAGTCCATTATCTATGTAAAATAAATACAACTCCATTCACAATGTATCTCCTCTCTTTTCTCTCTTCTCCACATACTGCCTTGGGGTCAACATCTTGTGACATTGCCACCTTCCTTCGGTCTGCCAGCCATGCCAGTTCATCCCGTATCCTGCAGATCTCCCAGCAGCCGCTTCTGACCAAACCCGATTTAGCAAACCGAAGATGTCAGCGTGCAGTGACTTTGCAGAACACGTGTGGAAACCCGGCTCTTGTAAGAACTGCTTCCACCCACTTAGTGCACACAGGTCCATTGGCGGCAGCCTGGATGGCGGTTTGCCAGCAGTCTGTCTGAGGGCCAGTCTGGGAGGCGATGAAGAAGCTGGAGTAACGGTGCCTTCACCCTACAGCAAGCCAACCATCGCTGTCAAACCCACCATGATGAACCCTGACACCAACGAGCTGATGACTGATGTCAACATGAACATAGAGCAGGTGAGGAGATATAATTATTTGAGTTATTTGGTTGTTTATGTATTGAATTCTCTATTTCCTGCATCATACATACTGTAATTGTTTGTTTCTGTCTGTCTGCAATAATATCTTGTACGTGTCTTTGTGTGTCAGGAGAACACAAAGAGTCCGGTGGAGCGCGTGGGCCTGAAGAAGCTCTTGGACCTGTCCTCCCTCTACATCGACAGTAATGGCTGCAACAAGGCCCTCAGAGAGGCTGTCCTTCAGAGCCCTGGAAGTCCGGACTCCAAGATGGACTACAACAACTGCCTCTCCCCCGGCCCCCTGGCCCCTTTGTCCCCCACCAGCCTGCCCAAAGACTCCATGATCATCAGCAGCATCTTTGTCACCCAGGAGGAGGGCCGCGGTTCTCAGAGTTTAAAGGGGAATGCCAATGGAGAGACCTACAGGCAGCAGACTAGTACCACCACCACTAGAACCATCAAGAGCACTTATAGCGTAAGTGGTGTTGTGACTAGCAGGGCAAATTACCAGGAGGCCCGTCAGGCGTCTGTGGAGATACCTTTGTCTGCGGATATCATCGCTTCCGGTCCTGCCACAGTCCACAGCAATGGTATCAGCACTGGGAGTACTGCTGCTGTTACCACGGAGCCATCCAGCACTTCTCTCACTTCCTCCACCTCAGCCTTAACTTTGGACACCATTACCCACAATCCTCAGCCGTCCTTCCGCTCTGCTCCCTTCCTGTCTGAACCGACCAGTCTATCAGATTCCTCTTGTTCTTATCGTAGCAGTATAGATTCACTTCCAGGGCCAGAGGGGTTGGGAGGAGGGCAAGCCAGTTCGGAGAGCCCCCAAAGCCCACTAGCCATAGCTAGCCCACAGTCATCGCCCCACACTCCCAATGGACAAGGAGACACAGAACCCATTTATGCAGAGAGCACCAAGAAAAAGCGCAGGCCACAGGGCAATGGGGTACAATCACAACCCCAGTCCCAGTCTCTGAACCAGACCCAGAACTCATCCCAGGGCTCTGAGCAGGAGCTTTCAGGAGAGAGCCAGCGAGCCACGATCACCGTCATGGCCGCCCACACAGAGGAGAACAACCGGACGTTCTACCTGAGCAGCCCCGACTCGGCCGTCAGCACCCAATGCCACTTCAGCCCCACAGCCCGCAAAGACCCCAGTAGTCCAGCCTTCCGCTGGCCCAGCCCCAGCCACAGCGCCCCCTCCCTGACTACAGAAACCAGCCTTGCCCCACTTATTCAGCCCAAGCCTCAGTCCAGCCCGCCCATTCCCCCCAAGAGGAATATGCGCTCCCCCAAACTGGGCACCTCCAGCCTCTCACCGTCCACTTCCTCTCCCGTCCCTCTCCCTGACCTCCCCATGCTCGTCCTCATCTCCCCCAGAGAGGGACACTTCAAGCCCCATACAGAGAACCACAGTTCAGCCTCCGAACGCTGGCACAAGCCCCACCACCACAGTTCTGGCTGGAACTGTCGCATTGAGGAGGAAGAGGAGGAGGAGGAGAGGGAGCGGAAAGAAGGGGAGATGAAGAAGCAGGCAGCCAACCCGGGGACAACCTCTCGGGTGACGGGCCTGGTCAATGGTGCCGCTGTCTGGAAGGAGGCCAGGGATTGGAGGGCCCACAGCAGCCCCCCTCCGATGACAGAGCCAGGCACGGCCCCCCCGCCTGCCCCCAACAATGGTGCCTGTCAGGGGGAGACTGAGGGCACCGGTGCAGAGGAGGAGGGCAAACATAGCGGCAGCATGCTGGCCAAGCCACCGTTGCTTGCTGGCTCATCGGAGCTGCTGGCGGCAGGGAAGGGAGCTGCCAACCATGAGCCCAATCCACCACCTCCCCCACCTAAGAAACACCACAGGTAAGAATAACCTTGCTCACTCACTCATTTACACATTCAGTTATTAACCTTCAAATAGGAAAAAGTAGTGGTAAGTGTGTAGAATGAAGGCGGATGGGGTTTGAGACAGCTACCAAAAAGGCATAAAGCCTTTTTTCAAGATCCACTCATTATATTGTATGCCAGTCCAGCGTTTCCACTACATTTATTCAGCAGCGGAGCCCCGTCGCTGCAGGATTTTTAACGCCACTCCTGTGGGATTTCACAATTTGATGAAATGTCATTCACTCATGCAGAGTTGTTTTCACCCACTTCTATTCCCCACGTAACTGAGGCTGCACGCCATCCGTGAGGTGAAAATACACACATCCATCATGGGTGCAGAACCGAAATGTCTGAACGCCACGCCACTTGGCTGTTAGGTGGAAAAAAGTGCATCTTTTTCCAAGCCGAGGGTGAAACTAGAGCCACACAGAGTATCAGCTGAAGTTGAATCAGCTGAAGTTGCAGGGAAAGCGACAGCAAAAGGTAGTCTGTGGCTAGATTTCAGTCATATGTTTGCATAAACATAAAATATCCTCTAAGGTCTTAAATATCAAAAGTAGTTTTGTTATCAACTGTCATTTTATCTCTTAGATAGAAAGTTTGCCAGTGATGCTTTCAATATTTCTATTTACCTAACCTTAATACAATACAATATTATTTGTATGTTAGGCCACATGTTTTTGTTTCAAAAGTAAAAGTCTTGGGTAGCAATAAATGTGTACTTAATTAATATTAATTATGTCAAAAATTGTCATGTTATTTCTTTATTTCATAGAAATACATTTTTATTTTTATTTTATTACTTTATTTCAACCCCACCTACCCCTCCCTGAAAAAGCACTGCAGTTGAACACTGCAGTTTAAAATGTGGCTCAAGAGATAGAGCATGACAGAAACGTACATCTGTCCATGTGTAATCTCCAACAGATTGCCTATGATGCTTTGCTCATGATTGCGTATGATACTCTTATGATGCTAGATGCTAAATAAGTGTAAAGCACAGAGAATACATCAGCCTCCTGGTGAGGAAGGGCTATGATTTCTTCAGTAATTGACAAAGACAACTAAAAAAGACAACTCTTGAAAAATCAAGTCAAATGGCGGTTTTATTGCACACTAGTGTGCTACACAGTTGCTGTAACATACTTCCCTACCTCAGATGCAAGTCCTTTGTAAGTTGGTCAAAGCATTATGCATTCAGCCCACATGTGATCTGTCCATAGTGGCACATACTTGCGTGCTTGTGCCGCATACTCCTACCTGTGACTTACATTAGCATTAATGATATTAAGGTATTTCAGCCGTGACAATGCAGTTTCATTACGTTACATAATTTAACACTTCCATCACCCTCTTAGTTCTCTGCTCTCTGATAGGACAGACTATAGTCTTGGTGCTACTCATGGAATGTAAGCTATAGTATACTGACTGGGACTGTGCATGTGTGCACATGCATGCAGCGGTTCCCTGTTTATTGCAGCCATTTATATGTGAACCCTACTGTGCCCTCTCCTTTCATAGCATTATTCAGCCTTGAATCAGCCTCCATTCTAGTGCCTTGTGATCATTCAAACTGTTCCGGCATATTCCTCAATGCATTCTCTGTCTATTCATGGTAGTAATGTGACTTTTTCAATTCTCATTAACACAGAAAATGGGTCTGTTAAATAGCCCCCTGCTGTGTCACGTTGCTGTAAATTTGTTTTGGCTGCCACACAATAGACACAACTGTAAAAAGACAGGCCTTGTCCCATTGATATTGTCACAGAAAGACAAAACTGTCTCTGTAGGCATTAAGATGCGTCTTTGGGCATTGTGGTATTAATCATTTTTGTATTGTTTGTACTCTTGTGCATGTCATTATTCATGTTTATTTATTATGGCTTAAATGCATGTAATATTATCTAATTATGTCCAATGACAGGATATGCAGAATGATAATTCTGATGATTTTACGGTTGTTGCAGACTGATTATTGTGACCTACTCTAAGCTTTACATGGGTTTGCTTGCCTTCATAGCCATTTAACAGCAATAACATTTTCACACATACTTTAACGTGCGTCTGCATTACGCTAAGAATACATTCTGCCGTCTGAGTCACCAACCCAAAGCAGAAAGAGAGAAGAGGCCTTGTGTTGCAGTTATTAGAGCATCAAGTGATCTCCCCAAAATAAACCTTACTTTGTCTGGAGCAGCATGATTAGGTTTAAGACAGGACTACGACTTCCTCAAGACTTCACTGAGCAGATGTTCTTCACTTGAGCATCTTGAGCTGCTATAGTCAGCAAAAAACCTAGCTGGAACCTTGTCCTGTCCAGAAACCAGCACTTTTTTCGGAGACACTTTCCCAAAACATGTCTAAAGCATATAGTATAAGCTACATCTATACATGTGATATTCTTTCAGATGACACAGTTCAAGTATTTAGAACTTTTTTGAATTGTGATTAGGTAGAACTCTGAATCTAAAACAGACTCTCTTCTCTCTTTTGTGGTGATACGTGAAACACCCAAATGAAACCAATTTTTACCATCAGCACTCTGTTTGCTGCCAGTCAGTAGCAAGATAACGCCTATTGCTGATCACATTTCAGGGACCCTTATGTTTGTGGTAATTCTAGTACGGACCCACCTCTCTCCTGTTATGACATTGCCACCATTCTGCACTGATAAAAATACACCTTGTTGAGACACATGTGGGAACACGCCTCAAGCCAGCCAGCGACCATAGTTGCTTTCTGGTGTTCCAAGTTTATCAGCGGGTTTAGTGTGTTTACACAACAAGTGTCCCTAGTCACCGCTCGCATATGGCAAACACAGGCAATACACTAAAGGGAAACAAATCTTGTTGCAAAGCAATCAAAACTTATTTCAAGGACAGATCTGTTACTTACAGCAAATAGCAATCTTGTGTATGGAATTAATTGCAAACGTTAACAAAACACACACACGCACACACAACTACGGGTACATGCACCCTGTGATGCAGCATTTTGATGTGCTGAATCATTTAAGAGCCACAGATGGTTTGGAAAATCTGCCTTTCTCCTATGGGCACGATCAGAGCTTTTGATCACAGTGGAACACACTAAATCTGACATCTTGAACCTTTCTGTTATCCCTATAGCAACAAGTCAACCTACACATCATGTTGTCGCTCAGCCTACGAGGTGTGTGTGTGTCCATGTGTGTGTGTGTCTCTGTGTGTGCATGTGCCCATGTCATGCACAACTGTGTGTATGTACTCTTACAGGATAGGCGTGTCAACTGGTCAGTGAAGTTTGCTCGGGGGAGGGGCTTTACGGAACAGATTGTTGCCCCTGGCAACTCCCAAACTGTCCCAGGCCGGCAGTCAGTTGCCACCAGTAGAATCAGAATTTATAGAACAAGCATGTTCTTTCAATCCCATTGGAAAATCTGCCTTTTGCACTCTATAAACTATGGTGCCAAGACGTGCTGCCCCTCCTTCCGCAGAGCTATCCTGCTCTGCAACAGAGAACAGATAGCATCTTGTTGCTGTCTGACAGAGCAAAAGCTGCTCTGAAGTGAACTGGCAGGTAGTTATATGTGTATGAGCGGATGCTATATATGAGATATGGGTATTTTAATTTCGTGCATTAACGGGTGCTGTTGCTTTTCCTGCTGAGAGAGACTTTAAATACACATAGGACTCGTGTGGAGCCAGGCTTGTGTTACTAGACATGGTAGGGCTTTAGAGAGCCACCGGTCTGATCCAGGGGCATTTCGTGCCCGCCAGCCGGACAAGGACCTCCACCTCTCCAATATGAGGTAGGCACCTGATGGCAACTTATTCTCATATGTTTCCTCAGTAAGAGTCTTTGTGAAATTTATGAGCAATCTGTCATCTTAAGTTTGCAGGTTAAAGGGGTATTTGTATTATATCACATTATAACTTCTAGAGTTGTAAACTAAAATGATAATGTTCTTGTTCACTACTTTTAAAAAAGCTCAGGGAACTGGTGGCAGGGTTCGTGCGAGTGTCATGTGAGATGGGAATTGTATAGATTCCTCAATAAAAGAAGCCATAAATGAGAGTCAGGAAGTAGCTCTTGTTGAAATTTGATCCGTCTGGCCTTGATCGACCACAACACCACTGCAGGTTAGCGTAGGCCTCGGCTTTCACTGTCACACCTCTATCTGGAGCTGGCTAGCCATACCTCAGAGGTGACTAGGGAAGGCGTGATGACAGATGGAGGGCGGCCAGCCTTCTCTCTCTTTCTTTATCTAACTCTTTCACACTCCGCCTTTTGTTCTCCTTCTCATCTCTTCCTACCCAGAGTTTGCTCATTCCTTTATATTAGCACCACCCTCCTTGTCTGAGGGAGAAAAACATGAGGTATTGAAAACAAAGGTGAGGAGCATGAGAAGCGAAATAGATTATGGATTGAGAGAATTAAATACAAGCAGAAAAACAGAGAGGAGCAATGAAATGAAATCTATAGAATGTGACGAGGTGCAAAGACTGAGGAGGGAGGTGCAATGAATAAGGGGAGGAGATAGCTGACAGAAGTAGATAACGAGGTAGAGACAGGATTCCTGTCGAACATTAATAATTCTTGGCTTCAAAGGCATGGTTTATATGACTACAGCCATAATAACCATCCTGTGATCATGTTACAGAAACAATGGGTGCCATTCTCCTCTAGTCTGCGATACAGATGTCTGTCTGCATTATACTGTAACATATATGACTGTCCAGAAAGTCTGAGCCAGCCTGATTTCTTACCTAACTCTGGAACCACCATGGAAAAATCCCTGAATCCTAACAAATGAGGATGTTTAGGGCAAGTCAAAGCATTGGCGTATAATGCATTTAGAAGAGTGCCAGTGCCTCATAAACACTGTGCGGTACAACCTAGTTTATGAAAAAAAACAACAACTCAAGACTGTAGAGTAAGATTTTCAGTGGAAATGTTTTAGTTTGATGAAATTCCAGTGGACAGGGAGTGAGTACGGGCCAGAGTTTTGAAAGCCAGTAATCTCAGCACCTAGTGAAGAAATTGTTGAGTCACTGGTATCGATCAAACCCCCCACAGATACATTTTGGTCATTTTGTGCTAATTGAATGCAGTGGCAAGCATCTCAGCCAACAGATTTCTATTGCATGTTCTGTTAGTTGTCAACATAGATTTTGTTGGTTGTAGGAAGGTTACAGTATTTTATGTTATCATTCTTAATGCTTCTATTACCAGGTTAGCCTCTGTATGGTTCTCATAAAAAAAGATGTTAGTTCTTATCTCTTCTTCACGGAAAGTCGTGGCAGCTTATATGTCTGTCTGTCTGTATCTGTGTGTGTTCATAAGTCTACAATGTACATACTTAGTCACCTAGACAGTTCTATAGACTCCCCAATAAAAGATGAGTGAGGAAGTGAAACCAATCCTGGGGGGAACCCGATCCACAACAACAACATGGCAGTTTAGTGCGGGTCTCAGCTTACACCATCACACCACTATCTGCAGCTAGTTAGCCGTACCGCCAAGCCCATCCCTATTTAAACTCCCCAAGCTCGTCTCACTCAGCTTTATTAATACCACACACATGTCATGATAGCATGTGTGTCAACAGATCCAATATGCTCCTTAGCATGCTTGTTTACATTCTAAATCTGGGTTGCTGCAAGTTGCCAGGCTCCGATTGGCACTGTTTGTTTGGGTAGATGTGCCTCAGCCATGTCTGAATACAAACCTTGTCTGACAGGTTTGCTTGGTCGATCATATAGTGGGACGACATCTCACTTGCACTTCGACTTTGTTTTTAGCCAATGAAGGGCTTTTATCTTTTATTTTCTATCTTTTATCTGAGCCTAATCTGAGCCCAGGTCTTTCTTGCATGCCCTTGTTCAGAGGGCTCAGTCAGCCGTGCACATCTTCCCATTAGCCCAGGACATAAGCAGTGAGGTTGACATTCCTTCACCAGTGAAGAAATTAAGGAAAATCTAATGTTTTGGATACAAATCTGAGAGATCTAGAGCGAGACAGAAGCACACATGCACACACAAAGACTCATACAATCTCTGTGCCTATTACCATTCTGCTCTGCCTCTGCATTTCCACTGCCTTTCATCACAGCCCCTTTGTCTGTAAAACGATAGAGGATCCTTTAGCTAGCTGCCCATAGAGAATCCCCCCCCCCCCTTGTCTCTTCCATTGCTCTCCTCCTTTTCTCCTCTTCATTTGTTTGTTCTGCTGATTTATGGTGGGATTGAAGTCAGGGGCCAGCAGATAAATGGATAGAGCAGTCATTTTGGGATGGAGGAGAGGAAAGAGAGATGAAGGGATGGGATGGACCCATGCTCCTCTGAACCATTAGCTGGTATAATGAGGCAGCTGAATGGCTGTCACTCAGCCTAATTGGTCACCTTGATTAGAAAAGCTACTCTAGGGAAGCACAGTCATTTTCATTGGGATTTTAAGGGGCTGTCATAGCAACCAGGCAAACAGAATATGGAAGAATTCAAACGTATCTGCTCAGAGCAAAGCCTCTGCCAGGTAGATAAGGGAAGTTAGCATTTTTTGAACGTGGGGCAGATAAGATACAGAGGCAATTTTTCTGGCTTGAGAAGACAAAATCAGAAATGAGAAAAACCTTGTGTCTGATGGATTCTTATCATCTCCTAAAATTACTTTTTTTGTATATGCTTGTTTTGTATTTGAAAGTTTGTGTATGCTGCACTGTTGTGGCTATTATTTCAACACTGAATCAGGGAAGTGTGCCTCTCGAACAAGGAAGTGAAACTACTGTTAACTGGAGTTGCTCTTTCATTCAAAATCAAACAAGGTACCTCTTGTATGGGCTTATTAGAGACAGGTTGTGCCAATAAGTAAAATATCAACTGGAAGTGAGTGGTTGTACCTGTACAAACAGAGGCTGTAAAAACATAAAAATACTCAAGGCCTGCAGCAAAACTGACAGACTAACTACCTGGTGACACCACACTTATTAGGCTAGTTCCCTGATGGGATATTATGGGAAAGATTTTGACTGTTGATATGTTTTGAAGAGGCAGGTGCCTATCGATTGTTTTGTGAAATGATCCATCTACTCCTACCTCTAAAAGGAAACTGGCTGAGTGATGGACTGACTGGTGGCACTAGTTGCTAATGCTATATTATGTTTATTATATATTTTTATCATTGTTTGCTTGTTAAATATCTCCAGTTGATTACAATAGTCCTCTGTTAATTTTTATTGTCTGGCATGCCTCTTCAGTGAATTTCCTATATACAGTGAAATTACTGGGAAGCAGACAGACAAGACCAACTGACTCATTTAACTAGAAACACTTACTGAGAAGTTCAGGCACATGCACAGGCAACCACCGGCCAACCAAAAAGAAACATTTAGGCAGAAAGGAATGCAGGTAGACACACAGGACAGAAACAAAACGCATACAACACAGACAGAACAAATGTGTGTTTGTGTTAACACGTCGTTTGTCTCATCATATTCTGTAATCCCCTTTCCGTTTCTCTTCCCTTTACAGACTGTGTGGTAAGATGAGCGGCAGCAACATGGAGCTGGACCGCTGTAGCCAACAAGGGTCAGTAGAGAGCCTTACCCAGTCTCTGCGGGGCCTGGGCAGCACCAGCCTGCCCACCGCCTCCACCGACAGCCTGACTGCTGACACTGGTAAGTACAGTACAGTACCGCTCAGGCTGCTGTCAGGTTAGGTTGGGTTAGGTTAGGTTAGGTTTAGGGTGGTTTGGGTTAGGTTAGGTTGGTTTGGGTTGGGTTGGGTTAGGTTGGGTTGGGTTGGGTTAGGTTAGGTTAGGTTAGGTTAGGTTGAGTTGGGTTAGGTTAGGTTAGGTTAGGTTAGGTTTAGGGTGGTTTGGGTTAGGTTGGTTTGGGTTCGGTTGGGTTAGGTTGGGTTGGGTTGGGTTAGGTTAGGTTGGGTTATGTTATGTTGGGTTAGGTTAGGTTAGGTTAGGTTAGGTTAAGGGCATTCAATAAGACGTCTGTAGTGCAGGTCAACCCACTTCACTGACACCAAGGATTATCTCTGATGCATTGTAATGTAGCCGAAGGAGGATGAGCAATTAAAAACTTGAAACTTGCAGTTAAGTGAGATAATGGGTAGGTGCTACATTTTAGTTTATCTACAGCTTTCACTGATAGTGCAAATGGGTACAATGGGGCTTTATCTGATACCTGTTGAGTGATACTGCACAGCAGAATGAGATCTAATATGAACAAATCTCAAATATTAGGTCAGAGCTGCTTTTTGCAAAGCCTGGTAAGTGGCACTCTGCCAATGATGTGCATAATTTGATGCAATGCAATTTATTATTTCTATTATTTAAGAAAAGGCTAAAGACCCAGCTCTTTAGTGAACACCTTCTCACCTGTTGGACTGTGTAACCAACAAAACAAAACAAAACAAAAAAACTCTATATCTGCCTCTATGCACTCTATGCACTGCCTCGTAGCACCTATGTCCTGTTGGACCAGAACTTAGCTTTATGGCACTTACTCTCTTACTCTAACCTTGCTTGTGTTGTATTAAAATCTCATGTGTACGTCGCTTTGGATAAAAGCGTCTGCCAAATGGGAAATTGTAATTGTAATTGTAATTATTTAGAAGACTGCCTACCAGTTACGATAAGTATCATCTATGAATCAATGGAAGTTAGTTGTCTTGCTCTACGGAGGAACAAAACAACCTGCTTGGTCATGTTTAGCTATGAGGAAGCATTTGTGCACAGTGAAACTGAGTAAGAACAATGAAAAGAGGAAAGAGATTGCAGAGAGGTTTTGTAGCAGCAGATGTCCTCTGTCAACTGCTTCTCTTCCTCTTTCACTAAGTGCATATGTATCTTATCTGCTGTATCTTTTGACAAAAACAGACAAGGCTGGATTTTGTTTTCACAAATTTAAGATGAAATTTTGTAGAAATTTAGATTTGTACAGTTACACCAAAATTGAGGAATATGGTTTAGAAGGAGTGGCATCTGACACTCTGTCCTTGGCTGTCATCCTTTACATGTCAGTTTCAAACCTCTGTGGCGCTCAGACGTTTGTAATTGCTGTAACTTCCTGGGAAATGTCGTTTGAAGAGATAATTATGGACTCTGATAACGAGGGAAAAAGGGCTTGGCTACATCCTACAGAGTACTTTTTTCTTTATGGTCTTTCCCTCCGTGAAAGCCGTTACTTTAGTCAACACCACACAATTATCTCAGTATCTGTCTCATCTAGTGAAATGTTGAGTTTCAACCCGGAGTCTTTAATTCAAGAATTCATCATAATTGGATGGAAGATGTTTTAGTGTCACCTTGAACGTTGGATTATGGAAATTTTCAACTGTCTTGTGAGGCAACGAGGTATGTGTTTGTGTTAGCTAGGAAGCTAACCAGTAGGCAGTGATAGGATCAGTGTAGGAAGTATGTCGAATTGGCTACTGTCACCCAGGAATATGTAGTTTATGTACTGTTAGTTTATGGGAAATTAAGTCTCAAGGACACTTAGATACAAAACATCCATTCTATGAAGCAGCAGAGGCTGCTGGACTCTATCTGTATTCCTCAGTGTTTCTTTCTGCTTGTCTCTATTTTCCTGTGTCTACCTGTCTGCCTGCTGTCATCTGATTATATTCAAGACTTCTACTAACTATCGTAGATTCTCTGAAAGTTTGAGCTGTATATTTTGCGCTTCTGTCGACTGGAGTATTTTCTTTCCGTTTTAATAGATATTCCAATTGTTTCATGAAATACTTAATTCTTATTTCAGAAAGTTTGTTTCAGAACATTGATAAGTTGATGTCTGACTGGAATCTTGATCATTGCTTCTCAGCTTCTCGGGATGCAACACGGATGGCTTGTTCCTCTCCATTTCCCAGAAGTCCGATGGCCTCGACTCCAGGGTCTCCTCGCCCAGACCCATTCAGCAGCATAAGCAACCAGCCGCCGCCACTCCCAGAGAAGAAGATGGTCAACCGCACCGTGTCTGCCCCCGACAGCGCAAACGGAAAACCCGTCGTTCGAGCCTACCCCCGCCTCCCATTCACTGGCTCGGAGAGCAACGTGTGTCGACCTGGCGATGGCAGCTCCCGGTCCAGTTTACCGTCCAGCCCTGTGGACCCACGGCCGCTTTTCTCTTCCAACGAGTCTCTGGAGCGTTGCCATGCCCCGCTGAGCCGGCCGTCACGCTCCCGGACCCTGGACGAGCCGCTGAAGGGTCGCGGGCGTCTGGGAGTCCACTGCCGAGGCAGCGTGACCTGCTCCTCCTCCCCACAGCTCAGTGTGCCCTTCTCAGCCTCAGAACCGGGTTCGGCACCCAGTTTGGGCTCCAGCCTGCAGCTCCAGACCCTGCTGAGCAACATCGACAGCAGGGAGGGAGTCTACTCCAAACTCGGAGGCCTATACGCCGAGTCTCTGCGGCGCCTGGCTCTGAAATGCGAAGACCACTTCACTCGCTCCCAGAGGAACCCGCTTAGGTTTGAGGAGAGCAACTGGTCTTTGTTCAAGCTCACCTGTAACAAGCCCAGCTGCAACGCGGGAGATGCTGTGTACTATTCTGCTGCCTGTGCCTCAGACCCCAGCAACTCCTACGCTGTTAAGGTAATCTCCAAAATCTGGGCCTAATTTGTTATACATTATACCTTATACAAGTATTTTTTTTATAATGAGATTTGTTCGATGTGTGCTTGATATAACTATGTTCACTTCCAGGACACCAGAATGCTGAAGAGCACCGTCCTTAATATTGTATCTGAAAAGCTACATTAGTATCAATCAATGTTTTATGCAATTGAAATATTAAATATAGTTTTTGGCAGGGACAGAATGGGCCTTTGTAGTATTATTATTTCAAACCTGACCTTCAGATACTTCAAGAAAGCCTGTGTTAATGTTCTTTGAAATGAGACAGTCAGCCTTGTGTTTGTACATTACTGTGAGTACAGACGGCCAGAAATCTCTGGAATTCTAAACAAGTGTGTGTGTTTGGCTCTTAGCTGCGGTGAGAAGAGCGTCTTTGTAATCTGCAGATCGTGTTTACGTTCCGTCTCCACTCCAGGTTGTTGTCGAGCGAGCCAGCTACTCGTGGCTCATCAATCAAGGTTGTCTTTACTGTTGTTTAAGAATAAGGTGCACAGTGGGTGTAGTAAGTCGGACCGTTTAACAAGAAATTTGACTGTTCTAAGATGGAAAGAGCAGAGGAGAAGCGGGTTGGTGGTCTCGTTTGTTTCTCAGACTACAGATGTGAAGGTCTCGCCACAGCAGAAACCTTCAGGGCATGTACTGTAAACAGCCAGGAGGAAGGGTGTGCATTCAGTCTCACTGACCTTTGTCCCAAAGTCATTAGTGCTGTGCAAAGCAGCAGCCGTTTGTATGTGTGGTGTTGCAGCCCGGGTGCCCACACTGTTGCTTAATGTCTCAAGGCCCATTAATCTTTACATGCCAGGCAGGATTTACAGTCAGACAAACCCCTGTTGTCAAGGCCTACACACACACACACACACACACACACACACAATACACATTATGTAGTATGAAATCATCTAGCTCAAATATTAATCATCAGGCTACAATTTGAAGTCAGAATTAATCATTGTTATAGTTGTGTGTGTGCTTGCCCACTGTGTAGCTGTGTTTGCCAAGTGTGACATTGTTTGATTTCTTACACATTAGGAAAAAATCATTCAGACTTCCAGGCAGCCAATAAAACCACAAGTCCACCAGTGTGCTGCTGACTGAAACATGAACGGCATGAACGTAGAATTTAATCCATTTCCTCACAAAGTAGAGATTACATTTACAAATCCAATCCCAAAACAGAATGAGAACAGAACAGAAAAACTGAAATGTCTGTGGAGGCGTGTGTGTGTGTGTGTGTGTGTGTGTGTGTGTCGGTTTGATATATACAAATTATGAATCACTGTTGGGTTAAAATGTCTGGATTCCACTGGAAGATTTGATTCACAGTGGTTTTGATTCTCCCATTGTCTGAAAGAGAATTTCAAGCCTTGAGAGGCGGTTGTAGGTTACTTGAACACAAATTGAACCCAGTCCTGGAATCTAAATGACCCACTAGGAGAGGATCCTTCTCTTTTTCAAATGCTTTTCAGTTGAGGATTAGGCTTAAATCTGCATCCAGGAAACTGGCTTTGACTGAATGAGAGTAGGAATTGAATTGGAATTGACCTTGGAACCTTACTAACAAGAATTCCTTTCTTCTGTCTCTTGCCTCCCTCTCTCCCTGTCTCTGTGTCACTGGATTTCTTCACGCTCCCCCTCTGCCCCTTTCTCCCTCCCTCCTCCTTTGCTTCATCCCCTCCTCCCTGCGCCCTTCGTCTTTGTCCCTCTGCAGATCTGTAAGAGTCCGTCCGTGGAGGCCAAACAGGGCCATCTGTACGGCCTGTCGGTGCAGCAGAGTATGCCTCCCCACTTTAACCTGCAGCAAGACTGTGGCCACTTCATCGCTTGTGTCCCCCAGAGCATGTTGCCCTCCGATGAAGTTTCCCTGCCCACCACACCGGCCTCGTCGAAGCCTCAGCCCTCCGCTCCTGTCCCGAGCCAGCAGGCAGACCGAGAGCGGGTGGTGGTCATCACCCGCGAGGTCCCTCAGCAGAGCGCAGCTGACTTTGTGCGGGAGTGGGAGGCGTTTCATAAGGCCCAGCCAGAAGTCTATGAGCGCCGCGTATGCTTCCTGCTCCTGCAGCTATGCAACGGCCTGGAGCACTTGAAGGAGTATGGGGTCACGCACCGCGACCTCTGCCTAGAAAACCTACTGATGGTGCCTCACCGCCGGCCGCTGGTGGCACAAGCCCAACCGCCTTCTCAAAACCCCCAACAGACCGCCAATGACAGCAGCACCAGTAACGGTTCGGGTGCTGCAGACAGTCAGCGTCACCTTCCCCGGCTCCTCATCAGCAACTTTGCCAAGGCCAAGCGGCGCTCCGCAGAGGACGCTGCCTCGACCAGTGTTGACCCACGCATCAAGCGTGACCACGCCAGGTTGGCGCCTGAGATCGTCTCAGCAGCCCAATATCGCAAATTTGATGAGTTCCAGACGGGCATCTTGATCTACGAGCTCCTCCACCAGCCCAACCCGTTTGAGGTGAGTCCGGCGCTGAGGGAGCAAGACTACTGCTGTGAGGACCTGCCCCCAATCCCCGCCGTCTCTCTTTACTCAACTGGCCTGCAGAGGCTGGCCCAGCTGCTGCTCCAACCCGACCCCATCAAACGCATCCACATCCAGGAGGCCAAGCGCGTGCTGCAGAGCCTCCTCTGGGGTCCCAGGAAGGACCTGATGGAGCAGCAGTGGGAGAGGCACGGGCAGGGGGGGGGCTTCGTCGAGGGATCCCGACACGAGGGCCTCCTCAACTGGCTGGACGTTAAGCGGGCCCTGCTGATGATGAAGTTCGCCGAGCGTTCGCTGGAGCCAGAGAGGAACGCTGAGCTGGAGGACTGGCTGTGCTGTCAGTACTTTTCCTCGGCTCACCCTCTGTCTCTCTGCCATACTGCCGAACTGCTCTACTCGCTCAAGTGATGATTTACTGAGGTGCTTCAAGGGTTGAAAGTGTGTCTGAGTGGTGCCGTGTGTATTTGTGGATGTGTGTATGAGAGAGACCAGTAATGACAATGTTAATGTCTGGACACTATGGATGGGTCCTCATCCTAAGAGGCTGAACTCCTGAACAGGAGATAATGTGAACCTGCCTGCCTGTCTGTTTGTGCTACTGCTACATGCATGAGAGCCATGCATCAACCGTGCCGTCCACTCCGTCCTTTTTACACAAGCAGTACACTGCTGCAGACTGTTAACTTGACAAATAAATGACCTGCTAAAACTCAGCTGTGGAATATAGATGTTCATATAACGTATGGACAAATTCACAAAGATATTCACATACAAACGAGAATCACTTTGTGCCATTGATGCTGACAAATATACTGTATACACAATGTGGAATATCAGTTTTGATAGTAGGACACTTGCCAAGGCTTCATGGTTGACACTGTATTGTGTGTATTTATCAAATACCGACAAGACATTTTACCCACTGAGAACAGGCTTACGGTGCATAATGTACTTAATCATTCTTTAAATGTCAAGCAGCTCAACAAAATAATGCTGTATTGTATCTAATTGTGCAGCTAACTTTAATGTTTCGGATAACTAAATAAAAACATGGGGTCACAAGCAGGCTTACACTACTGCACCATTTCCATGATCCATTTTTTAACGGGCACATACAGCAGTGCTCCATACTGTGTGAACAACAGAAATTAAGCTTATCTGAAAACAAATCCACATGTTGGAAAAAGTTGCTGGATGATGCCTACATAACTGTACTTGTGGAATATTAATCAGGGCAACCATCTCTAAGTCAGTGTTGTCTCACAAGCCTTGATAGGCGGTGTTGCATAATAAATAAACCTAGTATAAATTAATCATAAGCCGTGCTGTCTAATGCAACTTAATATTTGATTGGATTGACAAAACAATTGGCAACATTAGCTACTACAGTACGGTTATGGCCCAATTTCCCCTTACATTTCCCTTAAAACTTTTGTTAATATTATTTTAATGTTTTGACTCATGTCACAGTGCCTTTTGTTCTCTGTATGTTACAGTGACTCAGAACCCAAATGTAAATGTTAATATTCCTTCCTGCTACATATATATATATTTGTGAAACTGGCCTTTCACGGAATGTTCTGGAAACAGACAGAACTTTGTACAGAGATTTGTAGATGATATGGAAAGAAAATGAGCCCAAGCAGGTCTTAAAAAGCAATGGATATGAGCAGTAGCAAAAGTAAGTATTTATGATATCTAACCATTTGTTATCCTGTAGTAGTCACTGGAATGTCTTTGTTTATTTTCGTGTGTAGTTTGTCAAGTTATTTGTTTTTGGAGTGGCAGCAGGTAAGCCTGTTGTCCGCCTCCCACCGCCCATACAGGCTGCTGAAAAAGCTTCAAGTTATGAGCTTTTTCATCGCCAATAAAGAATTTCCTAACAGAGCCGAAAGCTGCAAGAATTTAATAGTCCACATGCTGGTGTTTGTCCACAACTGGTGTTTATGGTGTTGAGAAGAAAACATCATGGTCTGATCTCACAACTAATACATTATCGATTCAAATTATTTTGTGTGAGCCTCACCTATTTGCATCTATCAATAAACTGTGCATATATTTTCTCACAGTATTACGCGTGTTCCAATCTTTTTTTGTAGGTCACTGCACACTGATCACAGATCTTATAAAACAATTATTACATTATTACTGTATGTATCCCTGTGCTAACGGTGCTCAAAAACTATGGGCTGTTTGCATTGCCAGTAACAACAGCTGAGGGCATTGCTTAAAGTGAAACTATGCACTGAAGTAAGTTTTTAACAAATATACATCACTTGACTATGGCGAAATACATCAATCTTAGTCACAATCTTAACATTTTTGAGCAAATGTTATCTACGTACTGAAATCTACCCTGTGCACAGTGCAGTGCATGTATTTACTTGGACTTCTGTCTTAATACACACGACACGACAAACTGTAAAATGGTACTCCCACTTTAACTTCAGAGGAGAAAGGGATGGTCCGATGCCCAACCACCACTCCTGCACTTTGCGTTTAATGCCCCGTACCCCTTCACACAGACACTCATGCTCCCCATTCCTAATTTATCACTTTACATCTTTAAAATTGTGCATTACATGGAGAAATGCTGAAATTGGGGACCACAATGCCTGTTAGGCTTTAAAATGTGGACGGAGGGCAACACTTTCTCTGAAGTACATGGATCATGTAAGGCATATCTGTAAAATGAATCTGTTAATACTCGTCTCCAGGCCTGACTAGTACAGCAGAGAGCATGGAGGCATTCTTCTGCATTTCTGTTTCTTCTTACTGTATTTGCCAACTCAGCATTCCCATTGTCTGAAAGGACAGTGAATGCAAGATTGTGCGACATCTAACTTCCAAGACTTTTTTGTAGTTGCGGCGTCAGGGCCAAGAACCCTATAACAACCAGCAAAATCCATTAGTGGCGCTAGCATCGGGCAACACAGGGAAATCCTCTACAGGGAAATATATTTCAGTTGAACACTCTTGAAGTCTTTCTGGTATTAAGTGCAAAAATGTCTTGTAGAAATATGAGCTACTATGTAACTGATTTAGACACATCAACTTTTGATATGAATAAGATGCTTTGTTTTGTCCAAAACAATCAAGGTATGTGAGCGACTGTAGTTTCTTATGTTTGGATGATACCTAATTATGTTATTTTCTAACTGAAAGAAACAGTCAGAGGCATGAGAGTGCTGTAAACATTCCAGTCAGGTAACCAGGAGAAGCATCTGTGAGAGAGGGAGAGAATGTGTGTATAGGCTGTTGCACAGGCTAACACAACAGAACAGGTTGGACGTGTGGTGGAATCTCAATTTGAGTTTGGAGCCTCAGGCCTAAACAGACCCCAGACTTTCCCCCTCTCCAATCCCTCCCCTGGTGCTGCCCTTGACTCCCCCCATGTAGCTTTCTGCTTCACATCACTCCTTCAAAACCACTGACTGCTCCCTTGTCATAGGTGGAACCATGTTGCTATGGTGTTTTGACCAATGGAATGGCATTTCTAGGAAAGCAGTCAGTCTCTCTTCTCTCTCTACCTCTCTCTCTCTCTCTCTCTCTCTCTCTCTCTCTCACACAAACACACACACACACACACACACACACACACACACACACACACACACTGAGGCGGCCTGTTGAACATCCAAATAACTCCCCGATAACAACAGCCAGACTCCCTTCTTTCTTCTCTCCAGTGAACACAGGTCAGGTGGTCGCATGCTTTATTTGAGCAAATTTGCATCCCAGCATAATGTCTTCAGCGTATAACCTGGAAGACAAAAAAAATGTCAAAGTCAAACTCAAAACTCAGTGAAAGGCTAGATTTGGTAAAATGTCACTGCTGAGAGAAGCAATATCTCGAGTTATGTGAAGCATAGAGCACAGTTAAAGGAAAAATCCACCCTGAAATACACTGTTAAAAGCTAGCTTAATGGCTACTGGTGATGTACATCTGGGCCCATTTCATTACTTGGTGGTGTATTTTTTTATTCCCGCAGAATAAAGATCAAAGCGTAGCCAAGGTGTCACGTTGAGATATTTCCAGCGCAGCCACAGCCCCTACAATGAAGTTTGATAGAACATTTTTCAACTATCTAAAATACACTATCCATGGTAAATGTCAGGTTTTGGAGAAATCCATCACAGAAGAGGCAGAGATACAAATTTCTCCACTGAGAGTGGCTTAAATAGACCAGAATGCAATGCAGCCACAAGAAGCTGAGTTTTGAGTAAGTGGCGGGACTTTTGCTTATCCTCTTCTGGAAAACCTTTCGCTCTGCTCTCACTATTGTTCTCTCCACCTACAGTTATGCACATCTGAATCTAAAAAGTTCACACCCATGCTGGGACAAGGCTAGATGACGGTTGGCCAGCTCCTGGTAGTGGTCCAGCTTGTCTCTCATCTCCAGGACAAATGAGATGAGGTTGTGTGATGATGTTGAGGCTGCTGCCCCCCGGAGGCCTCCTTCAGAAAAAAAAGTGAACCCTGCTCCTGATGGCCAAAAAGGAGCTGAAAGGCAGAAATGCCTGTAGATGCTTGGGGCATCTCTCTATAGGCAAACAGGAGGAAAGATGGCCACTGATCTCAGTTAGACCCACAGTCCACAACAAACTTCTTCCTAAGTTTCTTATTAAATCTTTCCACAAGGCCATTTGTCTGTGTAAGATAGGGACTAGCCTTCACCCCACAGATCCCTGGCATGTGGTACACATCTTTGAGCAGCTTCGATGCAAAGTTAGTCCCATGGCCAGTGATTATGTCCAGTGTGATTCCCACCCTAGAGAAAATCAGAATAATACAGTTTGCTATCTCTTCCTAAGTGGGAAGGCCCCAGGTTATCTTGTGGCATAAACCATAAACACACACCACAAGAATCTACTTTTCTGGGCCAACAATGTACACAGCAGTGTGGATAAAGGTGACATGAAGGATGGTCATGGTTACAAAAGAGGCCCTATCTACTTTCTAGCTTGGAGCAGTAAGTTGGCACTGTGGGCATGACTCGCAAATTAACTATTCCGTATCAATGGGGGAACCACTGCACAAAGAACGGTGTACAGACCAAAAGTAAAGAATATTCTCCATTATGTATATTAGGATTAAAGATATTACTGAAGGGCTTGAGTTCTACTTGAATGACTGATTGATAACCAACACAAAGACCACAAAGACAATGCTTTAAATGCACACAAAAATGTAAGCACACATACAGCACACAGTCAGACAGGTAAGACAATATACAGGTAGAATGCAAAGACTGATTCAACAGATGAGGAATAATGAGGAAGAGCAACTTTCTTAGTCTTTCAATGTTACCTGAGGTGTCGATAGACTCGGACAGCAAAGGTAATGTAAGGATTTTGGCAAGTTTATTAGGAGGTTGGTATGTTTTAGTTTGAGAGCAATGATAATTATGTGATTGCTGAGTCAGCAATCAGGTACAATATTCTCGCTCTTTATTTTTATTTTTTCTTCTTAATCCGTACGTTTTTTGGCACCTGTCTACTCCACATTAACGTTGCTGCACTGCTGCTTTCTTACACATGCAGCTATTCTGCTTAATTCACTCTTCTCCATTTCAACATGTCTTTTACATATTTTCATACCTTTTTAATTCTTAGTACTGTTACATTTTAGTACATTTCTAACATTATTACTTGTCACTTTTGTATTTTCTGTTTTTTCTACTGAATATACCCACTCTTCATACTTACTTACTTACTTACTGTACCTTCCAGCTTTTCACATAAGCCTTCCTACTCTTCCTACCAACTGCATATTTTTTTTATGCCTTTTTACTTCTTAGTATTGTTACATTTTAGCACATTTTAGTACATTTCCACTCTATTTCACAGTAGTTTCTGCTGCACTGCTGCTCTCTTATACATGCAGCTCTTGTGCTTATTTCACTCTTCTTCATTTCAACATGTTTTTTTTTTACATTTTCATACCTTTTTACTTGTTAGTATTATGACATTTTAGTACATTTCTAACATTATTACTTGTCACAGCCTTCCTACTCTTCCTACTCTTCATACTATTAGTACCTTCCAGCTTTTCTCTCACTCACGTTGTTGGATACACACACACACACTTCTCATTTTTTCACTCTTCTCCATTTTAAAGTGTCTTTTACAAATTTGCTTACCCTTTTCTTCTCACTATTGTTACATTTTAGTACATTTCTAACATTATTACTTATCACTTGGACACTCATTACAGCCCCTTCAAAGAAGTGTTTTAAACTGCCACATTTAACATTACATACACATATTATACTTTGGTTCAGCCGTTTCAATTTGAACAGACGATCCACGGTTAGTCATGTTAAGAAACATGCACACACACACGGACATGCCCACGCCCACACACACGTGCCTACACACACCATATATGCTAGGTATTCGTTACTATGGACTGTCAAGAGCACCAGTTTGCACGCTCAGCAATCACACGCATTTTCTCCAGAAAATGCACCTTTCTAGTATTCAAGAAAGAATTGTCTGCAGTATCAATGCATTGTGTAAGGTATTCATAGTAATTTAGGCCTATAAACTTCTGGCAAGACTCTACCCATGACTCTCATGTACAACTTTTTGTAGGCACTTAAAGTGATAATCCATAAGAATCCATGTTTTGTTGTTGTTGTTGTTGTTGTTTCCATTTTCCATTTTCTCCATCTTTGTGCTCCACTTTATTAAACAGTCTCATTCTTAAATCATGATAATGTGGGCAATACAAAACAAAATGAATCTAATTTTCAATCAGTTGTTCAATGTTGTTCAATTCAGGTTGTTTGTGATACAGGACATTAGTGATGTGCGGATCGACGCCATCCGAATCCGCATGTACGCATAAATCATCGCCACCCAATGTAATAGAAATAATTATTAGTGTCTACACAGCGTCTCTCTTAATGGGGAGACGCACTTATCGTTTCTGCTGCTGTGGGATCGCTGCAGGTATTTAATGAACTCAAAAAAGATTTTTTTTTTTATGCGCACCACACATTACCATTATTTCTCAGTGGGATATATGTAAGCATGATGATATGGTAACATATTACACTTAAGTATGCTGGTTTTAGATAAATAAACATTTATTTAAGTTCTTCTTTTTTGGTAAAATGAAAATGGCAACAGGTATTTCCACAATTTTAGAGAATGTAATTACTATTTTCCTCATTAATGATGTATTATTTCACCCACCCACAACCCATCCGCTATTAATCAGAATGTTAATTTTTATGACCCGACCCACCCGATCCGCGGATTAACCGCGGTGCCCGTGGATATAACTACAATCCGCGCATCACTACAGGACATTCACTATCGAAACCACATATGTCATCAATCACCAAGCATGCCAGTCATATCCCAACCTCATCCCAAACTGGACTCTGCCTTGTGATTGATACCTCAAGTAGACTAGTCATAATGTAATTAGAGATATCTTAAATTAGCATTTTGACTAGTCATAATGTAAAAAAAGATATCTTAAATTAGCATTTTTACTAGTAATAATGTAATTAGAGATATCTTGAAGTAGCATTTCGGTTGGTCATAATGTAATGAGAGATATCCTAAATGCTAATTTACAATATCGCTCATTACATTATGACTAGCCAAAATGCTACTTATAGATACAGATATCTGTAATGAGAATTACTGGAATTACCACTGCTAGGCCTATACTGCTGCAGCAGCTGTAGTAGTACCAGCAGCAGCAGCAGCAGTGTTGTTGCTTGCCACTACTGACTAATACCACGCGGCTTAAAAGCAGCAGCAGCAGCAGCAGCAGCGGTACCCACCGCATTCCCTGGAGCCCCTGGTAAAGCTCTTACTGTGGACTTTGACAAGGGCCTACAAGTCTATAAGATTAGATAAGATAAGATAGCATTAAAAGAAAGCGCCACCGCTAACCCCCAGACCACTTCTTTAGAGCAGCTGGCAGGTGCAGCGGGACACGAACCGCACCTCAATCTCGACCGTCAGACCATCTTTTGCAGGCTCCTGGCTGGCAGGCTAGCTTCAGTGGGAGGCGAACCGCGTCTGTTCGTGCCAACCACCACCTCTTCAACGGACTGCCATCGCTAACCGCCAGACCGCACCTGTGGAGCGGCTGGCAGGTTGGCTTCAGCGGGACACGAATGGCGCCTCTTCGTACCAACCACCAGCTCTTCAACGAACCGCGTGCGCTAGCCGCCACCCACCTAGTCCAAACTATCAAAATTACCTAGAAATTCTAGTTAATTTTGATAGTTTGGACTTTTTTCTAGTTAATCTTGATAGTTTGGACTGGGTGGCGGGTTTGCATCTCTTTGTACCAACCACCAGCTCTTCAACGAACCGCCATCGCTAACCGCCAGACCACTTCTCTGTTCGTACCGACCACCACCTCTTCAACAAACCACCATCGCTAACCGCCAGACTGCACCTTTGGAGCGGCTGGCAGGTTGGCTCCAGCGGGACGTGAACTGCGCCTCTTCGTACCAACCACCAGCTCTTCAACGAACCGCGTTCACTAGCCGCGTTGCCACCTGGTCCAAACTATCAAAATTAGCTAGAAAAAAAAATACAAAATAAAGAGAAAGTCTCCAAACACGCCCATAAAGCGTCCAATAGCTACTGGTCTGCATTGAGGAGCGTGTAAAAAGGTTCCCAAAGAGAGCCTCTTGCCGCGGTCCAAGCATCAGCTTTACCAGCGCCCAGGGGAGGATACCTTACCGAGGTAAGGTATGAAGCTCAAGACCTCGAGCGCGGCCTTTTATCCCCTGGGCTTCTGTGACCAAACTCCAGAATTCTGACACAGTCCAGCTCCAATGATGTCATAATCGGTCAGAATGGAAGCATGCCGAAGCGAAGCCGTGTTCTGATTGGTTCCGATTGAATGCCCAAAATGAGTTTGGATTATTGTGTGATTGTTGAGTCAGCAATCACAGGTATAATCTTCTCACTCTTTATTATTTTTCTTCCGTACGTTTTTTGGCACCTATCTACTCCTTCATACTTTAAGCTAGAAACTCCATTCAAACTTCTAAATGTTCAGCTTGTTTAGGACATGCAGGCTTGCATTCAACTTTTTGATATCTATTCTACTTTTTAAGATATTCTACTTTTTTCCACTTTTTTTTTTATAATGGAAGTCAATGGACGGAATGTTCAAAGTCAGCACTTTTTGAACTCTAACTACTCGTTCATACTTTCAGCTAGAAACTTCATTCAAACGTTAAACTGTTCAGCTTGTTGAGGACATTATTTCATGTATTCAACTTTTTTATATCTTTTATACTTTTTGAACTATTCAACTTTTTAGTACCTGTTTTTACAATGTAAGTCTATGGGAGGACTGTTCAAACCATGCCCTCTTTGAACTCTAACTACCCTTTCATACTTTAAGCTAGACACTCAATTCAAACTTTAAACGGGTCACCACTTTTAGTACTTTATTACTCTTCTTCAGCTTTTTGATACCTTTTGTAGTTTTTGAGAAATCGCAGTTTAAGTTTTATACTTTTTTCAACCTTTATAATGGGATCCTATGGAGCCAGCCTAGAGTGCGTGATGTCATAACACACTCTAGAGTGTGAGAGAGTGTACAAGCTGTACTTTTTACTAAATTCACACATTTTAAAACTGTGACAGTTCGCACAACTTTAACACTACATACACATATTATACATCAAACCCTTCAGCTACTTCTGCTCTCACTCACAATGTCAATATATAAGCGATGCGATGTATAGTTTTTGAGATATTAACGTTTGTTCGACACTAGTGTTCCACTCTATTTCACAGTAGTTTCTGCTGCTCTGCTGCTCTCTTACACATGCAGCTCTTCTGCTTAATTCACTCTTCTCCATTTCAACATGTCTTTTACATATTTTCATACCTTTTTACTTCTTAGTATTATTACATTTTAGTACATTTTTAACATTAGTACTTGTCACTTTCTTACTTTGTTTTTTTTCTACTGAATATATACCTACTCTTCATACTCCTTGTACCCTCCACCTCTACCCTTCACAAAATAGCCTTCCTACTTCATACCTTTCATACTCCTTCCACCTTTTACACATAAGCCTTCATACATATTTTCTTACTTTTGTACTTGTTACTATTATGAAATTTTAGTACATTTCTAACATTATTACTTATCATTTTGACACTCATTACAGCTCCTTCACAGAAGTGTTTTAAACTGCCACATTTCTCACAGTTTTAACATTACATACACATATTATACTTTGCTTCAGCCGTTTCAGTTTGAACAGACGATCCACAGTCATGTTCAAAAACACGCACACACACACAGCTGCTGGTGCGCATATAGTACTAGTATGTGTACCAGTATGTGCAAGTACCAGTACTTGTATAGTCTGCCACACACACTACACACCAGTACACATCCACCTGCACACACGCACACACACGCACGCACACACGCATGCACGCACACACACACACAGTTACTGTTACCAGTATGTGCGAGTGCCAGTGTGTGTATAGTCTGCCACATGCATTACACATCAGTACACATCCACCCGCATACACACACACACACACACACACACACACACACACACACACACACACACACACACACACACACACACACACACACACACACAACACACACACACAGCCACTGGTACATATATAGGACCAGTATCAGCACCAGTATGTAGATGCAGTCAGTTGATGTTACCTATCCCTGTTTTACCAAGAGAGTGAGACAGCAACTGAAGAACAAGGAGAGAGTGAAGCAGATGAGACAGAGACAACAAGTGGAGACAGACATAAATAAATATGTGACATAAATATAGCCATAGGATAAGAAAGAGGGAAAGAGGAGAGTGATAGACCAGTCACAGACAGCCAACAGAAAGGGTGAGCTGTACCCACACTAAACTGCACCAGTGTTTTTTACTGACAAGCCACACTTTGCACTCTCAGCAATCATATGCATTTTCTCCAGAAAATGCACCTTTCTAGCATATTATAATGCTGACCTGGTGCAGCACAACAACAGCTGGAACAAAGGTGGCTGGTGAAGTAGGGTCTGGTTAGCATAGTGGGAGCAGTAGCTATGGCTCTTCAGCTCACTTCAGTGTCTGGTAGCAGTCGACAGGTCCCAAAACAAGAAGGCTCAGCTCATGCAGTTTGTCTGGTAGAAAGGTGGTTGTTTGTTCATTCATTAACGGATTCTTGAACAGGGCCCTCTGTCCCTCGAACAGCGTGAGGAAGATGTTTTATGTGGAACCATTCGGTCATCTCAGTAAACAGGGATGTAATTCCAATACTACACCTTAATTTTGAACTCTGAGTTGTAAGTTCCTAGCCCTATGCTCATTCCCACCTACAGATGATTGGGCTGATGTGCTGGATTTGGTGCTGCAGTATCTTTTGGATGGGCACTATGCAGCAAGGAAGGCTTCAGCCAAATTATAGTGTTTCCTGTGAGGTTACAGAAGCCCTTTTCAAACAGAAAAGTTGGTAAAAATCCATTATGCAGCATTTCTCGTTCCAAACCCATTCATACTGCCTTCAGCAAGCCATCAGTTTGAGTTGATTCAGCAATCTTTAGATTATTACCTGTAAACTAGTGCTAAATTGTTTGTGCTTGCCAACTATTCTTGATTAGGCTAAAGTTGCTGTAAAAATGTACTTTGTATACATCAAGCTACATGCATGTGACGACCCTCCCGCTCTACGGCAGAGGCAGAGGCTTCATACAGTATCTCATTCTTATTATCCCCTACTTTAATAAATGATTGTGTTAACTTTGACTTTGGCGTGCGTCTCCCTTCTTGTTATGTCCTACACGAGGCAGACTGTAACAATCCATAACTGAGACATCTGCCCATTCTCACATCCTCAAGTCTTCCTCTGCCATCAAATTCTGTCAGACCTTCTCTTTCCACCTCCAATAGTTCGTCCTCGCTTCCTCAGCCTCCCACTGTGGAACTTCCTGATGTTTTTAATGAAACTTGCCTTATCATTTTAAATTCTACTTAACTTTAACTCCTCTTGAAGTCAGACAGACAAAACCTCTAAAGCTCTGCCCTGGCTAAATGAGCATATTTGGGCTTTAAAGAGAGAATGCAGAAAAGCTCAAACAAATGTGAACATTCTAAAAGGTGTTAAGTCAAAGCTACCAGAAAGCAGTTAAGGATGTGAAGGCGGCATCCGAGATACTATCCAATAATCACCACAATGCTGAAGTCCCATTTTCTGTGACAGACTCTGTCCTGACCTCCCCTAAAGTCCAAAATACTATCAAGGCTTCCCCAGAAAGAATATGAGTATATGAATAGAATATGAATTGAGAATATTCAAAGTCAATTGCGATATTAAGAACTGGATGTCTCAGAATCTCCTCCAACTCAATGACAGCAAATCAGAAATTGTTCTGATTCAAAGCAAACTTGGCAGTCTGCCAACATTAAGCCTTTCACCAGAAACTTGGGCGTAATATTTGATAAAGACATCTGTTTTGAGGAACAAGTAAAAAGAGTGGTACAGTCCTGCTTCCATCCTTTTTGTCTTTTGTTGACCTTGCGAAGTCTATCCATGCCTTCATCACATCTCACTTAGACTACTGTAATGCTCATTATTCCTGCCTGAGCAATTAAGACTAAAAGACAGGACCATATCACCCCCATTTTAGCTTCTCTTCATTAGATACCTGTTTGATTTAGAATTGATTTTAAGATTTTACTAACGGATGGAATGAATGGATGGAAGATCCATGGTCTTCTATGAATTTGTGACAACACAGTGAAAGTCAGTTAGAGAAAGAGCAGTTTACCAAAGGCATCAAAGAGAGAAATAAAATATTGCTGCTGTTTTAGCATCACATCTATTACCATTTCCAAACTCATTACTTTATATTGCAAAATGTATTTTAAAAAAAACTCTCCAAAAGGCAAATTTACATAATTAAGAAATTTAAAACATCACACAAAAAAATGTAAATATACATTTTAAAAAAGTTTACATACACTGGATAACTGTATTGTCACTAGCCTACTTCCAATATGATTTCTGTGAAAAAATGATTTTAAAATTTCCACTAGTGACAGTAACTCTAGTCTCAATATACTGTATTTATAGTGCTGGTCTGACATCTAGTGGCTCAATAGCCTATTACAGCTACATGCATCAACCTCATGCACCTTTGCCCCTAAAGTGTTTCTTCTAGTACTTTTGTTTCTCTCAGTTGACAACAGTGGTGAGAAAAACTGCAGGTGAATGACCTGTTCTTGCCTTAATAAAAAAGGATAATTTGACACATTGACACCCTTCAGCGTTGAAATTGCTGTGTAAGACATGTAAGATAGCAAAGGAGTGTTGTGATGCGTCATGTCATAAAATTTGAACTCTGTGGTCATGAAAACTAACATTGTTTGTGTTTGTGTTGACACTGAAACTTGGCAGGTTCAACACAACTGCCCCTGGAATGTTGCTGCCTCTGAAATAATGCCTTTGCCATGATGCATCAGCTTCTTAGACATTATCAGTGTTTACTTGTCGGAAATAATTATCATGAGTCAGTAGTCTGACTAGCATAATATATATTATAGCATATATATAATAAAAATGCCGGATTACCATTTAAGAATGTTTAACAAGAGGTCACCTTTTATGTATTCAAATTCTGTGCTGCAGCTATTACAAATACACATACAGTAATGTCATGAACTGCCAAACTTTATTTTCAGATCAAAACAAAGCACAGCATTAAAATATTTCAACATTGTAATGACCTTCACCCACTATCTAGAGCGTGTGAAAAAGATGCAATCAAGCACGTTTAAACTGGCTTAACATCATGCTCATAATTAAAGTTAATGAAACTAATTTGATTGGTCATGGAAAAATTCACGCTTTAAATGATTTTACACCATAAAAAAAAGTTGAATTTATCATGCCAAAGCATAAGCAAACAACAGACGCAGATGAAAAGAAAAAAATTATTCACAGGACTTTGAGTTTGCGATGTTCAGAAATGCATTCAATCATTCATTTATGTGATCAAGAAATTGTTTCATATGACTTGTCAGTATGCAGCTTGTAATGCGGTGGAGCACCAGGTCCTCAGGCAGGACACAGGTGAGATCAGCCCGGGGAAGAGGAGGGGAGAGCGGAGAGAGGAGGAGAGTGGTTGGGGGGCGGGAGGGTGGGGGTGCTGGGAGGTGGTGTGGGAAAGGGGTTCCAGTGTAGGAAAGACGGGATGGGGGGGGGCTGATTTCGAGGCTTTGTGTTCATTTCTTCTTGGGTTTTGCCTCCAGGGGTTGGCCAATATCTTTCCCACGCAGTTTCAGCCCTGTTCATGACACATTGAAAAGCCAGCTTCATGCGAGATCAATATATTTACACCGCATGTCAACTAATCACATTTGAATACAGCGTACAGATTAGAAAGCTTTGGAAAATGACATTGGCCCACAGTATTTAGTTGGTACTAGTGAACACACTGGTTATACCGCTGGCAGTTGAGCCCATAAAAACACGACAGGTTTAAACATTAACTATGTGACTGAGATAGTCTAAGTGATCTCACCGATTGCTCTCTCTATCTTGCCCATGACCTGGTTGTTGGGAATCGCTTTCCCGCACTCATAGTCGGCAATGACCTGAGGCTTCTCGTTGATTTTCTGAAGGGGGGAAAAAAACACAGACATTATTAAATTTTTTTTAACCATGAAAGCCTACAGCCAACATAAGTATTTAATCATTTAAAATCAATTGTGTATACACTCTTAGAATAATTCTATGACAATTAGAATTTTAGTTTTTGCTCGTCACACTGTGTAGAAAATCTCTATGCACTGGCACTTCATTACCACCTCAAGTCCCTCTGATCCGTATACAGAGGCTTAACTTGGACCCAACCAAAACCACGCTCAAGTCTTTGTGCCTGTGCCGACACATGCATGGCTAAATGCCGGATCAAAAAATGTGTCTAGTGGACATTGACCTTGAACCTGAAATCTCTGGAGGGGGAAACCTATGCTTTACCAACTGAGCTAAACTCACACGCATGCAGAAACCAGAACACGGCACAATTCTTTGAGATTTCTGGGACCGACAGACCAACAGAGTGACTTATACTAGCTGCTGGTCGCAGCTAAAAATGTATCATAAGTGGGCTATGCACACACAGGTGGCTGTTCAATGTGACCTAATTCCATGCAAAAGTAACTAAGTAAACACACTTGATTCAACTATTTTCTGCTTGTATAAATTAGGTTCATTTGGTAGACTATTGCAATTTCAATTTTTGGTAACTAACTAAACTAAATACTAGATTGTATGCATGATCTATTGGAATGATCTATGCTTGATTAGTCACCAAGAGAGAAGCAGATTTTAGCTACGATGCCATGAGTGAATCAAGCAGAGAAAAGACAGATGTAACATTTGAAAATGTACCTGCCAAAATCAGAAATGGTCTGGTAATGGTATTTATCTAGGACTTTTCTAGAGACAAATTATTACTACAGCATTCTTTCCTAGGCAAAACAACTTTGCTGGATTTTGTCACCAGCACTAATAAACCCAGAGGAAAAAAGTAGCACCACAAAAAAACAGTAGAAATTTTTGTAACAGGAAAAATACAGTGGTAAAGTAGTAAGCACAAAGTACATTCAACATAGTCAGGTTATCTTGTGATAGCTGGCATTGCAAAACCATGGCAATCCTGTCTAACCGGTCTCACAAAAGGCAGTTATCAACTCGCTCTGTCAACCCAGGACTTTCCAATCCTGCTATGAGCACGTTCATATAAAAAGGGGCAGTGTTTGTAATAAATAGCCAATCACTTGCAACATGGACAGATGTATGGCTGCATACTTGAAATAAGATGAAACTTTAGAGTGGTCCAGTGATTCATTGCCCCAATACAAAACACCTGTCATAGCATGGCATTGAGGCAACTAAGTGACTTGTTCTGCAACCCTCATATTGCTTGTCCACTTGTTTCCTGTTTATGCCTTGAAGGTCTCCTGACCGAAAGCTCGCAAAAAATGATTTTTGCACAGATGTTGAGTGTGCAGATGCCTTTTTCAAGTTTATAATTCTCCAGCTCCAGCACCTCAACCAAGCCTTATACCAGGTGAGCGGCCTCTTTTCTTCAATAAAGGTTTTTGGGAAAAAAGTTCACATGATCCTCTAGGAATGGTGATGTAATTTTTCCAGAGAGTTGACTGGTGAGGAGGCAGGTTTTTTTATGTTTGGATGCAATAGCCTGAACATAACCTGCTCCGGAGCAGGTTAGGTGTGCAGCCTAAGTTACCATGGCAAAGTCACCATTGTGAGACTGAAAAGCCAGGCTTAAGCCCAAAGTTGTCTCGCTAACTGACTAATCTTGCTTTGTGAGACAGGCCCCTGGCTCTCAAATCAGTGATGACACATAAATATTGGCTACAATAATACAGGTATTGTGCCAAACTGACCTATTCGGTGTCTTCTCAGGTGTCTGATAAAGTCTGACATCGTCAATCCAGCATCCTTTATTGTGATACCAAAGGCTTTGACAATTGCAGATTTAGTCTAATGTTATTACAAAGGGTACTGCAGCTGATGCCCCATAGGTATGGACAAATCATTACTGTGTTCTATCAATTAGGGATAAAGTGTCGTAAAATTGACATTTATTTATATGAAAGGGTCATGGCACAAATCAGGGTTTTTCCTGCTTTGAGAGATTTGGGATATTTGGCAAATACCTAAACACAATGGAAAAAATATAATTTGGTGTTGTAAAATGTGATTTAGAACAATTTTTAATGAGATTTCCACATTTTATTTTTGGTTGCTATACAGTACTCCGACCAGCAGGGCAGCACTCATGAGCGCTGTTGTACCCACTCTTGCTATGCAGAAGAAGTTAAAGCAACAAGCGTGTTGAGAGAGATGCACAACATTACTGCTTCAAAATGAGATGCAAGCTAAACAAAAATAGCATACCCCCTTGTGCCAGCCAGGTCTGTCTGCTGATTGCATCTCGAGATACATGTAGGTCCACTGTTTATTTTTTAAGACAATAGAGGGATCAAGACTGGGTTCATTTAAAGGATAAGGCCGGCGTTTTTTAATGCATTGCTTACCGTGAACAAATCCTATGAAAATAACAAAATCAACAATGCGTTTGCTCTACTCCCGTTACTTTCTGACTTCCCACGTACCGTTTTTAGCCGTCAACCCGGAAGTCATTGGCTCCAGTTGTAAGCTAAAAACCTTGAAACACAGCTCACAAAGACATAGTTTCAATTTTAAAAATCACTAACTGTTACCACGAAAAGTCAGGCTGTTGTAGTTATTACCAAATCAAATTCAAATGGGAACAAATTCTTCATTACAACGGGGACTATTTTCGGTGCTACGGAACTACTTTCCTGAGATCGCAAAGTGTTTACAGCCGGCTTATTAAGTTGTTTGAGGAAAAAGTCGGCTGGCCCGGTGCATCGTGATGATGAAATATGTTGCCCAGAGCAACAGCATGGCTCTGTGACGTGTTTTTAACCGCTTTTTTAATACAATGGAGTTCTATGGCTGCTGGGACATGGCTTCATTGGGCACCGGCTACATGGACGAGACTTGTTGGCAAAACAAAATCATTGCTGATTTTGTTATTTGGATTTGTTGACGGTAAGCAATGCATTAAAAAACACCGGCCTTATCCTTTAAGATAGAGCGCTTGAGGATATCTGTGTTTATTTCTTAAGAGCATACTTATTAGAAATGTTTCTTTAGCCGATACTCAGTATGGTCAATAAACCTGAAGTGATGAATATTACAACACTGAATGTCAGAGGATTTGACAGTTTAACCAAACCATGTAAAATATTGAATTGAAGAAAATAAATACAGTTTACTTTCTTTCAGGACACCCATCTTGCAACAGGAAATACAGCATATCACTCATTCTTGGTAATTTATCCAATATCAACATCCTTACAAAAAAGGGGTATGCATGTACCTGTATCTATCTGCCTTATTTACTGAATGTAACATTTTGTGTGGAACTTCCAGTTCATGTTAAGGCTGTCAGAACAAATTTCAATATTCAAATTGAACTGAACACATCCCTGGCTCCCCATGCCTTGGCTCCACAGACTCTCATTCTCTCTATACTAGCCTGCTAGTTTGTTTTTAGCACACATGCTTGCTAGCAGCTGCATGGCAGAAAACACCCAGCCTGATGAGTTCAAGTTAAAGTTAATGTATTTACATAGCCCTTCATCACAAGCATGCCTCAAAGGACTGTTAGAGCCTACCAAGATCTAACTGATCAACAATCAATCACAGAACAGACTGATGCAACACAAACGCAGAGAAGCAAAACAAAGCACAAGACACACAACAGCAAGTATGAGGAGATTACTACTTCTCCATGTTTGGTAGATATTTGGATTCCCCTCAGTTAAAGGCCAGAATCAGCAGATCACCAATCAACTCCCTCAAGAAACTAAATACATTTTTTTTTTTTTTTTTTTTTTTTTAAACGCACACTATGAATGAACTCCAGAACTTGTGCAATATTGACACATGGCACCCTGCTTTCATGTGTCAATATTACATAAATTTTTTTTATCATTAGGGGTTCAAGCCTGTAGGGCTGAAACCCTTTTTGTTTTTGTGCTGGTTTATTATTATGCCACTTACTGTTTTTGTATGTGTTATTTATATCTTTAGTTATGTGTTCTTTATATACATATACATATAATTTGTTTGTTTATTTATTTTTATATCTCTGTTTTATGGTAACTGGTAAGGTCCCTGTGTTTTGTCCTGGTATATAGACTTCATAACTTCCATAACTTCTCCAACTTACTGTCATTTATTATGCTTAAGCTTGACAATAACTGATTGGTGACTTCAGCATTTATGTTTGCTGCTCCACTCGATCACTTTCAGTTTTCTTCAACTTGAGGACTCTCTTGGCCAGGTTGTTACTGGCCCAACCCCTGTTAAAGGCCATACTCTGGACTCTGTACTGTAGTCTGGCCTCTCTGTTTATAATCTTGATCTCAGTGATGTTTGTTTATTCAACCATAAGTCAGTTGTTTTTAAAGCTCTAGAGCCCAGCCCTCCCCTAAACCCTGTGCTCCTGTCTGCTCCCGCACCTTCAACTCTTCCTCTGCCATTAAGTTGTGATACCTAATTGAAAGCTCCCATTACCAATATTATTGAGGATCCCTCCCATCACTTGAGTACAGAGGAACTGTAAAAAACATGCAAGGAGAGCACTGCTCCATGTTTTACACGTCGAGACATGAGGAGTACTCACAGTGGCCAGGTCTTTCTGGGTCAGGCCTCTCTCCTGGCGGCCCTGCTGGATGACCTTACCCACCTCCAGGGGAACCCTGTGGTGGTGTAACTCCTCTGTCTCCCGGTCCAATTTGGCTGTGTTCTTGGTCACCAGATGCTGCTTGTTCTGCCCTGCAGACCCTGTATGTGGCAAGCAGCGGGCCAATGTATTGTTGTGAACTTCAGTCATAGAGCATCATGCAGTACTGCAGACATGTAGCTGACACAGCGTCACCACAGGGCAGGGTATTAGTTTAGTGCTTGTCATATTTTAGCTGAATAATTACAACTTGGGTGGAAAAAACTGTATGTCTTAAATGCATTCAACGATTTAATCAATGAGGTCACTTTTCAAGTAAACTGTGGACCAAATTTATATGGAAAACATAAATTTACATTTCTTGGTTGTCTCAACGTCCTCCCCACGTCTCTGAGCAGAGGTGATAGCCTAGAGAGAAGATGGACAGGACAAACTTACAGCACCACACATTTCAAAGCCTATCCCACATTCATTTTCAATGGGTTGCATCACATCCAGGCTGATGTAATATCCGTTCATCTGCTGGCTCATTACACAAAACTAGTTAGTTAATGAGATAACAAGTGTAGTTACAAAGTGTGAATAACACAGAAAATGCATGGTCATTCCTGCCTAACCGAACCACAGCCATCTTAAGTTTTACAATCGATCAGATTGTTATTTTTCGTCTAACTTACGTCCACCAAAATTGAGCTTGAGGGGCGGTAGCCTGGCAGTACGAACCAATTTATTAAGTTGACATTTTATTTGGACTAGAGCTGCTAACGTTACGTGGATCTTTACGAATCGTAAAATACCTAAATCATGTTCTGCGATGTTTGTATGTTTGCAAAACACCGTTTTAACACCAGATTTGGCCATGGGAGCTCGACGTAAAGTCCTGTCCCACACAAAGAGAAAACTGTGTGTGGGGGTAGTCAGAGTAGCTAGCCAGGTTAGCTGGCTAATGTTGGTTGCTATTTTTGGTTCACGTCAAACATTTCGCTATCGAACTCGAGTATTAATTTATGACTGGGGGTGTAAACAGGCCTGGACACCCTGTAGACCGTCCCATCATCTACAGTGCGTCTGAACTGGTGAAAAACAAATGTAAATAACAGTTATTGTGCTGCAGTTGAAGTATTCTACTACGTTCGGCTCTACCGAAATGACAACAACACCATACTTATTAAGGGACAGCGTGTGAGAAGGGTGCCTCGGATTTGGCTTGTTTGACGTGTTTGAAGTTGAGTTTGGTCCGATCAGAAAGGGGAGAACACAACAACCCAACTCGCGCGAGCCCCTAACAGCCGCTCCCCGGTCCTGTTGAACCGAGTTCTCGAACCCTCGAACGGTTCGTTCGACGTGACACTTGTTTTTATAACAGTGAACAGATTAGCCTTTGTGTTCGTGTAGTAAAAACAACGAGCAACTGCACGGCCTGCTCTGTGTTATTATTATTATTATCATCATCAAAATGACGTGAAGCATGTGAGATAACTGTCTAATCCAAGCTGTACCCACGTGCAGAAACACTCTGTCAGCGCAGCACTCTGTTCTGATCGTTTACTCCGGTGCTCCCCTTGCTTGAAACCCAAATCTGACATAATTTGATCCGTAGCTCCACAACAACACATGGACGCAGGGTGAGGGTTTAGTGTTTGCGCTACCTGCTTGGATTTGGCCTGGGCAGCAGTCGGCCCCTTCTTCCTCAAGACGGTGACGGTGTCCCAGTCGCTTTCTGCCATTTTTCCAGGGGTTTATCGATACCCGTAATATTTATTATAGATACAAAAATAATTTCAACTCTCTGAGTGGTACAACAAGTAATTTAAAGAAGGTATGGGTACTTTCGCGAAACGGACGCTTCTTCCCGAATTGTCACCCACGCGTGCTACTGAAGCTTTATTTATAACATAGTGGTTAACAGTGACACAGTGGAGGCTCTGCAGCGCCCTCTGGTGGCGGAGCACACTGACCTACATCTGCGTTCTGCAGCCACGTGCCGCCGTGACGACAGTCTGCAGGGGCACGTTCAAAGTGTGCACCGTTTCGCTACGGTGCAAAACGTTTTCCGGTTGAACGATCCGTTTGCTCATAACGCACTACCGTTTCCTTTTAAACTTCCTGTTTGCTACGCCTTTTGGGGCAATTGAACGCGCCCCTGGTTGTCATTACAATCCAGCAACACACAAGCTGAGTTCAGAGTTCAGCACACCTTCAGCCAGGCAACTAGGGCCACACAATAGCCACAAATGTTACAAAATATTGCCGTTCAGTTTATTGAAAATACTTACAATGTACATAATCTAACAAATTATCCAAGCAAAATGATGACATTGTAACAAATGGCATAAACATTATTTGGCGTCAGTTGTGATTGATTAAAGAAGTTGCACATATTTTCAAGTTTTAGCAAAAGCAAGCATGAACATGAATCTTTAAAAAAAAAAGTCAGAAAGACTAATGTTGATTGGGACATAAGCCTTTGATAAACAGGGCGCATGGCAAAACCAATTAAAATAAGTCACGTATTGACATTTGCAGGCTCATTTACATCAGCACAACCCTTGATACCTGTACATAGCAAAATGTGAAGTATTACATTACACATAAAACTCCGTACAATTACAGTACAGCACAGTACAGTCTACACTGAAGACAGAGCCACTTAAAAAAACAAAACTGAAATGTGCAAACTGACTAGCGTTTCCCTTTCAATGATTAATTTGGTGGAAGTGGAAGAAATGGAAAGATAAGTGAATAAATCAGTGTAATCTTTTTTTTTTTTTCTAATTTTTGATAATTAGAGAAATATGTGTAATTCAACATTGATGAATCTGAAATGACTGTCCTATGGGAAATTGCCTGGGACCCAGAATTTAAACCAAATCAAATAGATTGGGCTAAAATGGGGCTAGAAAGACTTGGTCAAATGAACTGTGAAGGGGGACTGGACTCTTTTGAAAATATCTGAATTAAATAATATTCCAAATAATCAATACCTGCAAATCCAGAAATATTTAAGAGAAGGAAAGCAAATAAAATCACTACAGGACATACACCCCCTTAGGTACCTTTTTAAAAATTATAAAGATGAACTGCATACGAATATAACATAGTCCAGGGAAAAGAGCTGAGGGTGAGGAGATAAAAGTTAAATGGGAGATGGAACTGAATACAATAATAACATACAAAGATTGGGAACAGATTATCAAATTAGACTTTAGTACAAATAAATCCTTACATTGGACAGAATTTGCTTGATATGAAAAACAGTCAAAACGCTGCAATGTTGAAGGAATTGCTCAGAAAACAAAGCCAATTCTACACATTTTTTATTCATGTAGAATTTTAAGCATAAAATTACTGAAACAAGAGGACATTTTCAACAAACCACTTAAAGTAACAGCAGAAAATCTCCTCTTGGGGAAATGCCCCACCCAGCTCATTACAGCACTTACACAAATCAGTATGAATTGGAAGACCATATCCCCAGAAATAAATAAGTACAGGAGGTATATTTTATGGAGAAACTTGCATTTAAAATTCAAAACAATGAAGAAGCCTTTAACAAAAGGTGGGATCTGGGCAAAAAAAACTTTACTAAAGGGGAGAAAAAGAGGGAAAGGAAGGTAAATCAAGAAAAAAAAAGTCCTGCACGCAAATATACTGGTTTTTTTGTTTTTTTTTAATTGTATGACAAATACTGATGATGGAATCGTAAAGGAACCCCTTGAATATATGTTTTCATCAAGGAAATTTGTTTCTTTCTTCCTTTTTTTCTACTTTCTTGTCTTTTTCTTAATCTATATTTTTAATTAGATGTAACGAAAATTATGAATAATACATGTGAAATGTAAACTGAAATGTAAACTGAGTTGAATATGGAACAATGACACAAAGTATAAACAAAAAATACAGAAGTGATATGATTTAGAGCTACAGAACATGTTTAATTAATTTCAGCCTCAGTTGGTACATGGATGACATTGGAGCAGGTCACCAGGTGCAGGACATTTCAGAGGCGGCGTCACTGTCCCGCCGCGTGCGGACGGGGGACCAGCCGAACTCAGACTGGGCGTCTTCAGCCAGGTGGAGTCGCCCCCAGCGGTAGCCATGTTTGGAGCCCTGCTTCCCTCCCCACGCTCGAGGCTTGGGGTTCATCTGGGAACAGATTGACCAGACATGAATGAAGCAGATCCATGCAGCGGACGCTGTCGTTAGTTTACCAAAATCCTGCCTGTTATAGAGATTAAGAGTGGAGAGGACTTGTACTGGCTTAGACTGCTGTTACACCCTTTTCTCAGTGTTGTTTCATGGTATTTTATGATTCACTACTCACTCTGGTCACATTATGAGGGAAATGGGAATTATTTAATGTTGGAAATGTGATAGTCCAACATATTTCCAACATTCAAACATTATTATGATGGTCCAGCTCAAG
This sequence comes from Centroberyx affinis, assembly GCF_046629955.1. Taxonomy (NCBI): domain Eukaryota; kingdom Metazoa; phylum Chordata; class Actinopteri; order Beryciformes; family Berycidae; genus Centroberyx; species Centroberyx affinis. Next base: position 40,158 of record NW_027279037.1, on the reverse strand, counting down.
TGGCTAGACTGCATGCTACCCCGACTCATTGCAAAATACTCGATTGTTGCTAGAAAACCCTGGTTAATTTCAGACTCTGAAACAAGCCCCATATAGATGATATCTTAGCCACTAAGTGCACAAGGTGAAAACAGTTCTATACTCTGTTCATACTCAGGTCTCTCAGGACTCAAGCTCAGGGGTTCCCACTCATAAAAGATTATGAAATTGTTAGAACCCCCAAAATACAATTAGTTCCTTCCTCTGTGTCTACAATTAGTTCCTTCCTCTGTGTCACAATCCACAAACTGTTGTAAATCTGTTTGCGCAAACAAAAGTGTTGGTATGGGGAATCATGTCTCATCTTTTCCTCTTATAATACTACGAGGGTGATGTCAGTCAACAAAGTGAAGACCTCTCCTCTTGTCATATAAATACTATAAATTCCTGACCTTATCTCCCCGCTCAGACAGGACAGCGATTCCCACTTTCACCGCAAGAGGACACACATCCTTTACTGACTTCACTGCCAGGCTGAAAGCTGCGGGGCATGCAGTCGCTCTGCTGCTTTAGAGCAACAGGCATCTGCTTCCCTAAAAAAGCCGCCGGCTTTCCAGGAATGACAAATGTGAGAACGGATCTCCTAAAGGGAACCGAGACTACAGCCAGCACTGGAAAACGCTTGGAAAGGCAGGCGTAGATCTGTTTACATGCTCTGCTCTCTGTTATTCTCCCTGAGACAAAACATCTGCTCGTAGCAGATGTGCAGGCCCACCCATATACTAACTGCTTCCTTTACACATGCTATGGTGTTAATCCTCAACCTAGTGAAAAAAACCAGAGCAGAACTGGGATTTACTCAGTGTAAAGTAAAGCTGGACAAGTGCAGGTGCAAATGCCATGGTAACCTATCTGCACCACAACAAGCATTCCATCACCTGTGTCTAAGGTGTGTGGGGAAGCTGGGCTATCAGCGAGAAACTGTGGCAGTCAATTCCCGTCTACTTGAGGTGAGGGAGAACCACAAAAGAATCAAAGCTAGGTTAATGGAGACTTTGTTTCTATTCAAGCACTTTAGCTAGCAAAACTACAAAAATTAAGATAAAGAGAACGTTTATTGCCGCATGAGGATCCAGTGGCCCCCGCAGATCTCCTCCCACAGTGTAGAGATGATCATACCGGGTAAAAGGTGGATAAAGAACGTTTGTGAAATTGATCATAATTAACTCCATCCTGGCTCTGCTACGGCATTTTTTTAGCCGGGACAGCTGTGTAAAGACGGCTTAAGATTTGGGCACTTTATTTTTTGAAAGCGCTAAGGGGCTATCATCTAACCAGAAGACTGGCAGCAATATGCTTACGGCCCACTGTGCATGCACATTAAACCACTTCTGTCCCCTTAGCATCCCAATCCATTTGTCACCTGAACAAAGACGGTCGTGTTCATCTGAAGAGTCTCCACTCGCTCTGACAAATGATTCAACCAATCCACATGGTCAGCAATAGACTGGGTTAGATCACTGTTGCTCTGTAATGGTAGAAAAATGACATCACGACAAAACAGAACAGAGCTCATTGAGTTCCAGCAGCATTTTCAGTACAGGGGACAGGAGTTTATTGTCTGACGGGGTGGGCACACGTACCCCAGACAGGCCGTCCTTCAGTTCAACGGCAGCGAGGCGAACGTGCTCCAGTTTGTCGATCTGCTCCTTCAGCCGATCCTCCAGCTCCTGCATCATCATCAGGCCTTCATCTGGCCTGACTCCACCCTTAGTAGACATCCTGGGACACAAAAACCAGAATTGTTATTTAAGGAACCACTGAGACATACTGTAGATTTATAACATGACCACGAGCAGACGAGGTTCCTTTCTCCTTTCGTCTCAAAAAACACGAGAACACTGACATTAAAATACTCAATATGCTAAAGAACTTGTGATTTCTGGAAATGTTGATATTTTTATGATACCACAGTTATCAACCAAATAAATTAATGTAACTTTTAGCTTTTCCTTGCAACCGAGAATTGTTTTGTAACATAGAAATTGTGTTTGTTTTACGATTTTTGGGCACCGCTGACTGATTATCCCAGTCATGCTTATGTACCTTTGCTATGTATCAAGAATGTTATGTGGACATAGGTTTATATCAAAACTGCTTCTTGTAAGATGCAATTTGAGTATGTAATTTGTTTGCCATCTGCTACCTAGGATAGCTTTTTGAATTTTAGGAATACGTCGCTTCGTGTTTAACATTTGGTTAAACCTGTAAGAACACATTAGCGTCAACCAGTAAGAAAACTCTATACGATGGTTTTAAGACAGTTATCTACAATGGAAGCAGCCATATGGAATTTACCAGTTATTGACTCAAATCATTCATAAGTCTCAGTATGTTTTCACACAAAACCCCAAATTTCCCTAATCCATTTACAGTTATTGTATCATGTGCCATCTAGTGGGCAAAATTATGCTTTTTTTCCTGTCTGGATTAGAGATGGAATCCCTGTCATGCTTAACTGAACATATATTTGTAACACATTTCCTGTAGAGGGAATTTTTATTGCTGCAGTGGGACAATTCAGCAGGAAGACATGGATCTGAATACAACCAGCAGCCGGTTGCAGGTTGTCGATGCTCTGCACATAGCAGTGCTCTTTACGATGCTGATTAGAGAATAACAGGTAACACAAGGTAACAAGGAGATAAATATTAACCTATAAATATTCTAAATGCAGTGCTTAATTTGGACCCATATTTCCCTCAGGCCTTCTGTATTTTCTTAGTCATGATCAGCATCTGGTAGTCTAAATAGAGGCGAGACCAAGTAGTCTACTAACATGTTTACTATAACTATGAGAAGGGGGTTCTGATTGATGCCAAAACTGTCCTCCAGCCCTCCAAATGTTTCTTTTAAGTTGCAGCAACTAAACTACAGCTTCATGGCACAGGCCTATTAGTTACTAAAACGGCGGAAGACACCATTATAGAGCAATGTTTTTAATCATTGTTTAAGCATCACAGATATGAGTAGCGGTCGGTGCATTAACAGACCAAGTAATGGGGCCACAGGTGTGCGTTTATTGGACGATTTACAACGGCTTCGAACGTGACTCAGCCAATCAAAACTGACGACCGGGACGAGAGATTTTGAACTGCAGCCAGGTAAAATGGCTGCCGTGTGGTTTCTTCCCTCAGTCAGAGATGTATCGTGACCATACATCGTGACATTTTTTCCCCTGTAAACAAACTGAACGAACATTTCTAACCGGCCGCGTCGTGATTTTCCGAACAAGCCCCACCTCTCACACCACCACGACGACCATCCTTGGAAATGAGTGTATGCACGGTGTAACGAATGAACAACGGCTCTCGCATTCCGTGTAATGTTTTAGTTTAGCTGGGGGTTTTTTTTAATCTCAAACTTCGCGTGACTGTTTGTGCGCGCTCCTTTTGTGTGCCCCAGATGCTCTCAACAGCATGGATTAGTGTTTTAATTTAGATCATGTCTAACTTCACACACATCGCCGTCGCATTTTCTCCGCGTTCATCATAAACACATAATATCTCGAATCAAGTTTAAATCGCTACTTGATGAAGCTTTTAGTCTTTTATAATGACTCGCATCTTTTACTTGGGGCATGCAATGCAGTACAGGCTGCATAACTGGGCAGTTATCGTAGCTCTCAAGACTATATGGTGACGACGAAAAAAAAAGTATGAAACAAAACGTTAATTTGTTTACCTGATGTTTAAACACACAGAGCTCCGAGGTAAAAAATGGAAAGCAAATCCTCCGGTGAAATGACGCCAACTTCCCGAGGCTCCACAGTCAAGGAGAAGGAAAACTTCTTCGTCCAGACCAGACAAGTCTCTTTGTCCTGCAAAAATGCCTGGAATTTGACACTTCTGACGTCATTATAGCACCCTGTTTTTTTGTTGTTGTTTTTTTTTTTTACAGGTGCATTGTTATTAGTATCATTGAGGAAGTTACAAAGTTCTCCAGCAAAACAGAAATAGCACGTTATTGCAACGGTAAAAATCAATTTTGATTAAGATTACATAGGAGCCAAAAAAGCAACCAGTACTGCTGGCTCATTAATTCCCACTTACAAAAATTCTGAAACCACGTTGGACTCCAAACATACAGATTAACAACTCCAATATAGTATAAAAACAATAACAATTCATCAGTTTGCAAGTTTACAGGGGTGTCCTGGAAAGCCACCATTTAAGTCTACCTTTTTTTTTTTTTTTTGTACAATTTTACAATAACTGTACTGCTGAAATGCATTTTGTCTAGACCGGCAGGTGTGGTTCTGCATCACAAACGATTTCTAGATAGACATATATCAACAGCAAGCTTGCTGGACAAGGATTAAGCTTAAAGGGCCCTAAACTGGATAAAATGAATAGTCCTAGATTCTGTTTGTTTTTTAAGACAACTAACAGCTACTGGCTGGCATTTTTTGGCAGGCATCTTCATTTTGTCATTCAGCATATCCACAAACACTCTGACGCATGAATTAGTTATGGGATGCCAAAAACAATCAGGATAGACAAAGGAACAAGGACATTGTTCTTAAGTTTATTGTTTGCTTTTATGGTATAAATTTGCATATCAAAATTGCTATGCAGACCAAATGTATGTTCTCTGTTAAATTTCAATTCATTTTGAAATATAAACATGTCCCGTCTTTGTCAGTACTTGAGGATGGGGAACACATCAGAGATCCTTGTTGAGAGGGAAACACGCTTTGCACTTCTTCAAACAAAATTTGATATTCTCGAGGCACTGGCTAAGCAGCAGAATACAACATATCCAGCACTACAAAGTCAAATTATAACAAAACTTTTGATCAAACTGCATTTCCCGCCGCAGGAGTTCCTCTGCAGTAAGCCCATTTCCACCGGGGAGCTGTTTGAGTCGGCAGTGGTTAACAGGTGTCTGGGGGAAGTGCTGCTCTTTTGCTTCAAGTTGAACATTTTAACTTGAAGCACTAAAATCATAACAAAAACTCTCAGTGCTGTTGGGAAATTCCTGGTGGACACATAACCAGAAACCGCTCAACTGAACATCATGGGGTGGAATTTAAAATGTTCATCTGTAGTTCTGTTAAGGCTGTATTATAATTATTAAGCACTCTTAAAAGTGATTTCTTTCTATCAAAAACACCGCACACATCCCACAGCTCAAAACAACTCTTCCAAGACCAAAATTATTTTCCACTGATTTTGGCTTTTGCAAGCACTTGGTGCATGTTTCCAATATGACAAAGCGAGAATTCAGAATCAACAGTAGATTTAAGAAATCACAACTGCTTTATTTATTTCTTTTCTTTCAATAAGCTCTTTTTCTTTTAACAAGGAAAGGGAGAGTAATGACCAAATATCTGAAAGGATAAAGATCGGGTAGGATAAATAGACTGCCGGATCAGTTCTAGAAAGCACTGGTCCTTTGACAAAATGAAATATGCATCTTAAAAGTACAAAAAAAAAAAAGTCAGGGCAACATTTTGGTGCAGGTACAATGATGAGTAGCATCAGGATCCTCTGCAGTAAGGGGTAAGAGGCAAAAACACTCCAAGCCCAGATAAACCTATCAACAAGTGAAAGCAGCCCACTCTGAGAACATCATAGTGACATTTTTAAACATGAAATCATTTTTAGTGACACAATATCTAAAATGAAGCATGGTTTCAAGCCTCCCCTCACTGACAAAGTTTGACTGTACAGTTAAGTATGCATATACATATATACCAGTGAAACACTGTCAAAGATAAATCGGAACATTGTGTAGTGTCATGGAGCGTTATAGTAAGCAGTAACATTTAACCAGTTATGACATTGGCATAGTGAGTTTCAAAATGAGTGTCCATTACAAAAAAGAAAATAATTGATGATTCCAACAGCTTCACATTTTCAAATAGAACAAACACTTTAAAAGTCCTTCGTTGTCCACTGGAACTGCAGTGCTCACAAAAAAGCTTTAAGCAAAGATCGTATTTTAATTCAACAAGCAACGCTAAACGCCCCTCTGCTGTGACCATCAACTTCTAACAGACAAAATAGTTTGGACCCTGATTGTGATTATAGTTAGGCTGCATTTATTGCTAGTGCCACCTCAGAGACCAGAAGCTGAATAATCAAAATGGTGGTGAGAGTCTGTTTCTTCACAATTCCCCACCTTTCAGTTAAGCTGGATTTGAACGGAATTAGAGAGAAAGGTCTTTCAGGAGCCCCAAAAGAAAAAGCAAAACACACCCTAGGTCGAGGGGATGTAAAAATCATCACTTATATCACATGGTTCATCTAACAGACATTTTGATTTATTACAACCCAAACAAAGCAATAAGAAAGCAAACATTTCAATCAGCTATGTGGGGGGTCCTTTACAGTAATTATGAATGCAGCCCCTTTCCTGCCCCCCCCTCCCCCCCAAAAAAAAACTACAGAACAAGCCCAAAAATGTTGCCAGCTTGGTTGATCAAAACCCACACACTCTGTGGCAGCATATGTACACTGACTTCAGGTACAGTCTTGTTGCTAGGTTCCAGGTAGGAGTCCTGTTAAGTTTACACACGTTCAGCACGTCACATGCACACGCCGCATCAATGCCAGTGAAGTTCCGGAAGCAACATGATTTTGGTAAAATGTCCATCTTTTTGCTTCAGCTTACATACAGAAGGAGAGCGAGCAACGGAACGATAAAGCGAAGAACATAATTTTAAAGGAAAAAAATAAAAAACAGCTGACAAATATTTTCTACCAATCTAAGCAGTTTTGTCACAGTTCATGAGCTGTGTGAAGTACCCCGGAAGATGCGTCTTTAGGGTGATGCACTTCACTCTTGCCATGTTTACACGCAATGATGTCCTCAAATTTGAGTTACGGATTTCTTTCTGAATAAACAAAGTCCTTTACCAATTGGGTGGATAGGTGATGACTTGGAAAAAGTTTAAAACGCCATAATTACCAGCAAAAATGCCAATGAAAAATGACAAAAAAAACAAAAAACGTGCCCCTCTGCATTTCAGATTTGTTTAAAAACACTTAATAGACTTAGCTTCTCATGGTGACTTGTATCAAGTGTCTGCCTGGTCTTATAGGCTACAGTCCATCAAGAGGGAGTACATACAGTTTGGCAAGATGGTGTGGAGAACGAACCATCTGTCTTTGTTGGCCATTTTCCTTTTCCCCACTTTGGAGAGTGTAACACAAAAACAGAAATATGTTTTCTCTTTACCTTTATTCTCCTCTTAAAAAAGGACTAACATTAATAAATTAAAGAGGACCTTGAAGAGATCTGCTTAGAAGAGTGTTTGTGTCTATGTATATATTTATATATATTTATATATCTCTATACGTGGTGTGAAATAATAGTGTCCAGTTCTGACAGTTCAAGAGGGATAGTTCAGTTTGCCTGTCTGCATGTGTGCCCCTTGCCTTGGCGCCTTGGGGTGCAGTGGGTCGTAGAAGGCTCAGACATTGGGCAAGGGGTCATCTGTTGGCAGGCTGGGTGGCGGTGAGAGGAGTTTAAGGTCCATTGCTATGCCTTGCCCTCCTCCACTTTGACTGCCTGGGGTTTAATGGCTCCAGTGCGTGCTGGTTTGGCTTGCCCCGCGGAGGGGTGGGGCTCCTGGAGTTTGCTGGTCATGCCCCCCGACGGCACCTTGCCCTCACCCACTGCCTTGCGCACGTCCCGCATGGTTTTATTCTGCACCATAAAAAGACAGAGTTACTAAGACCTAGAGCGCTGCCCGACACAATTCAAGTCAAATTTTTTACGTTACTGCTACTATGTGGAGAGAACTCGTTAAGACATTTAAGCCAACTGGTTGCATAATCATTTTCTACAAGTGAAAGATATTATCCTAATATAGTTCTATTTAGTCTATATATACACACATCATCATCAATAACAATGGCTTTACACTATCATTAGTATGGAATTACACTATTGCAGAAAATATGTACAGCACTCAAAATGGCAGACATGTTACTAACTTATCAAGGCCGATCAGTCATGACTGACCATGGTAAATATTATTACAGTATAAATGTCATTGCAGTATATTGCAGTTCAAGACTATTCACCAGCTACAACTGTATACTTAAAGTCAATTATACATTGAACACATTCACATATTAATATGCTCAAATTAAGAAAAAGGAAATGGATTAAATGAAATTACCTATATTTACAGTGGGTGGCTCACCTTCATGCCATCCTCTGGCCCTTTGACAGGGGGCTCGGGGACCGAAGGGGGGGCGGAGTGGGGAGGCTCGCGCCCGGGATTGGGGTAAGGGGGGGAGCGGATGATGACGGTCTTGTTGACCTGCATGACTGGTCTCTGAATGGGGGTGGGGAAAGGGCCTGTGGTGGGGGGGCGCATGTGCATCACCATGCTGCCCTGAGGAGGTGGGACCTGGTCAGGGGGGAGGGGGAGGGAGGAGTTGTGGAGGTGTGTGTGGGGGGGGGGGGGGAGTCGTGAATGAGGGGGGGTGATGAAAATACAACAAATTAGCATGCCATCAAGTGTTTTCAATTAAAAATGACAGAAAATACTGGAAATAGCAACAATAGAAGGGGTTGTGGTTGAAGTATATTTTAACTTTTTGATATATTCTTCTATAAAAAAAGTTTGACATTGTGTTGATTCATAGCCAACGGGAATCATTTTGCCATTGTAAAAGCAAGAGATTGTGTAACGATGCATGAGTGTGATGACTTGACTATGAGGTTCCTATAACCTTGGTGCGGAGGGGGCACAGCAGAGTTTCAAGCCACCCGATGTCTCAGAGTGAAACACTGCAGGCTCCACTTTGCTGGACGGCCTGCGCTCTGTGCGCACGCATGAGTGCTTACTCATCCAGAAAAACAATGAAAAATGTTTACATGTCGGATACCAGCATTGTTTATCAGGGCAGTGTTTGGTAATTGTAAAATGGCAACAGTTTACATAAGTGTGTGAGCAATGTGCAATACCTGTTGAGTGTAATGTGTAGGCAGAGGACCAACAGGACCCCCAGGACCAGAGGGCTTCCCGCTGGGGCTGGCAGACCCAGGCCTGTGGAGGACAGGAGAGAAACGAACCAAGACAGTTTTACTACCCATTTCCTGCACCATGCATCACTGACCTCACTTCACCTTGAGGGAGCAAAGCCGTTTCTATGATGGAGTGTTAGCAGTATATAATACATGGTTCAGTTCTATTATTCACAGTAGTCATTTCCCCCTCACCTGTAGGATCCTCCGGATAAGCCTGGGGAATGATTGGGCTTGTCAGAGAACTGGAAGCCTTTCATTTCCATCTGTGAGCCCTGAGAATGGGGGGGGAATGAGATTGATGCATTGTCAATGCACATAACCAGTATAGCATGTAATGCCTTTATCCATTAGTAGAACAGAGCTGTTACATACAGCAGAACAAACTTGCAGCCATCTTCCAAGATAAATCATTCCCAGACACCATTCTTCATTAGCCTTATTTACACAACAAAAACAGCAGCAGACACTTTTCAAGTAATACATCATTTGTATGCAAGGCTAGCCCATTCTGCCTCCAGTTGGCATGAACCTGACAATTACCTCCTCCATGTCTACAACCACAAAAAAGGTCTATTCCCATGCCAGCACAGCGCAGCTTAACCATGGCTGGTTAAGGTTAAATCAGTGGGCCTCACCTCTCGGCTGCCAGGCATGACGGGGGGCTGAGAGCCAGGTGGCAGCATCCGGCGTGGGGCTCCCACCGACAGGTTCTGTCCCTGCTGCAGCTGGATGGACTGGGGCAGGATGAGGTGCTGCTGGGCAGAGCCATAGCGCAGCTGAGAGCCAGGCAGAGGCATGGTCACCTGGGCCAAGAGAGGGATTTAGTTTCAGTGTAGATGTAATGATGATTATAGCACCATCCCTTTAAGGTGTACATTGACTGTCTGATAATACTGTTAATGGGCTTATATGTGAAAGCTACTAAGCTTACATGTAACCCTGATACAACTCAGACAAGGATCAAGAGGACTACGGTATTATCAGCTGGCTTGAATTGTAGCCTCAGTTGTCCACTAACCTGGATGAGCTGTGAGTCCATGAGCTGGGAGGAACCCATTCCAGGCCCCTGGTTCATCTGGCTGTCATAGACCAGCGGCTGGCTGCCATTCATCGGCTGGTAGTGGGAGCCCGATTGGGGCTTGACCATATCCGAGGGCTGCATGCCTGGGAAGGGCGAGTAGGGCCCCTTGAGAGGGGCCCCACCCGACAGCACCATGGGGCTGGGCTGGGACAGGTTGGGGTGCATGTAAACCTGGGATCTGGGAAAATAAGAGGGGACAGAGTGACTGGATGTTGAGGAGACAACTTATAAATTAGCAGGACTGGGAGACCGCAACACGTCAAACAGTCTCGCACATTAAACCATTCTATCATGTCTGAGGTATTGCTTCAATTCCAGACAATCTCTTTATTACACATATTTAGCAATGTTGCTGTCCACTCTCACAAACTTAACACATTTTACAGTTCATCCATAGGTCAGTGATCTCCCAGGAGTCCATCTATCTTCACAAACAGAGCAGCTAGAGTTTGCAAGCATCACATGCTGCACATTGAAATCGACGATGTGACTAAAACAACAAACTCAGCAAAGCAATGGGACCAGTGGGAATTCCATGAAACAGCGAGGTGGTAGTACCTGAAAGGGGGGATAGAGTTGAACATCTCCTGTGACTGGGAGACAGGCAGGCCTCCCCGGAGCCCCAGCTGAGCCTGGGCCTGGAGGGAAGTGTGCAAGGAGATGGGAATCTGCTGGGCTGCGGCTGCCTGAATGGACCGAAAAATATACCATTATGACAGTTCTGGTTACAGGTTAACAAGACTGTGTGTATGTTTACGTCTGTGTGTGTGTGTGTGTGTGTGTGTGTGTGTGTGTACCTGCTGGTAGGTCTGCTGCTGGGTCATGGTGGGGGGTACCAGGCGTGGCTGACTGGGAAAGACATGGCCATCCAGATACAGAGGGGGAATGTGGTTACCTACAAATGGGGAAGGAAACAAGTTCAGTTCTGTCAAAAGACTTAATATAGCCCATAACAAACCAGTATTTATTTAAAAAAATCTACGAAGAAAGAAGTTTACCTTGCATGGACATGGAGGGCGCTACTGAGGCCACAGGCATGGGGGGCATGGAAACCCCTCCGAAAGAGCTGTAGCTGACACCGCTGGAGGAGCCCACACTGCAGGGAGGCTGGGCTCCTGAAGCACCTCCAGGTGAACCCTGCTCAGGGAGGGACTGCGAGTTCTCCCATGCCTTACGTGCCGACTCCATCTGAAGAAAGAAAAGGAAGATACAAAGTTGAGTTGCATGCTTAATCAGTCAAAATGTTGGCAGATTAGCATTTTGCCTTGATGGTCCCTCTATAGCCCTTGATTATTACTCAATTCATGTGTGTTTTAAATGGCATGGTATGTGTGGGTTTACAATTACAATACCTTGAGGGTGAGGTCAGCACTGGGGAAGGAGATGGGGTTGAGGTTTATTCCAGGCTGCAGGTGGTTGGAGCGCAACATGGGGATGCTCTGATTAAGAGCCGGCTGTTGTAAAAAAAAACAACAAAAAAAAACACCACAAAAGTTAATTATTCATCACTTGCAAATCAATATCTCTTTACATTTGTGAAGGAGACACACCTTCAAGGGACACTCATTAGGTTTCTGTTGACCAGGTTGTGATTGATGTCATACATAAAAAACAAAATTACACCATGTCTAATGGAAACCGTGGCTGTTGGAGACATGTTTTATCAACTAGAAAAAAAATATTAGTAAGTAATTAATCAATTAATCAATTAATTGAGGCTACAAATAAAGTACAGAAAAATATCTACTAGTCTATATCTCCTATAAACCTTTGTTCCATATATGCGTAAAGCTGCAAAGCAGCAAAATAATTAGTACATTGTTCCCATCACCACCATTTTATTGATCAGAATACTGGAGGCAATACGGCAGTGCAGTGTGTCATACACTATGGGCAAACCATGTCTATGTCTCTACCTCTCGGTTCCAAGAACCTTTGTATATGTCCATCATGTTTTAATGGGAGAACAAACAACATAGTTGTAAATGACAAACTGACAACATTTCTTGTTTTACAGGCATTTTCTGTCATTGAGAATTCTCAAATTTAGACAACAACAATTTCCCTTTTTGAAGACACCAATCAAAAGATAAGACAGACACTTTAATCATCCCCATGAGGAATTTCATCACTGTCTTGTTTCATTACCAAGACAACACAATCAGAGGTCTAATCACTCACATTGGTGGCAAGTGCGTCCTGAAGCTTGTTGACAGGGTTGGACACAGGCACTGGGGTTGATCCCGGCGGCAGGCTAAAATCAGAGTCCTTGGCACTGACGCCAAACTCAATTGGAGGCACAGGCAGCACAGTGTCCACATGGAGATCCACTCCATTGACTGGCGTAATGGGGCCACCCTCCAGTCGATCGACGCCTTCTGAGCCTTTGCGGTGCTTTAGAGAGCGTTCGTTACCGATGGGCCCCGGCTTGTGCTGTTCCTTGGTTTGCTCTGGGCCAGCATCAGAGTCCTGGCCAAGATGAAGAGAAGGGGATAACTTATTTAACAAAGGAAGAACCTACAATTGCAACTTCATTTGTTCTTATTCCTCAATTATCACACAAGCAGCAAGGTAAATAACGTTACTAAATTAAGCATAAGAAACAATCTCTAATTATGCAGACAAACTATGCAGATGTAGCAAAGATGCATTTAAGCTGGAGGCTCCAAAGTGTAGCTGCACTGTACTACCTCAGAGTTGGGCTCGCTCCCAGCGTATGACACCTGTTTAGTCCATGAGTCTCCCCCGGATGACTGAACAGACAGAGCTGAGGAGGATAATGAATGCCAATTAATAAATAATATGAGTGGATAATACAGACCAATATTTCAACCTTACAAGCTTCACACCGCAGTATACAAAAAAAATGGGCATCCTAAAAAAAGCTTATCTATAACAATCATTGTCACATAAATATCTGAAAATGATAGACGAATGATCACATTATCCTTCCAATACACTGTGTTGAAGCCACCGTCACCCAACACGAGCCAGAACTCTTTTGAACGTGAATTGGCTCTGTGGTGTCGGTCTCCTTCATCAAAATGCTACTATGTGCTGCACATGGGTGTAATCAGCAGTAGACTAAATGTATGTATATGTATGTTTAATTGATTGATGATTAAGTAAAAAAATAATTAAATAAATAACAAGAAAATAAATGCAGTGGTGTACTGGGTATTACTTGTACTGCTGTATTTCTATTTGCAGAGTGACATAAACCCGAATGTTATTATTGCCATAGTCAATGAAGTCGGTCTTCATTGGACACCCACTACATGATTTTAAAGGTTTTGTATTTTTTTACTGACAATATTATGCAAAGTTCTATAAAATGTTATAATATAATAGTTATAATAGAATGTGTGTGTGTGTGCGCGTGTGTGGGGGGGGGGCACAAATGTTGCCTAGAAAAACCTATATAATGTTAATAACCATATAAAAATTGAACAAAAGAATTCTCAGGAAATCGTGCATCATGCTCCTTAGAAAAATGTCACACTTGAAAATCATCACATAGAGTAAGGTATTATTACAAAGCTGTATTGTTAACTTCCAAGAAGTATGCTTTCATGGAGATTATAAGTGCGCTCACTGGCAGCTATTTAGAGCTACTACAATATATTTCTACATCACGACATCATGGACAGCACCGAGGACAAACGCTGAGGAAAAACTGCATCAGTCTCCTACCTGAGCTGTTGGTCTCCCAGATTTCAGTACCCAGGTTGTTGGAGGAAAGCGACTCCTCAGGTTGTTCCATGCTCATGCCGCCCTGCTTTTTGGCAAAGCGTGGCGGTATCTTTGATGTGATTGTCCTGTTCTTCACTGGCACCTAATACAGGCAACAACAAGGCAGCTTATCAAAACATACTTTCATATCCAACCATGTTTTCCTTCCTCAGTATGAATGAATATTGAGCAGCTGAAGTGAGCACAAGTTTAGCTTACAGCAGCTCCCTGTTCCTTCCTCCTCCTCTCATCTTCCTGCGGGCGTCTCTGCTTTTTGGACAAAGCGTCTTGGTACCCATCTGGATTTGAGACTGGACCCCCTGCATCACCCTCGACTACAAAAAGACAGGCATATGGTCAATGAAAAAATATCATAGACAGGGCGGCAATTTAACTTTTTGGGTCATCTGTCAAGGCAACTGATGAATTTCTGGAGGAAATGAAAAAACGTTTTTTTAAAACCTGTATTAACTTTGAAGTACTGAAACCGAAAGAAACATTTTCAACAACACAAGCCTTAAATATCAGGGACAGAACTCCACAACAACTAGCTGAAAAATTGGAACCAATTTCATGTTTGGCAGTCAGTTAAGTTTAAGGACAGGTGCATGCAACAACCAATTTGTGACAAAAGCTTTGTGGTGGACAAAGAATAGGATAACGAGTGTGTGCATAAAAGCCCCCTTTGGCATATCTGTGTGTGCCAGTTATATGCACAGAAAAAAAAAATAGCCTAGGTCACGCAAAAAAAAAATGGCACAACGTTTTTGGGACCAACCAACCAAGTGACTTGATGTACACATCAAGTAAATGCATATATACGAAAACATATATCACACTGCACACCAACATGTTAAATGTAAGTTTTAAGATTATTTTGCTAAAGGCTTCAAGGCCCGAGGCAAAATTATTCCAATATTTTGTGCGTAATATGACATAGGCCATTACAAAATGGATTACATTAAGTGCTGCCAAATTGGGGGCTTGGGTGGAAAAAAGTGATAATTTCACTCACCACAGAGTGCATAGCAAAAAAAGCATTGACCTAACTTCAGTCACCGCAGAATCTTCTATTTCCTTACGGAATATAATCTTGATTCTACTTTTGCTCAGTAGCCTAATGCCATCACATTATAAGCTTGTCTAGAAGGTGGTGTCTGCATTAAACACAATTCAGGATTCACATTACTGTATGGATCGGTATCAGGTGATTCTGCTGATTGATTCTGCAGAAAGGAGCACCCCGAGTGTCCAGTAATATTACATTATGAGCTATGAGTTAATTTTTAACTCAAAATTGCTCATTTCATTTACTGGTACCAACCTACACAGTATATTTATATGAATTCAAAACTTTGACTCACTTGGGTAGCTGTTGAGCTCATACTGGGACAGAGGCTCAGCCATGTCTGACTTGACAGAGCCTGGCTTCAACTCCTTGTCTAGTTTCTTTCCTGAGGGCTCACTGGGCTCCCTCTCCTCAGGCTGTTCTATGCTGTAGACTGGGCATGACTCATCTGGGCTCCTGCTGAAAACAGGAAAGGGAGGGACAAAGAGGTTCCAGTTGAGTATGCTAGGCTAGTGCATCATCATTAAACATTGAAACATACAACTTTATGTGGAGATGTGCCAAAATAACCAAATAATATATAAGAATCGTTTGGTCAGCTTAAATCTATCATCTTAGACAGATAATTGAAGTTAAAATAATAAATGGCATCAGTTAAACCAAGAAATGTTTTTGTTGATTTGGCATTTCTTATTTATTGGACAGTTGACAGTAGAGAGTGGGGATGACATGCGACAAATGTCCTAGGCCAGATTTGAACCCACACCTACATGGCATGAGACAACAGGACACCCCAAAAGGTAGCCTAACTGTTTTAAATGGTACAAGTCAAAAACTGACCTGTTCAGTATGCAAACCTCAATTCAAGACACCCAGGAACAGACCATTTATTAGGGCTATTCATTTGAAAGCCTACAGGTTAATAGCTAGGCCACTTGCTGAATGATTATGCTATATTTTATGCAAAGTGATCATTTACTTTTATACACTAAAGAAAATAATGCTAAAGAATAGTTCTCTCCATAAATAGATTTTTGCACATTCCAATTGCTATGCGAGTGTAAACAATAAGACTAGATAGTTGGTTTCTATGCAATTATAACAAGCACGCCTGAAACAACACACTTGGGCATTGTTATAATTGCCCAGCAGGTGTTGAGGATTCTTCATTCCCAGTAGCAATACATATGGGTTACGATGACCTGCAATAACCTAGGACTGAATTTCGCTCTAGGATCAAGAACTTTCTATCCATCTGTAGGTAGGCACTCCCACTCAACTCACCTCTTACAAGGAGCCCCTCCATTCTGCCAACTGTCACTCCTGTTAGAGGAAGACGTAGTGGGATTGTCGGCTGTCCGAGGCATCTTGCCCGCTTCCAGCAGTGACGGCTCTCCTTTCCTGTTCTGCCGCTCCACCAATGGTCGCTGGCTGGAGAAGCTCCTCTTGGAAAGTTCCCTCTTCTCCCCTGGTTCGCTATGGCCAGAGTCCGAGGGAATGTCACCATGTCCCTGAGGAGCCGCTCCACCACTTACACCTCGCTTCTCCCTCCAGTCGCCAAATTCGCTGTTGTCAGAGCCTGTCTCCCAGTCCTCTGCCTGAGCATGCTGGCTAGAACGTCCACCAGAGTAGTGACCACTGGGCCAGGTGTCCTCCGCACTGCCTTTGGGGCGACCAGGCCAGGGGTTGGCAAAGTCTCCTCCGTTTATGTACTCATCGCTTGTCCACTGGCCCGATCCGGGTTCACGCTCTTGACGTAGACGGCGGAATCGTGGCGGTTTGTCCTGGCGGGGCGGGCGACGCCTCCTTAGGACCTGCCTGTCGGGGTTGTCATTGTCAAAGTAGTATTCTCCTTCACGGTCCTCTGTGCCATTTTCCATGAAGGAGCCGGTTAACTTGGGGTTGTACTTGAGGGCCTCGCGTTCGACAGGGGGTCTGCGGGAATAAGCAGTCTCAGCTCCAGGACCGTAACCATTTTCTTGCATGGGACCCCCACCGCCGCTGAACTGGGGCCCGCGGCCCCTCCAGGTGGAGATATCCCTGGAGCCTCCTAAGCTTCGACTGTAGCCCCCAGTAGTGTTCAGTCTGGGAGGCAGTGTGCGGCCTCCAAAGTTCCTGCTGGCCTTGGCCTTGTCTCTGACATCATTGGCTGTTTGGTCATCTGTGTAGACCTTGTTGGACCTCCAGGAGTCTCGGTCAGCTTTCCGGACCTCTCCAGACTCTGTGTAACCTTCTCCGTTTTCAGAGCCCTTCTGGCGACGCCTCTTGGGTAGCTCCTCATACTCAGAGGCTTCACTCAAGGTCTCACTGACATTTCGCCTCCGGGGCTTCCCTCTCTGGAGGTCCTCCACCTTGACAAGGTCCCTGGGTGGCCCTCGGCCTCTCCCTGTCCTCTGGGCCCCACTGCTGTTGTTATTGTTGTTATAACCCCCCCGGAGATTGTCTCCACCTCTGCCACCCCGGCTTCCACCTCTAGAGCTAAACTCCCTAAAGCCTCGACTGCGGCCTCTGCCCGCTCCCCTGGCTCCGCCAAAGGCCTGCTCTTCATCGATGAAAATCCAGTTGTTACGCCGGGGCACCTGGGACTCCCTGCTTTCCTGGCTGTCTCTGGATGACTGGCTCTTGCCACTGTCCCAGATGCACTCCTTGGGAGAGTCCTCACTCTGGGTGCTCAGCGGCCTCTCTGGTTTGGCAGGAGCTGGTGACTGACGTTGCCTCTCTTCGGGTTGTTTCTCAACAACAGGTGAGGCCGAGCGCCTGTTGCTGACGGGCTGGTTGTCTTTCTTCAAGTCATAAACATTGGTGAGGACTTCCTTCTCCAGGCGATAAGGGACAGGCTTCTCCTCAGGCTCAGGTTTTGGCTTCTCATTTTCCTTGTCCTCCACTTTGAGAGCCTTGAGCACTGGTTTCTTGATGGGCCCAGTTCTGCGAGTCAGGGTACGCCCGCTGGCCTCAGATGGCTGGCTGACACTGCTACTTGAACTGGAACTGGGTTCGGACCATTGGCTTTGGACACTAATGGGTGCTCCATCTTTCTTCTGGCCTCCATCTCTTTTCCAATTGTCCTTGGAGCTGTCTAAGGCCTCATCGTGAGGCTCAGGGCCATCTTTCAGGTGCTTGTCTCTGGGGTCTTGTTTTGGGTAGTCACTGTCTGCGTGTTGCTGGGAGTGGTTCTGAGCAGTGGTCAGCAAGCCTTGGTCGTGGTGTTGGTGGTCTCTGTCAGGGCCTCGGCTCTGGTGATAGGCATGGTGGGAGAGGTCATCTGGGGAGTGGTCCAGGCACTCATTGGCCCTCTCTTCATAAGAGTCCTGTTGGGAGCAGGCCATCTCACTTCTGTGGAAAAAGAGGATGCGAAAGTCATGGACAATGACAAAAGCAGTTAGAAGCCAGCAAACAGGCATTATAATCAAAACCTACCCAACTACAAGAGAATACACAAATAAATATATGCTAAATTCTCAAGTTCTGACATTTTTAAACGGATAACAACTCACCTATCATCTGGCTGACCACTGTCTGAGGTCTCATGCTGCCTCTGGTAGGGTGGGGTGAAACTGCGCAAGGGGTAGCCATCTTGGTTCCACATAGGGTAAGGCTCAGTGGAAGGAGCTCTTCTTTCCTGGTGCATGTTGGGATGGCAGCCCTCGTCAGAACCGGGACTGTTCAAGTGGTCTTGATGCATCATGGGTTTCATCATTCCTGTTTAACACAATGTTCAAAGTAGAGAGCTCATCCAAGATAAAAAAACTGAAGATATTGCTTGATTTCAAATGTCCAAGAACACACTTTTTTTCTTGAATTAGCGCTCACCTGAAGAGTGGACAGCATTGGGGTAGTAGTCCACAGGAGATCGTCCTTGGGCCATGCGGGGATCCATGAAAGGCGGCATCATCATCCAGCGGGGGTCAAACCCAAGGACATGTGGGGGATAGTAGCCCCGCTGGGGGTGGCTGGAGCCGGAGGGGGGAGGGTGACCTGACTGCTGCCAGTGCTGCATCTTGTATACTTGTTCCTGAAAAAGGAATACAATGGATACACATTTAATACTGACTACATAATATTACGCACCATATATACATAACTCCACATACAAGACATGTAAAAACTGCCCTGTTCCAGTGCCTTGGGCTGCCGATCCAAAATTGGCTAATTTTCAACCATTCGGTGGTCTCAAAATCAGCCAGTCACAAGTTTATCTTATACCATTAACAAAGTATAATATTCAGGTCAATTTCCCTGTGGCTATTGGGCCAATGGTTTTTCAAAGATAGTGACCTGAACATCTGTTAGCGTATCAGTACCTCTGGATGATGCCACTGTGATAATGTGTTCTCATCTAGACAAGTCTAAATTGTAATGACGGAGTTGCTGTCATTATGATTATTACTGAGATATGGACACTACTGTTTTGGTGTACATCAAACCCTGCACATCTATCCTCCTTATGTCCCTTAAATACAGCTGCCTCCCTACAAATCATGAAATCATAAAGACTGCTCATCATGGCAGCAACACTGTTAGGCTATCAATTAGATACAATAATAGCTGAATGCATGCTTTTCATTTATGACTATTACTTTTCACCGACAAATGCCATATAAATCAGGTTTTTATGACATTTATTATGCATAATTAAGACTACATAGAATTGATGAATGAACTTTCACTTTACCCTACAATAACTCTACTCACTTGTCTGCATATGGAGGGAAATTTCTGAAAATTTTACAATGCCTAGCCTTTACCCCATCATGCCCCAACTATGGCCATCAGTCAGGTCGGTGGTCTCTTTCTTTTCCTATTCTCTGTCCTTCATCAGCTTTTCCTCCCATGTCTTTCTCTTTGGTACAGAATCGTTTCCCTGGCACGTAGCCCGCACACTTGGATCTTAAGAAACAATTGTAGCCCTAAATCTAGTCGGCTTGCCAGCTATTGTTTTTGTTTTTACACACACACAGACACACACACACTGTAGCTGTTGTGACTCACTAATGCTAAAACACCATGAACGTGCTTAAGAACGAGGCAATGTTGCTACATAGTGAAAAGCGTGTTGTTGGCATTCTGCACAGGCTACTTGATTGCAAAGAGCAGTGTTTCCCCTATAATTGTACAGGCCTGGTGGGCCGCCAGGCCAATGAGAACCCCTGCCAAGCCAAAAAAATCTTTTTTTTAACAAATTTTTTATCCTACGAAGCCGACATCCTCCAGTTCTGAGGGAAAAACGGGATTACACGCCATCCGCATCGCCGCTAAAGCACCATCTTCTCAGCTGCACCGGCCTCTCAACTCTGTGCTGGCTGAATAAAGTGACGTGACCTAGACTTGAAGTAACTCCAGTTTGGCCGGAGCTTTCATCAAAGCTGGTTTATTTTGGGAAGTGGAATTATTTTGGGGATTACTTGTGAAGATGTATTTTTGTATTCTAAAGGAACTTGCATCTATTTTATTTTTGGTCATAAGGAAATTCTGGAGTGGAATTACTTTTTTGTCGAGCTTTGGATTCTTTTCTTTAACTGTCTTGAACTAAAGAATATTCTAATACAAATGGTGGACAATATCAGACTCCTTGTGTGTGTGTGTGTGTGTGTGTGTGTGTGTGTGTGTGTGTGTGTGTGTGTGTGTGTGTGTGTGTGTGATGATTTTGTTTAAAGAATATTCATTTTGTCTATGGTTGCTGGTTTCAACGGTTCATGACATGTTTGATAATTTCATGGGTCCATTGTGGGAGGTTTTGACTCTTGACTAACTTGACTTGATTTAGCCTTAATATTGTCAGGCCTGATCCTGACTGGCACCCCGGCACCAAGGAAGATAAAGTGCAGCAATGAATCATGCACACTGTGTTCATGATGTGCTAATGTTTTGCAAAGGTCATAGGTTACACAGCTTATTTTTATGCAATAAATGCAGCTTATTAAGTCATCCTCTCCTTGTGATCACTTTGTTTTAAGTCTTGAATATACCGAGCAAACAAAAATTTTCGTCTGTTTAGGGTTTTTTCAGTGCGTACCAACAGGCCTGAAAAAAATTCTAGGGGAAACACTGAAGAGGAAAGTGTTTTACGACAATATAGTCCTTTTGTCATTTCACAAACATGAAAATATTTTTTTTTTGAGTGCTAGCCAAGTGGGTCATTAAAGTAATTAAATAAATAAATAAATAGATAATTCAATGCTCACTGGCCCAGAGTCAAATTTCTCTGCACCTGGAAAAGAGTTGTACTGGTTGCCAACTAAGTAAATGATGTCAGGTTTATACCCTGTGGCATTCTGGGTAGTGGGCACCAGTTGTTGTGGCATGAGGTTTAGGAATGCATGCCAATTAGTAGGTGCATTAAAGTTTCACGCACATCTACATGCTGTGACAAGATGGGGGATTATGGCAGGACTTAACATTAGAACAGCAGCAAAGTGGATAGAAACTTTGAATTCATACCTGAGCTAAACTTTATTTCTGAATTCTAGAATTTGCAGTTTAAAGGTTTTTTGAATCCACACTCTATAGATTGTATTAGCTGATTCTACTTACATGACATTAGCAACTGGTACTGGCTCTAAAAACCCATCACAAGCATTAACACTGGACAATTCAATCAAAGACAAACAACAGGTTACACAGCACCCTTCGTGAGGCCCATTGCCTTGTATGTGAGGTGGTTGGTGACTGTAGCCTTGAAAAACACCTGCTCCCCCTGAACTCACTTATGATTCAGCCACTAATTCGTTGAGGCATTGGGCTAGGATTAGGACATTAGGGGTTAGAAGGGGCATCAGCTGGCACTCACCTGCTGCTGGTGATGCTGTGGCTGCTTCTGAAAGCGGGGCGGGATGGGCTTGGAGGGGTGACGTCCGCTGCAGTCGCCCACGGGAGAGGAGGGCTCCTGTCCATCTTCCTCACTGCTACGGTAGGCAGAGAAGCCAGGCTCCTCGCGGTAGCTATGGCCTGGGGAGTTATCTGGGGGACACTCACTTGCATCTGGAAAAGGGAAATCATTTGAGTGAAAACTATGCTTAGTTCCTTTTTATATTTTGAATATCTTGTTAAAAGGTAAAAAAAAAAGGTCAGTGAATGTTGGGTTATAATTTGCTTTTTAACCTGCAAAATTTGGTTTATATTAATCTTTTCTGAGTATTCTACCTTTAGTGCTGTACTGCCAGTTCTCGGGCTGGGCTTTACTCTGCTCCCTGTTTGGGGACAGTGTCAATTCCCTGCCCTCTCCATCTTTCTGGCCATCTTCTGACCTCGACATCTGCCTTTCAGTCTTCCCAAACTTCTCATCCAGCTTTTTGAGTTTTTCAGCACATGCGGCCAGTCTCTCCTCACGGGCACGCCTCTCCTCCTCCTCCCGTCGCCTACGGGCCCTCTCTACAGCCTCCGACAGCTCGGGTGACACATACTTAGCCCTGGGCGGAGCCTGTGTCTGAGAAAGCCGCTGGTGTTCATCCTGGTCGTCCAGGGGCTCGCCCTGGTGGGCCACGCTTGGCCCCAAGCCTTTCTGCTGGGCCTGGAGATGGAACAGAGGTGGATCAAAGTGGAGCCAGGGGAAGGACTGTTCCTTCATGTATACCTTGGTTTTCTATTGTGAGAACACACACACAGGACTAGGAACTCAAGTGTTTTGTTTTGGTGTGCGTTTTTTAAGTGACCATTTAAACAATTTTCGACCAAGCAAGCAATTATTTTTCACTTTGACAGACCAGAAAAAATTATGTTTCAAAGTGTGTATGCTTGGATGTAGAGGTAGACATGTGGTTCTCTGCAACACACAATCCTGAGATGACAAAATAACCCTGCATCCATTTCTCTCCGACAAAAAAAACTTCAACAATGGTGCTACGATTCTTTCAATCACTGTTTTGAGGGACAGAATATGTTAAGACTACTTCTAAGTTACATCACAATGAGAAGAGAAAAGCCTAAAAGCCTTGTTTAGTGAAAATGAATGAAAAGTGTAGGCCTAAATGTCTAAGTCTATTTGTACGTTATTTTAGGGATTTGTTTGGATTGAATGCTTCACATCCACATTGTTTTGTATGAAAGCTAGTGAAGACTGAAAAAAAACTGGCATATTCTATTTGCAATATCTTTGTCACATCCTTCTCACTTGCCAGGCAGAAGTTGTCAGACACCTATCTCTATGGTTACTGCAAGGTCATCTGTCCCAATTCACAATGACATTCTCACTTGAGGGAGTGTAAAGACTCATTGCTCTTCATATGCTCTGTAGTTTTGCCTCTTCCTCTACAATCATAGAGGGATGAAACGCCTGGATGTTTTTTTTGTTATGAATCATAACCTAATGTGCTTCTCTATCATGACATAAGAAAAATAAACTCTCTAAAGAGAAGGATGCAAGTGGGAAAATGTTACAGTACTGGTGTAGTTACCTGGGTCTCTGTAGAGAGGTATCTGCCGTTGGTCTTCCTCAGGGGGTCATGGTGATGATGGTAGGAGTAACTGTCCTCAGGGCCATCCTGGGCGTAGGCCACCTCACCCGAGCTTAGGGAGGACTGGCATTCACGCTGGTTCTCTCTCTCCCTTTCCCTTTCCCATTCAGCCCTAAAAACACAGAGGCACTCTGTCAGTAACATATTTAACCACATCTAACACAAAAGGATATCTCTTCAAAATGAAACCACAAATCCCTTTATCAACACCAAAACAGAAAGAAACAGTGAGTGTTTTCACACTAACTACAGTGTGAGCTCATTGAGAGCAGAAAAGAGCCAGGAGGAGAGAGAGATCTCACCACATCTTGTTTTTTTCACTAGAATGTTCTTCCTCATCATCACTGAACTTGAGCTTCTCACTATAATCCACTTCCTCATGGAGTCCTGGAAAACCAACAAAACAGTAATGAACTGGTAGGTTAATAGCACAATTTTTTTTTTTTTTTCAGCAACTTTGATTAATCAATTAGGCACACCTGACCAATAGCACTTTTAAATACCATGCTCTAATCTTATGTGTGGCCTCTTAGTAACAGGGGGTTGCGGTCAAAAAAAAGAAGGAAAAAAAAGGTACTGACCAGCCCATCCGTCCTCACAGTCATTGTCCAGCTCATCCAGATCCTTCAGGTCGTCCGGGTTGATGATGGCCGGCCGCGGCGGTCTGTCGCCAGGCCGACGAATAGGTTGAGAAGAGAGGCGAGGGGGGGCGCGGACAAAACGGTTCTCTCTTCTCACATCACCACTACAACCACAGAGGGGAAAGAGACAAATTATCAATTGCCAGATGTCACAAGCCTCTTGGTCACACTGCTTACTTAATAGATACTTGTTCTCACATTGTGGATGAACTTACTTGACAAGCTCAGGGTTGGTATAGTTCTGTCTAAACGTGGGTCTGTTGTCAAATCGGGCTGGGGCCACCACAGTCGTGGGGGCATGGTCTGCTGTGCCTGGGGCTTCACGCGTCTCTTTGGAGCACATCTGAAAACAGAGGGACAGAAGACAGTGTGGCCAAAGCAGACATACAGACATTTAGTCAATAATAAGATTTGTGCTGCGGCCGATTATATCCAAAAGCTGACTATGTACAAGTAAAATGCATGAGTGTGTCATGATGCTTTTTTACAACGGCGCAAGTCATATGTCAGTTATTTCACCATTTGAGTGTTTGCGATATGCTAACACTACAGCACTTACAAATGCAGGCAGCATGTCGTGGTAGACAGCGGTCGAGGTGTGGTGAAGCTGGTACTGCAGGGCAGTTGGGACGGTTGTCCTACGGACGGGCTGGGCCGGTCGCAGGGAAGGCTCCTTGGGGTCCGGGACTGGTGACTGAGGTGTCACTACACTAGCAGTGGTGGTGACGGTGGCAGGGGGGGGGTGGGACGAGGTTGGAGGGGTGCCAGTCTCACCAAGGGCACTGAGCTTGCCCTCAGGATCTGCTGGCAGGCCAAGCGGCAGGGACGAGGGTTGGAGGTTCCTCCCGCCACCCTCCCTCCAACTCGTCACATCTTGCAGTTAGGAAGAAGGAAAATGTTGAAATAGGAACAGACAAATTCTGCACAGAATCAAATACTAATGTATTTGCCTGTGGATTTTCATTCCATCATGCCACGTTTAGATAAAATTCAAGATCTAAATATGGAAAAATAATGCATTGCAAACAGGATAAACTTTTTGTTCCAGTAGGGAAAAAAATGCAACCGTTCCTGAGACGAATATGCACTCTGTTAATGCTGCTAACTTTAGTCCTGCCACATGAGATTTTTTCGGCAATGTCTGAGTCTGGAAGGATTTTTGGTAGCATCTTGTTTGCGCAGGCCAGGCCTGCATTGTTGAAGTGGTGTTTAACTGAATGTTACACTTATCCTACCTCAGCAGCAGAGTCTTTTGTAAAAAAACAAGTTCATTTGAGGTTTTCTTTTCAGTTGTTTGTCCTGAACTTTGTCTCTCTCGCTGTCTGTGTGACTAGTGCATATACCCCGGCTGTTACCTTCTCATACCACTTGTCATTAAAGCTACAGAAATATTTTTCTCCAACGGTATCTTTTGCCCTGTTGCTGTCACTATGTTCACGGCTCATGTTAACCATCTTCTGCTAACGCTGCATTCCTGAGCTGTACAGGTTAGGTTATCTAGTTATATTTATTAGATTAGCTGCCTCTTCCAGTGTGGACATTTGAATGCAAAAATTGGCACACAACACTGCTGGCTGGCTGGCTCAAAATGCAACATCGCTTGTCCATCATCCAATCAGTTACTCGTAATGTATTACGTCTAGGGTTGCGTGTTTACAGCACGAGAACACACTGACTCTGTCAAAATAAAGTCATGATGAGTGTTCTGCGACAGAAATTTCTTTCAGACTGTCAAAAATCTCCCCGAATGACCAATTCCGTGAGTCTCTCGGCCAATTCCTGAGAGTTGGGAGGCAGGGGAAAGACAAAAAAACTTACTCTGGGGGCGGAGGCTTGGTCCGGGCCCATACGACGGATCGAAGGCGCTTCTTTCCTTGCCAGCCCTGTCCTGTTCCCCAGCTGCCTTCAGCGTGGGAAATTCCTCGTGAGAGAAGGGCTGAAGTCGGTTTGAGGCCCTTGAACCTGCCGTCGTCATGGAAACAAGTGGCAGGCAGAAAGAAAGATGTTAGTCTGATGCATGCAAACAGAAGAGTGTTGCTGCAGTAAGTGCCATAGACAGACAAGAGTGACAAGGATGACGGCATATCCATCCCCAATAGCAGAATGAGTATGAATGTCATTTGATTTTCAACACATCTCACTCTCCATTAATTATGAATTCAGAATGACTCACCATCTTGCTCTACTGCCTTTCCATTTAGCTGGGCCCATTGCTTTGGTCCACCTGTGTTTGTGCTCTGAGGAAATGAAGGAAATCAAGGTCACAATCATAAAGATGCATTCAGGCCACACCCACCTCGAAGAGATAGAATGAGTATTTTTCCGAGCCTGTACATTGTCTACTTTCCCTTAAGCAACTTCAGATGTATGGCATATACTAAAGGATAATTCCAGTTATTTTCAACCTAGGCCTTAGTTTCCTAGTTTTTGCCATCATGACCATTGATTGTGTGCAAAATTTAATCACGTACTTCAATATAGGGCTTTATATACCTGTCAGCAGCAGTGAGCGCTGCTCTCCAATACCTACCCACAGGGCCAATACAACCTCCAAGGCTCTAACCTTACAAACAGTCTTACAATCAACTGTACTTACGAACAGTGAGCAATATCTGCGGCAGCATTAACATTTTGTTTGTGTTTTAAATTCATAAATACAAATGATTTTGGATGTGGGCGTTCCAACAATGTGAACGCTTTCAAACCGTACCGATAAAATTCTGTGCTTCCACTTCTTCCAATATGATGTCAACACCACAGAAAGACCAGCAGCCAGCAAAGTAAACTAGTGTGTGAGCAACACCAGAAAGTATCAAATGGACTATTAAAATGGAAATGTCATACAATAATTGTTCAATCACAGATATAAGATGTGTAACTGCATTATGAATGTTCTTGCGCTGAAATGGCATGTTTTATTCGCTTTTTGGGTTCGACTATTGGAGTTTGCATTGGCCTTGTGGGTGTTTATTGAAGAGCAGCAATCCCAGCAACTGAGGGGTGTGTAAAGCTCTACAGTGAAGTGACGAAATTTTAAACAATATTTCAGCATGATGGCAAAAATAAGGAAAATAAGGCCCAGGTTGAAAATAACTAGAATTATCCTTTCCATTATTATTCCGAATTCCATTTAATTGCAACATTGGATGACCTAAAGAAATTTGCACAATGTATGCATGCAGATCAACAACAACTTCCCACATACGCACCTCCTGGCTGGCTACTGGTGAGGGCTTCTGAAGATTGGAGACAGATTTCTGTAAAGCCAGCTGCGGCTGCAACTCCGGCAGCTGTGCTATTGATGCAATAGAACTAGGGAGAGAAAGAAAAGTACCTGTCAGTTCTGCTCCTTGGGACTCTTTGGGAAATTAATCAAAGCAGACTGTATATACTATAACTTGACACAGGGCTAGAGCGCAAAAACAGTCACAAAGCTCTAGACTGACATGAAAAGACAGATTGGATCTTTGAGCAGGTCTGAACGCAGCAAGGTACATCAGGGCTCGAACAAAAGTTATTCATTTCAGCTACATTGTGACATTTGGAAAACATTATTTATGAAATATGTTTGATGCCTTTGTAGTGACCCCGTCAATATAACAAACACAAAAGCTACATATTAAAATACACATATTTTCCCTCTCCTGTTCTACATCCACCCATGTTGAAGAGGTAGTTACATCCCACTACCACTCAACTCCCATTCCATAGACAGCTTTGCAGGCTGCATCCCAACTTTGAGCTGATTCACACACTGACCTCCTAGTTTCACCTTGACATGTGTGCATGCACACAAACAAATGCTGCAACTTGGGCTCAGTGAATTATCGCACCATTTATCGTACACCACACCATTACCCCTATAAAGGGCATACAGTGAACTGTAGATATACAAGCTGTACACAACAGCAATATTCAAAACTGGACTGCATTAATCATATTATGCCTAACCACCCCTCACACCATCCCTATATTTTCTTCCATAAATTTGCAGTTATTCACGGGTTGCCAGTTTACTTAGGCGAGGGGCTCTATGACAAATGTTGTTTATGAAGAACCTGTTAAATATTCTTCATTATTCAAATAATGATGGATTTGAATGCCTATCGCTGTTGATTGTTTAAATAAATTTTTAGTTGTATGTGTATATATCAGTTTCCCATAGGCGGCGTTGAGAGTGGGGGTTAGTGACAACTTGTTATAGCCTACGCAGTTCAGCAGTGTTGCAGAGAGGATGAATAATCCTGCTCCATGCATCTGTAGACATTGCCATGCCTCATAATGGCCACTAGAGGTCAGATAGGCTAACCGTGAGGATGTGAGTGAGTGAGTGAGTTACTTAACAGGTCCATAAGTTGCTTTGCATCTTAAAACAAAAAAAACAATCAAGCAAATGATATTAATCATGTCAAATCGGTCCACTAGATGGCATGTAACTCATAATATGGGCTGCGAAGTGTGTGGTGGGTGACCAATTTGTCTAGTGGGACTCAGTCGCCCAAGAGAGCTCATATAAACCATAAAACAAAACCAGCTGTGGGGTAAAAATGAGAATTATGTTGCACAACTTGATCTTGTGGTCTACCTTGATCTTGTGGTCTACCTTGATCTTGTGGTCTACCGAGTGCCCGCAAGTAATGTTACATAAGCAGCTGTGAAACGCAGCGATTCCGAACCACATAATCTCCCCTCACCAAATACTGTGATAAGTGAGAGTAAGCTTGGGCAGCAAATAGCTAGCAAACTACAAGTAATCACACAGTGCCAATGCAGCAACATCAGCTACTTAAAAATTAATCATTGAACAATACAATGCATTTGGCAACATACACAGTAGCCTACCATATGGGGATTGTGTGGTGTAACACAGCAACAGTTAGCTAGCTAGCCCCCACACACAAATTACGCGATGGTAACGTCAGCCTTAGGACCACTAACGTTAGCTCACTCATTTAACAGACTGTCATGCTAGCTAACTTTTTGATGCCAACATGCCCTGTTATATGCCATCAAATTAATCACTAGTAGTTGCAGGTGTTGCGGGATGCTTGTCTTTCCTGTCTTTGTCTTCTGTCTCAGCATTTATAGCAGGAAGGATAATGTTTTTTTTTAAGTTTGTGCCAATTGTTTAGGTTGCTCTTCTCCTTTGTATTATTCCTGCTGGTGTCTGTACACAGTCAGCGTAGGTGGAGATATGAGGGCTTGTTTCCCTCAGAAGAAGCCAATTGCTGCCATTCATTCTTGTGCAGTATGAAAAACAAATTCCACAGACTTCCACAGACATTGCCCCAGCTAGATAATCCATCACAGTAAACATGATGCCTCAATTTGGTTTTGTCAGTTTCTGTTTTTTCATTATTTCACAGCGCCCAAATTAAGTGCTTTCATATCAATGCACACATTACGTTACGCTCTGCTTACTGTCAATCACCTGACACCCACAGTAAGAAATGGAAGTCTCCTCCAGGAAATTAATCCTTTAAAATCATGTCATGTCGCCTTACAAACCTTAATGGCTAGGGGTGTCACAATTCTCCCCACGATTCGTTTTGACTTTCGATTTTAAGGTCACGATTCGATTTTCGATTACATTTTTTTTTAGCACTGACGGCTATGCCATTGTTAGTGGGTGCCATGCCATTGCTCCGACGGCCCATTATTCCGAAAAATGTCACATTGGACCGAAAGCCCATTTGTGCGACAGCCCGTTATCCCGAATACAAACGGCCATTGCTCCGAAGGCCCATTGCTCCGAAAATACACACTCTCCCTGCAGTCACCCCTATTAATGGCACATCCATGTCTTAGTTTAAAGCGGGACAGCAGGTAATTTCAAGGTAGGTTTGACACCGTAAAGTTGGTCTTTTAAAAACAACAAAAAATGAGTTAATGTTAGAAAAGTTAATTACATATGGCATGCATTGCAAATTGGGGGTAATATAAACTAGACATAGATGCTAGTAAATGGGTTATAACTTTAACTGAACTTAAACTGAGTCGCACTTCAACAACAGCTAGCGTATTTCAGCTGTGTCAAGCCAGCTAGAGGACAGAATATGACCGGAAGTAAGGCGGGTTTACCTTCAAAATAAAAGCGTGATATAAATCTCAGGCTTAGCTGGGCACCCAAATTACATTTCATGCGAAAAACTTAAGTAGGCTATTCATTCATTTAGCGAGCTCAGTTATCTCATCTTAATCAGCCACAGACCTCAAATGAGGGTAAAGTCTCTCACTCTATTATAAGCTGATGAGTCTAGCATCAGCTAATATGCTATCGTAACATTAGCTATTATATTCCCATATGACTATCGCTAGCTTTGTAAAACAAAACATGCACTGCATCATAGGTGCAATGAATTATGGTCACTGTAGTTCACTAACTTCTCTTATAGACTTTCAGTGTGACAGCCTCATATTGTTGCTTTTTGGAAACTACAAAGGCCAGGTTTGAACACGAGCTTAGTGCATCACAGCATTAGCAGACACTGGTTTCCAACATCTCATCCATTTCCCCCCTTACCTCTTTTGATCGGGTTGTTCCTGCTTGTTTGCCCATCCTGTTCCGTCTTTGGGCACAATAATCACGTTGGGATCGTTTCCTTTGTTTTCAGACTTCAGGCTCGGCAGGTGAGCGGGTGGGGGCATGCGCCGGGCTGCGGCCACTTTGCCAAGACTCTGTAAGCCATGTCGCGGAACTACTGGGGGAAAATTGAAAGATGGGTAAAGGAGGGGGAGCGAGATTGAGGACAGAAGGAGTGGTTGATATTTTCAGACAAAATGGGGTTAAGGGGACATAGGTGATGGAAAGGAGTGGGGGGAGAAATAAGACAAACCAACACATGAATGTGTATAGAGTCATTTTAGTTGCAGTTTAGTTAGCTTGGTAAATACCAATAGAATATAAAATAAAAAGTCATCTTACCTGTAGTTTTCTGAGTTTCTATTGATTTTCCCTTGTACTTGTCAAATAGGCTGAGTGAGGAATACTTGCTTTTCCCATCCTTGGACTTGGTTATTTGCCCCAAACGATCGGACATTGCGATGTAATGTCATCGAGTATGGAAATTTTTCTTTGCGCCTCTTCCCTAGTGCCTTCTGATTCTGTAGGGAGGTAAGGAAAAGAAAAATTTTACTTGAGCACACAACAGTACACTGGGAAAAAAACAGCCATGTGATATTTAACCTCGAAAGGAAAGGAATGCTCACACACTACCATGCTAATTTTACAGACGCAATTAAAGAATGCACAAATACTAGTCTGTACAGAAAAATAATATTTAAGCTCCATCATTCAATATGGCGCTCATAGTGGTAGCACTGATCTCAGTTCAGTTTCACTAATGAGTGACCCCTCTCTCAGTCCTCCAAATTGTATAGTTTCAGAGTTATTACTCTTTACATTGAGTTGGCGGACTTGGGTGTCTAGGAAAAACAACGCTGTAGGGATGGCCATTTAATCTAATAGAAATGTAATTGCTTAAAGTTAGCAACGCAATGGATTAAATAGCCAAAGGCCATCAAAACCAAGATACAAAAAATCTTGTCTCCCAGACCACCCAACACAAGCAAGTACGTCACTGAGTCCCAGGTCAAAAGTGTCAAGTCTCAACTCTCAGTAAAGCAAGACAAGTCTCAAGGGATGAAATCAAGTTCACTTCTAAGCCATCTGGATGTCAGTAAGTGCATGTTATAGCAGTGGTCACCAAGCATTGGGAGCTAAAGATGTCACATTCAACATATAGCCCAATGTTGAACATGCTCAGCATCATAACCTCTAGTATCAAAATCAAATTTGTATCACGAGGTCCTTGACAATACCCAGCCCTACTTGGAATACCCAAAACTAGAATGGTACTTATAAATTCAGAAGATTACTTTATGATCGTTGACATTTTGTGAAGGAAACGGGGAAGCAGGGACTTCAACATATGAATAGAGATTTCTATCCATTTTGTAAATAACCTAGATCATATCAAATCAAATGTAAATACAATCATATCCAAACAGTAATTACATTTTAGTGTGTGCTTGATGACAGCCGCATAGGCTCTGCCTTATTTTCAATATATTAACTGGTTATAATATGTGAGCATGGCAGTGAAATTCAAAACACACTCTTAGCATTGAACACATTAAATACTGTGCAATTAGATTATCTATATCAGATAATGAAATATTTAATTGCCAGTTAGACAACATGCCTGTGCTACCATGTTCTGCAATTGGAACTTTTTTTGATTGGGCAGTTGGCCGTTCACCGATGAACTACTTAGAACATTTTAGAGCTGCAACGATTAATCGATTAATCGATTAGTTGTCAACTATTAAATTAATCGCCAACTATTTTGATAATCGATTAATCGGTTTGAGTAATTTTTTAAGAAAAATAAGTCAAAATTCTTTCTGGTTTCTTTACTCCTCTATGACAGTAAACTGAATATCTTTGGGTTGTGGACAAAACAAGACATTTGAGGACGTCATCTTGGGCTTTGGGAAACACTGGCCGACATTTTTCACCATTTTCTGACATTTTATAGACCAAACAACTAATCGATTAATCGAGAAAATAATTGACAGATTAATCGACAATGAAAATAATCGTTAGTTGCAGCCCTAGAACATTTATCGGCCGATTATAATCAGTGGTTGATCAATCAATGCACCCCTAAAGAAGAGCAACCCACCTAACCCCACTAAACAAGATCCATGGATAGATTTTACAATCTAGGCTATATTTTTGCTGTCCATTCGATATGAAATGCATTAGGTTGTGGCTGTATCACCAGAAATGGTAAATTTATGCTACTGGATAAATGGTAAAATTTTCAAATACTAATCGAACTCTGTATCAATAAAATAGAGCCCGACTGATTTATCGGTCGGCCGATTTTATCGGTTACATTGTTACCTAGTTGGTGAGACGCAATGCTGGAAAGTAAATAAACAATGTCCCCATCTTTTACTCTCCATGACAACGAGCTTATCATACTCGTTTGTTACATTAGCTAACTAGCTAACCACGTAGCTACTTTCATATCTTGTCAGCTGAGTGGAAGCTAATGTGTGAGCATGTATTCACACCAAACTGTTTTGTTCAGGACTCGCAGTTTGGTACGCCCTCAAACCGAACAATTGGAGTCGGTTTTTCCACCGTTGAAAGTTTCCCCTGAACGTGTACACCAAATACGGTGTAACACCGCTGCCGCTGTTCATCTCTTGACTTGGCAGCAGCGAACCACGAGTTACTGTTTGTGACCGTTAATGTTATACATTAACAGCGAAATATTGCTAAAGATGACATGTTTTGATAAGCAAGAAAAAAGCGTTTCAGATCCTGCCTCCATTACGTATCTTTGTCACAAGTGTTTGATAACCACATTTGAGGGATAATTGCAAAAACTGTGTGTTTATGTATATGTTATATATAAAGAATATCGGCCGATATATCGATATTGGAAATTTTTTACTCCCTAATATCGGTATCGGCTCCAAAAATCCAGTATCGGTCGGGCTCTACAATAAAACCCTGCTGATACCCATACCTAGCCTAGTCAAAGCTCTTTTATTGAGTCTACCCTTCTGCTGAGAATGGAGACAGTCATAAACGCGAGAAACACTGTAATAAATGTGTGGGGCCAACTACAAATCCCAAATAGCCAATAAAATGATACATGGGTGGCAGCTATGCCAGCTGAACAGAGGTAGGGCATGTCACGGTTGTGAAAGCTACCAAAATGCTCAGTGGCAGCAAGTGAATACACAGTATTTGAGAAGGGTGCAGCAAAAAAAGCAGCAGTGCAATTTTATTGCCATTTTTGCTTAGCCTTTGTTATTTGATGGCATATGAGTCCTAATCTCTGATAAAGACAAACTATTGTATAGTTGTATATTGTATTCTTCACTGATCATTTACAGGAAGAAAGAACAAAAAATAATTTGGCCTATTCTTGTAGCCACAACATTTGTAAATGTTTTGGCCTGTTAACATCTCTTTGGAGAATTGTATGGTTAGTGGGGCTGGGAATTTGGGAATTTTCAATAGATATACTGGCACCTCAATGCTGACACATTTTAAAAGCATAAAGACATTTCAATATAGCCTGCTTTTTAAAAAAGCCTGCCATTTACTTCTGTAAATGAATACATTACAAATTTTCCATACAAACATTGCATAATGCATTTCCAATCTTTGTAAAATGATGTAGGCCTATTTAATATGGCTATAATTAAATTTAACAAACTGAATTAATCTTGCTGTTGAAACAGGACACAAGAATAGGAGGTGGAGGAAGAGCTATGAAAATAATTGGATACCACACTACCTTTTTACATTAAAGTCAAGGCAGATGAACGAATGTGGCTGCTTAAGGAAAGGCGCTCCGCCTCACTTCTTTTAGGGCTGAGAGGTGCGCTTTCTAAGTTAAAGAAAAGTTCAACTTGAGCGCACACATCAACCATTTTTGCGAGCCGACCAAGCACAATGAAGAGGTGCCTACGCAAATCAAACATAGTATGCTAAAGTGTTAACATGGAGCACTGGAGGGAACAATCTACCAGAGACACATGGATGATTTTAGCGTATATTCTCATCACTTGCCTTCCAGTAGACCACAAGATGATTTTTTTGGGGAAAAAGATACAATTAGGAAAATATGTACGCATCAAGGTCTCAACACTGCTGACTTAAATGCAAGACCAATCCATGCTCGGTACGCCTTCCCCCTTTTCATAATCCCAGTCTAGTCTACATTTCGGTGCATCAACCAGGTCACGTATTGCAAGACAAAGTTTTGAAGAGTTATTCCAATTAAGCAGGCTTAACTGTTTAACTGAAGGACATTTTTTGAATATACTCAACTGCTAGTGATATTTAAAGTCATGAGCCAAAATCATTACATGGGGTTGGTTTTGAGTTAAGGGGGGTGCGAGTGTCAAATAGTGCTGGTGCTTCTGACAAAAAGGCATATAACGTACGCACGGATTCATGTAACGCCATCAAACTTTGTGGCTTATCAGTAAGGCTTGGTATTGGCAAGGACCTCACGATACGATACGTATCACGATACGATTGTATCACGATACATTGCGATACGATACATATTGCGATACATTGCAATACTCTACATAATTTACTGAAAATTTTAAAATAGAGCTGAAAATACAACTTGCTGTGTACCACCTGGGTAGTCTAATATGTACATCACATTATATTGATAACTCAGCGGACAAATTGAGTCAAAACTATTTAATTCAAAGGGATTTGAAGGAAATTTAAGGACATCTTAAATCTGTTTAAAACATGAATCATTTTTTTTATGTATCGATACGAGGGGCTGGAAAATCGATACAGTATCATGGAAAAAAATACTGAAATACTCAGCTGTATCAAATTTTTTGCACAGCCCTACCTATCAGCAGACACAAGAGGAGGAAAACCCTCTAATATTGGCCTAATCAAATTACATCGGAGCACCAATTCCAGTTTAGATATATCCTCCCCTACATTTAGCATAGTGGTAGATGGGCAGCCTAATAGCCACTGAACAGATATAGCGCTGATTGGCCATGTGGTGGTGTGATAATCAGCTAAAATGCTTAAAAGTGGCAAGAATTTCCCCATTTTCGGTCCAGTCATGAAAATATGTGCATCTCCTAACGAAACAAGTTGGTAATGGGGCATGGAAGGAATTCATTTTTTTATTGTTATGTTATTGTTTGGCTTTCTATGTAAGTAATTTGTGTGGATATATGTTTCCATTTTCTATATCTGCATAAAGAGTATGAATATAAAATTGCAATTTCAATGCATTGCCAGTTTTCAATAAAAAAAAAAAGTGCTGCTTAAATGTTTTGGGGTGGGCCTAATTTTTTATGGTTGGAGGCACCAGTGCAACAAAGTTAAAAAGTTAATTAAAAGCCCTGTCATACATTTAATTGAAACTCAAAATGAAAGATCACAGACCGAGTCCGAGGTGACAAAAAGTGAGCTTCACGTTACCGGCAATGGCGAGAACCCCTTCCCCTTATTTCCTGGTTGGAACTCCACTCCATTTCATCTATTCTTCATATTGCTGCTAGTGGTGTATAGTCAGTATATCAGTATATAATGGTGCATAATGAGTCTACCAGTATAATAGTGTATTAGTCATCTGAAGTTTACAGTTTACAAAAAGGCACATACCCAGTACAATTACATCAAATCAAAACAAAGCAGAACAAGATCAGAATAGTCTTCCCTCCAGGCAATACAGAGGCTGTAAATCTAATCCTTAGCCTAAATTATGATGTAGATAGACCATTTTGTGTGAAAGGGTAAAAATAAGGGCCAAATCCTGTAAATGGGAGTGTTGGCAAATAATATGGACAGTCCATGACCAGCACAGCTCACGATCAATGCCACAAGAAACTGAAAGAGATGGGTGGTCCTGCTGAGGAAAACCTTTTAGCATGGAAGTATTCTTTTCTGTGCTTGAGACTTCGCTTAGGCTAAAGCTGGGGACAGATCACATGTTTTTCAAGCCAGATTTGGCAACAATTTGAGATCGGACAGAGTCTGCGGCAGTCCATGGTAGTTGCGCTGTATAGTCGCAACTTTAATCGTTGTGTGTGGGCATGAAAGAGTCAAATCTCTCTCCTATGACCCCCATCGGCAACATCACGATTAAATCAAACATGTTTGATTTTATCGTGGCTAGTCTTTGCGTAATCCAGTACTGTGCACTCTTGACCAACGAGGGCAGTTCAGACTAAACGTTTGCTGTCGGATTGCCATTGAAATTGCGTACTCTAAAGCCTAGGTCTGACTACGTCAGGGTTGGGCCGGTTTCAGATTTAACCCGTTTGATACGGTGTACAAGTTTATACCGATTTAATTTCCACACACCGACTGTACCGGCGTTTGTGAGCTGGTCTGACACATTAAACAGTATATCAGCTAACTGCACTAGCGCTAAACATATTAACTTGTATTCCATTAACAAGATAACATGATAAATACAATATGTTTGTTATTCGGAAATACTTTGCCAACTTGTCCCTATTCATACACAAATCACTACTGCTTTTGTCGCTAAGCAACGCAGGACAAGCATTAGCATTTGTTTAGACTGTTCAGCTGTTCCAGATGGTGGCGACTGTAGAAGACTTTTCGTTTTAATATCTTCTTTGTGTGAGAGCACGCTAAGGCAGTGGAAGTTATACTTACAGCTACTAACAGCCTAATGCAGACCGGTCTTGCAGTCCTGCAGACAGGAGAAGTTATCATGTAAAAAGTAGTCTTCATCGGCACCAGGATCTACAGGCATCGACTAGTCCAAGCCATGGAAGGTTAGCCTCTTGGCTAGTAACCAGCAAACATACGTGGAGCGCATCGTAGTTTCCGACTGGTTATCTTTGCAATGTAGTGTAACACATCATAACGTACACCATAGATTGCGTAAGAAAGTCGCCCTTTTACAGTTCTCGATTCACACAGCACAGACTCGGGCACTCAGGCCCGACAGTCGATGCAGACTATTCTGTAGCATTAACAGGCTGAAGACTACCAACCCTGGTTGTTTGGCCCGACACATTTTTCCCCCCAAAACTGTTTGATTTTGCGGGCCGAGTCTGGCTGGGCTCTTGTAGCGTGAAGCGGCACAAGACTCACCAAGACAGACATCAAGCTTGACATTGGCCAATGGGAGTTTAGATACAGGGGGAAGACAAAGAAAATGAACAGAAAGAGAAGTCACATTTAACAACACCACCACCCAAGTTCAACTTGCTCAACTATTGATAAGGTGCTGTACAATTTCATTTGGGAGAATAAATGTCAAAATAGTATAAAATGACAGCATGCCTGGATCAGTCCACGAGTATTAAATTACAAATTAACTGAATGACATGTCATAGGCTCCGCCTTTTATTAACACCGGGGGCTCAGGTTTGATGCGTTGGCCACTAAAATAAAGTACAAAAAGGCACCTGGTGGTGGCACGTCACATGCTCCACACCAAC
Source organism: Centroberyx affinis (assembly GCF_046629955.1). Lineage (NCBI taxonomy): Eukaryota > Metazoa > Chordata > Actinopteri > Beryciformes > Berycidae > Centroberyx > Centroberyx affinis. The sequence goes on along the minus strand of NW_027279037.1, from coordinate 2,154 downwards.
CTGACAACAAAAATGCTGATTTCAGTAGCCATGTGTGGTGTAACCGCAAAACATGTTTGCTCAAGGACACAAGCATTAAAAGCTCAAACATCTTGCAGGAGAGAACGCAAATCCTCACCCTTGTTGTTTAACTCAGCCATGCTTGTGTTCTGTCTGGTTTTTCACTTTCGCCCATCAGACAGGAGCAGGTCATTATGCGCGCACCATGGCGTAGCCCATTTTTTATTTCAAGTGCTGACGCCGCCTACCCGGGCCAGTTTCGGCATGGAAATTACAAGTGGCCCCAATCAAAATTCCTCATCAACGTTATTCCTGTAACGGTGTCACGTCGAAATACAGTTGTAATGTAAATGTAAAGTGTAGCTTCTGTTCTATGGAGCAAGAAACAATCAAACACCTATTTTGTAATTATAGTTACAGTGAACTGTTCTAGCCGAAGGGGTAAACGTTTTTTACAAAACAGGTAATGTGTGATCTCTTCATGTGTGATGCCCACCACTGTCCCATCGGCTAGCGCAAATAGACCAGGCGGCAAGAGTTTGAATACAGGTCTGAACTGCTCTTGACGTGCAAGACTTCAACAGTCTTGTAGTTTTTCTAGGTATTATTACCTAGAAAAGCCTGCTCAGTTTGAACAGGGCTTTTCTTATTTACTGGCATAAAAATGCACTGGCAAAGTTAGCTACATTAGTCAATTAATGGCAATCAGTGGCATGAGCATTGTTTCTCTGGCCAGTTCTTGTAACAATACAAAATGTATCAATTTATTATACACTATCGATAGGATTTAGGTTATATGCATCCATACAGAATTGTTTTTTAACAAATGTAAGCAAATCAGCTGCAGTGTACAGCCAAACATTAGTTGGTCATTTTTTCTGGTTAAGTGTTGTGGTACTGAATCAAACATGTTATTGATGTTTTAAAAAAGGCTGATGATGTCTACTTTTCCATCACATTTAAAAACATGTGAATGTTTAACTGAACGTACCCACATACTTGATTTGGACGTATTCGTTGAAAAATAAACACTGACACCGTAAACACCAACACAGTCACAAAGTCAGCTAAATTTTCATTTCCTGGTTTGTAGGGCTAGGCCCCTATACCCCACAACTGCTGTTTTTGAGAATGCACTGGCACATGCAACAAATATCATTTAAGCCGATCACCAGACGATTCGTAACGTCTCGGGGGTCGCTCGGTCATAGCTCCGCATAGGCGTTTTAACGGGGCTTCAATTTACAAAATAGCGATCGATTAACAATGGTCCAACTGTGTATTAAAGCATATTATCAAATATGTTCCCCATCTGTCAATAAACCGGTTTAATTTCACCGAAAAACTTTGTTTTTTCTACCGAGATCACGATGTTACAGGTTTGGATGATACGGAAGCTAGCGTACTGCAGCGATTTTTTTAAAACGTTTTCTGGCGTTATACTCCATCGGACAAAAGAGGGAAAATAACGTTGCCGTCTAAAAAGGACGGCTACAATGTTGATTTTTTGTTTTTAAACCGCAGAATCACGTTTGACCTCCCTAGTAGTAGCTTGCTGCTGCTTCGTAAGCTAATGTTAATTCCGGCACATGAAGCTGACACCAGCCAGGTCATGGCACACAAACAAAAAGACACTATTTGAACTTCAAGGATAAAACAAAAAAAAAATCGTGTGTTTTAGTCAATAAGCAGGCTGCAGAGATTACCCAACGTTAAATTGTAGAAGACAGACGTCAACAAGGACCATTGGCGTTAGTTGCCAGCCACCACTAGCTAACGTTAGTTAAATTATGCTACTGAAAGAAAATGGCTATGTAAACATCGAGTTGCTTATGCTAATGACCATGTAGAGCCGAATTTCAGTACTACAGTTTAGACGACAACGTAAATCGTCAATTATTACTTTTTAGTTGGCTGTAACACTCAAAAATACCACACACACAAAACAAACTGACGTAACTTAGCATTAGCCTTCACTGTTAACGCAGCCGCAGCTTGTTCGGAAACTAGCGAAACAGCAATCCCGTTAAAGTTCAAGTCTAGAATGCCAAAAACAAACCCCACAAACGGGCGGTATTTCAGTATAATAAGCCCATATTTGTGTCTGACATGACTTCATGTTTTATGTTTTACGGAAACCAGTACAAAATGTTC